>NC_092026.1:1167500-1522500 GCF_042242105.1 Pempheris klunzingeri
TTCAGCGCTCCAATGATGCGTTGAAGCGTCGACCAATCGTGTTTTTTTGTTTCACTGTTGTCGTTAGCAGCTCCGTGTGCTGCCTAACCGTTTTATTTACTGCCCACTGTGGGAGTAACGTTCATCTACAGTTTGAAACGCACAAGGGCAAGTTGTGGTAGCAAGTTATTTAGCTAGCTGAAACTATGCTAGCTAACGTTAAAATGTGTACTGCTACTAAATCATGTTTACTAGCTTTGAAAGATAACCACGCGGTAACCACGACAACGAGTGAGATGACGTAGCGTCGACGCAGCTCGTCACACGTGGCCATTTTGTGGCTTTGTTGCTTGTAAGCGTGAAAACAGCAAACGATGGGGAGCATGGTGAACATGATGCTAAACATCAGCACGTTAGCATGTTACGCTATGTTAGCACAACCTGACAGAGGTTATTTACCTGCATCTAAGTCGTTAAAGAACACACGGAGTGATTTGTAGTTTTATGTAAGTTTCTCCCTGCTAGTGTCTGATTGGAGTTTACTTAAACTGAAGTTGGAGGATTATCGGACCGAAGGAGACGAACATGTTCAAACGAGCTGTAACGGAGAAAACAAACAATAATGTGGAAGCAGACTGTTGAACCGCGGCCTGAACACTCCAAGATAAATATATCATCTCCAGAAAACATGACATCGATTATAAATATCTCCTCTCTGCCCGGCTGTGTGTGTGTGTATGTGTGTGCGTGTGCGTGCGTGCGTGTGTGTGTGTGTGTGTGTGTGTGTGACGACAGACGGCCGTCAAGGTCGTCGGCATCAAGTCCCAACCTGAACTGAACTCACACCAATTCTCACCCCCGTCCCACTTCATTATCATGTCTGATTTAAGGTGGAAATGACAAACAGCCGCTGTGCAGACACACAAGGTCTCCAGTTTGAGCATCTCTTAAATCTTTACCTGGACGACAGGTGAGTTACCTGGACAGAGCTGGAAGACACACGCCAAACTAAAAGTACTTCTTATGCAGAATAATATAGGTGATATTATTGGATTAGAATTATTGATCGTTAAAGTGAGGTCCCTTATTCTGCTCATTTTAAATCTCATACTTTACACAAGGTGTGATGCTGACGCAGTGATTATTGCCAATAATGGCGGCAAAAGTCAGTTACCAACAAAATAAAAGATCTAATTAAAACGTGTTCATATTGTCAAAATAAAAACCTTTTAGCCAGCGTTGTATCTGTTTAGATGGAAACACGTGGGGCTCTGACTAATACCTGGAAGTTTAGCGCTCCACCGAGTAGGCCGGCCCCTAGTAACGCCCCTGGCAACACAGACGGTAACTAGTCCCTGCTGAGGCGGCGGCCGAGCTGAGCTGAGGCGTCCTAGAGACGGAGGTAGAAACAGTGAAGGCTGCGACCTGAAAACAGCCAGACAGCAGAAACAGGTACATACGGAAGATCAGGGAGGAAATGTTCCTGCAGACGGCGGCCATGTTCTCTTTATTCTTTCATCTTTACTCTGACCCACATCGGCTCCCACGAGGAGCTCGCCGGTCTTCCTGTTGGCCAATAAAAAGACAAGAGAGGAAGTGGAATGACTTCATATGAAAATATAGAAAGACAATAATAAAATGCACATGCAGCTGTTTTTATTATTATTTTCATTATTGATTCGTCTGCCCATTATTCTCTAGATCTCTTGATAGTCTGAAGTGACGTCTTCAGATTCCTTCTTTTATCAAACTAAAACCCAAAGATGTTGAGATTACTGCCATACACTGGGGATAATGGGGTTTTCTGTGATATTGCTCAAAGAAAAACAGGAAGTTTTCACATCCAAGAAGCTGAAAGGAGCCAGTATTTGAGTTTTCATTGAATAAAAATGACTAAAATGAGTCGTTGATTAAAATATTATACCACTCTCATGTCAAGACAGTAAATATGAAGCTAATGCCTGTTAGCTTAGCTTAGCATAAAGACTGGAAACGGGGAAACTGCTCGCCTGGCTCAGTCCCCCCAGTGACTTCCTGGAGTCTTACCAATATATGAGTGTATTTCCCTAAATGTCGAACTATTCCTTCAAACACCTGCAGATCTAATGACATTCCTATTAGCCTCAGATGTAGTTTAATTAGCAAATCTTAGCATCCTAGCATGCTAAATGTAAAGGGTTGTGTGCAGCGACCTGTCGGGGTTCGTTTAGCAGTAACGCCTCCAGGTGTTTATTCTGCTACAGGTGTTTCATTCACATTCAAAAAACTAAAAGGGATTAAAAACTCTGGCTGCTGATCCGAGTAACTTCAGCATCAGGTAAGAGGCCTTTAAGCTCAGTATTATTTTAGACTCGTCGTTTAGTGCTTCTTTATTCTCTTCAATCAGCAGGCAAAGCCACAGGGGGTATAAAATATGAACGAAGTCTCCGTGACGTCACCCAGAAGTTCCTGAAAAGCCAAAGTGAAGCTCGGCAGGTGGCTCCATGGGCGTCGCCATCTTTGCAGAGCCTGACTCCGCCTACTCTTGGCTAATCCAAATATGGTCCAAGAGGCAGTCTAGAATGAAGTCTGGGTGGTGAATCACCCATCTAGCTCTATGATACCAAGCTACGATACCCTTAGCTAAGGCTAAGAAGCTAGGCTAAGGAGCTAGCTTAAGAAGCTAGGCTAAGGAGCTAGTCTAAGAAGCTAAGGCTAAGAAGCTATGCTAAGGAGCTAGTTTAAGAAGCCAGACTAAGAAGCATGGCTAAGATGGCTAAGCTAAGTAGCTAGGCTAAGGAGCTAGACTAAGAAGCTAGGCTAAGAAGCAAGGCTAAGATGGCTAAGCTAAGTAGCTAGGCTTAGGAGCTAGCCTAAGAAGTGAAGGCTAAGAAGGCTAGGCTATGGAGGTAGTTTAAGAAGCTGGGCTAAGAAGCAAGGCTAAGGAGCTGGCCTAAGAAGCTGGGCTAAGAAGGCTAGGCTAAGGAGCTAGCCTAAGAAGCTAGGCTAAGAAGCAAGGCTAAGATGGCTAAGCTAAGTAGCTAGGCTTAGGAGCTAGCCTAAGAAGTGAAGGCTAAGAAGGCTAGGCTATGGAGGTAGTTTAAGAAGCTGGGCTAAGAAGCAAGGCTAAGGAGCTGGCCTAAGAAGCTGGGCTAAGAAGGCTAGGCTAAGGAGCTAGCCTAAGAAGCTAGGCTAAGAAGCAAGGCTAAGATGGCCAAGCTAAGTAGCTAGGCTAAGGAGCTAGCCTAAGAAGCGAAGGCTAAGAAGGCTATGCTATGGAGCTAGCCTAAGAAGCTGGGCTAAGAAGCGAGGCTAAGATGGCTAAGCTAAATAGATAGGCTATGGAGCTAGACTAAGAAGCAAGGCTAAGATGGCTAAGCTAAGTAGCTAGGCTAAGGAGCTAGCCTAAGAAGCTAGGCTACATGCTGCTCTGTCCTGCTGTGCTGCTCTCTGTGCTGAGAGACAACAGTCTCAGTTTTAAGAGCAGTGCTATAAAAATAAAACTTGACTGAAGCATTTTTCCAACGTCGCTAAACTACTGTCTCAGGCTGTAAACGTGAGCTGCTCTTTTAAATCTCACTTTTACCGTTTGGCTTTCACAGGGTGTCTATGTGTATCAGCAAGATTAATCTAAGACTTTAAAAAACTTTTTAATCCACTGTTTGATTAAATTTAAGGCAAATATTGCAATAAAAAAACAAACTGAGTCGTACAAACACAAGTACAGCAAAATGACATTAACTGGTTGTAGAACGTTTTGTCCAAATAATGTGACATAAATCTGTTTGTCCTCTCTGATATTAATCAGCGCTGCTGTTTATGTGTTCGATGAAGTCGACTCTCAACTGGTTTTGGATTTTACATCAAGCTCACAGCATTCAATAAATTCATGATCAGGACCTCCCCAAACACAATCTAAAGCCACTTTAACAGTAAATGTGCTTACAGACATAAACTCACACATAATTGTCATCATATGCATAAAAAAACTGAAACATGTTATTAAACGTGTATATAAATGCTGCCGTTATTACAGTTATTGCAGAAGTTAATGCACACAAACAGTGTGTGTTGTAAATTAAATGAATAAATAAATAAGGTTATAAATAAGAGATATTTTAAAATATTTATATTATATAATATTAAATAAAATTTTATTGTTTTGTTATATATTCTAGTATAATTCACCATTCACCATTATTATATTATTATTTTACTATATATTCTACATTCTATAATGCACTCACTTTTCACATACTTCTTTTTTTCTATTTATTGCACTATAATAATTATAGTAATATAATATTTTTCTCTGTACTGTATATTATGTACTTTTTAATTTTAATTGATAATTAAAGAGTTTGGTCTAGACCTGCTCTTTATGGAAAGCGTTGTGAGATAACACTGTTATGAATTGGCGCTCTATAAATAAAGATTGATTGATTATTATTATTATTGTATTTATGATTTTGCTATATAATGCTATAAATTTATTGCACACATACTTTTTTAATTTTAATAATTTATTATTATTTGAATGTTAATATTTCTTCTGTATATATTCTGTTCATATATTGCAGTATAATGTACACTTAAAAAAAACTTTGTTTAAAAAATATAATGCACAATTCTTTTTTACAGTATTACTGTTATATTCATATTTTATTACTTAATCTTTGTATATATATATTCTATACACTTTGCTGTGCAGGGCTTTGTAACGTGTCACAAGTGTACTGATGCATAATGCACGATACTTTTTATTTTATCTAAAGGTGACTATATATTGATTATTGTATTCATCATTTTGTTACATACCGACATATACTGCACACATTTTACATACTTTTTATTTTAATATTATTTCTGTATATATTCTCTTCATATATTGCAGTATAATGTACTTATTTTACTTATTTTATCAGATGAAATAAAAAATTGCAGTATAATACACGTCTTTTTTGCAGTTTTAGTTAAATTATTATCTTGTTCACTTAATATTATTAATGTGCAATAATTTGTAATAATAATTTTGAATACATCTTTTTGTTTTTTTCCAAAAGTTCATACTTTTATATATTTATATTTTACGTTGTGTTTGAAGTTTATTCTTATTCTTTTGGAGCTGTGTGTAACAAAAAGCAATTTCCTCCTGGGGATTATTAAAGGAGTTCTGATTCTGATTCTGATATATATATTCTATACACTTGTGCAGGGCTTTGTAAGGTGTCACAGGTGTAAATAAGGTTATGACCACGACCCTGTCGTGGTGTGTGATGGCGGCCGAGGCCTCCAGGTGGCGCCGACACGACCGCACACGCTTCCTCCTTTGTTGCTCTGCTCAGATCTGCATGTGTGGGTTAAAGTACAGTTACTGTTCTGTGTAATGTGACTGTGTAGGTTTGGTATTCCTGCTCTTTACCATGAAGCCCCCCCACACACTCACACACACACACACACACACACACACACACACACACACACACACACCGACCCCCCCGAAGCCTCTCTGCTGCTGTCTGCCCCCCCAGCCCCCGCACAACCTCACCGACCAACATCAAACACTCCTTTGATAGGGGATGGCCTTTATCTGTGTGTGTGTGTGGAGGGGGGGTATTTTTTTAGGGAGGGGGGGGGGCTGAAGGCGTTTCCATACCATAGAAGAAGTAAAGAGCTTATTTTTTTCCCTTCATAATTTATTCTGGTGTAAAATCTGAGGTGGATTCAGGTTAGAGGGAGGTTTCACTGTTACACTGAACAAACTCCACGTGGGATCAAAATGTCCCCCCAGGAGCCATAAAAGCATTAGAAACACTCCTGCAGTGGGGGGGGGGGGGACACACTGTTTTCAGCTGAGAAAAGCTGAATTTTATGTTAAAGCTGTTATTTTGATGGAGATGAAATGATTTCCTGATGAAGCCAGAGATGGTGGAGATGGTGGAGATGGTGGAGATGCAGAGTCTCTGGAACATTTCAGACTCATTGAGTTTAAGAAAAGACCAAATTTAACATGAAACTAAAACATGTTGAGGGAAAGTCGAAGGTGTCTCCGTGGAGCGGACACACAGGGAAACAGTGTGGGTGCTTCTTAGGAAGTATTCTCATTTTTCAGAATAAAAGTCCTCCAAATAAATGTGTAAATGTGATGCAGATGGACAGAAGTGTGTGTGTGTGTCTCTCTCTGTGTGTGTGTGTGTGTGTCTCTCTCTGTGTGTGTGTGTGTGTGTCTCTGTGTGTGTGAGTGTGTGTGTGTGTGTGTGTGAGTGTGTGTGTGTGTGTGTGTGTGTGTGTGAGTGTGTGTGTCCAGCTGACCTTTCTACTCATGAATTTGCAGCCACAAGTTAAAGTTTTAATAATTTAGTGCTCTGGTGTTTTGTCTCTTGTGAGTGTGTGTGTGTGTGTGTGTGTGTGTGTGTGTGTGTGTGCTGTGTGTGTGTGAAGGCGGTTGCACGTGTGTAAATGTAAGAAGCTGCATGTGAACGTGAAGCTGCAGACAAAGACAGAGCAGCTTTTGTTCTTCCATGACAGAAAAGGCCTCTGCAGCTCCTGAAATGGCGGCCGAGGAGAGCGGGAGGACTGAAAGCCCGGAGCGGAGCCGGAGCTCAGGACGGATCTGGACTCTGATCTGGTTTCAGGTTTTTACACTTTGAAACGTGCTCATTTATCATCCCGAGGGACGCAGACATCCAGCTTTTACGTGTGTGTTACAGCTTAACTCGGCCCGAACTGACAGTTTGGTCGAATTACTGCTGAGTTTGACAGAAATCAGAGATGAAACTGAAAGTGTCTCACTGCTGAATCACACCGTGATGATAACAGTGCTGGGTAAACAGCAGTAAGTGTGCTAAAGGCCACCCAGAAAACACTGAAACTGCACATGCACATATTATTATTAACAGTAAGCAGCAGAATCACTGCCACTGTTATGTTGTTTTAGAAGGAAAACTGGATGTTTCTCCATAAATGTGATTCTTTTTGTACATATTTCACTTCCTCTGGTTTTCTTCATTCTTGGGTTTCAAGCAAACTTTAAAAACTACTGGCCATATTTATTTTAACCCCTGGTCCTCTGTGTCCACATCCTGGTGCCTGAGTGACTGGTAGGTGCTAAAAGTGTTGGAACTGGTCCAGTAGATCACCTCAGCCAGCAGACACCAAACGGGCTGCAATGGCTGCAATGTGATCCTTTGGGACAACTGCACCTGATCACAGTAGGTCCACTAAAAGAGCTTGTTTGATCCACTGACAGGATCAGAGTGTTATTCTAAGTGTGTGACAGCATCATGGAAAGGATCCCTACAGAGAGAGACCTGGAAGATCCTTTTGGTTTAACCACAAACAGCACACACACCAGACTACATTCACTAAAACAGGGATTTTAGAGAACAGGACACAGGAGCTGCTGCTCTGCTGCTGCCTCCATCAGGTAGTTTGTTGGTGTTATTGTGTGTTACACAAATATTGTTTTGGATCTGAATTAACCCTTTAACACATCACACTCACACAATAACACAAACAAACCAACTGATTGAGAAAGTGGTAGACTAGCAACTGTCATGTAAAATTAATGTTTTTGTCAATGGGATCTGGTGTGTGTGAAGAGAGCGCTATCATGGCTGGTTGTGCTTTAACGAAAAGGATCTCACATCTTTTGTCAATTTAATCTTTTGTGATTTTTCACACTATTTCTGTCACTTTTCATGTGAACCATAGATCATACATGAGAGGTGGACGCAGCCACCATGACACCACTGACTGGTTTGTGGACCGCCATTATGAGGCCTCGAGCTTTTTGGCCATCGCCATCTTGGTTTATTGGAGCCAGAAGTCACCAAATTTGGAGAGGAGAGTAGAGATAGCTGGCCAGCTTAGTTCACAAGGTGAATCCATAATTCACGTTAACTGTTCTATTATTTGGGATGCTAGTGAAAAACATGCTTAAAGGATAAATCCACTATTTTTACCTCGTAGACTACAGTTGCTGGTCTAGTTGTAGTGAATTTGATGTTTTGAGCTAAAATCCCTGTTTTAGTGAATGTAGTCTGGTGTGTGTGCTGTTTGTGGTTAAACCAAAAGGATCTTCCAGGTCTCTCTCTGTAGGGATCCTTTCCATGATGCTGTCACACACTTAGAATAACACTCTGAGCCTGTCAGTGGATCAAACAAGCTCTTTTAGTGGACCGAACAAGTGCACCGTGATGAAAACGTGCTCCGTTACCTCCAGATTTAAATGACATCACGTGACCATGGCGGCCGACGTCTTGCTCCTCCCTCCCGTGTGGCGTTCATGGACAGTCGAACTGCAGATGTGGTCCAGCAGCACTGCCTGCGGCGGACTTCGTCTGAGGCAAACCGAGGCCTTCGGGGCAGGAAAAGGCCGGAGTTAGAGGAAATGAAAGCTGCCTGTGATCAGACTGCAAATACAAAAACAAAAACACATTTCACATCCACGGTTCAGAGGGAAACGTTTCTCGTGTTTATCTGCAGCTAAACTCACTCGCAGCAGACCTCCAGCCGCTTTTATCTCATGTGAACTTCCTGAAGACCGAAAAAGAAAAAGACTAATGTAGTTTCTGGTTTGCTTCACAAGAAAAGAAATGCTTCCTTCATTAGGTGGGAAGAACAGATTCACTCATCGATCACATGTCAAAGTCCTTCATTTAAAACTTGTATCATCAGTTTGAGAAAATGTTTCCAGTAAAGTGTCTGTTAGTTTCACAGTGGCTTTGTTACCGTCACAGAAAAAACCTCTCATGTTCTACATTACACTATTGTACTCTTAAGGGGAAAACCTCGTATCTCCAATTTTGGGAATTTCCCTCCTTTCTGATCAGAGAGAAAAAAAAGAAAACACTGAAAACAGAAAAAACAGAGACGGCAGAGAAGAAAAGAAAGAGACCGAAGGAAAGAAGAGAGGAACTGAATATTTTGTAAGCAGTTATTTCTATTTAATGTTGAATATTACATCTGAATCTACAAATTAATCAGTAAAAACACAACTTTTTTGACTGAGGTTTGGTGGAAGAAAAGTAGAAAGTCTCCGAACAGTGGAAATGGAGGAAGGCTTGAGTCTCCTTGAAGTTTTCGACCGAGAAACATGAAGAGACATGATGATCCATCTATCACTGTCAGGTTTTCCTCACTCACTCACTCACACACACACACACACACACACTCCTTCATAATAGCCAGTAAGTCTGCGTTTCTAAAAATAAAGGACTCGCCCTCTGAGACTCCAGGGAGGCAGAGTCACTCCCTGCTGGAGGCTTTTTGGTGGCTGGAGGTTTGAGACGTTTCCCCTCGGACCATACATGGAGTCCTGAGTGCAGGAGGAGGAGGAGGAGGAGGAGGTGATGAAGGGTGAGGGCGCTGAGTCCTGAGAAACACACAAACATGAAGACAACAGCTACTGTATGTCAGTCTGAACTGTGCTGACTCAGTGAAAACACACGCTTTGTTACAACATCTGATTTTTACAGATGAGTTTAGATGTTTTTAAAATGATTTGACACGTCTGAGGTTTTTACGGTGCAGCTCATGTACGACCTTCCTCATTCTCTCTCTGCTGCCAGCTGTCTGATGAAGGCAGAACAACCTGTCGAAGGATCAGTCTGGTGATTTTCTAGCACTTTCTTACAGAGAATCAAGCTTCATGTTTCGGCTTAAACCAGCAGTGAACTCCTCTCCTAACAAGTCCGGAGTGTTCATCACAGCCTGAAATATATTCTTCCCCTGAGCCTCGGAGCTTCATTGTCGTCCAAAAGCTATTAAAAACACGTCAAGTGCGCCACATGTTGCTCTTGGTGACACGTTCCTTCATCACCATGAACACACTCACTGTAGTTTAGTCTGACTTAACCCCACACACACCGTCCTGCTGCCCTAAATACTCGCCAGAGCACCAAATGTTGATTCAAAAAATAGTTTCACTTTTCAGCGAGCAGCTTCCCACAGAGACAGACATGCAGGATCCTTTTGGTTTAACCCCAAACAGCTGTTGTATTGCTCTTTTCAAACATGCCAGACTCCATTGACTAAAACAGGGATTTTATCTTACAGAATGCTGGAGTTGCTGATCTGCTGCTGCTTCAATCACTTAGTTTGTTTGTGTTATTGTGTAACTTGGGGGTTTTGAATGGTTAATTTGGATCCAACACAATATTTGTGTAACTCACTATAACAGACAGACAAACAAATGATGGAGGCAGCAGCTCCTGTGTCCTGTTCTCTAAAATCCCTGTTTTAGTGAATGTAGTCTGGTGTGTGTGCTGTTTGTGGTTAAACCAAAAGGATCTTCCAGGTCTCTCTCTGTAGGGATCCTTTCCATGATGCTGTCACACACTTAGAATAACACTCTGAGCCTGTCAGTGGACGACAAGGGCCCAGGTTTAAAAATACCTGTAACCATTTAACTGTACCTATAAACCCCTTGTTACAGGTTATGGCCCCAATTAAAGGAATCCATCTATTTTTCTGACTTCTATTGGATGCTTTCAACATCTCAGGCCTTTAAAAATCCCTTAAAAACAATCTAAGAGAGAAAAGTCAGTCCTTGTTAAGCTGCTCATAACTCAAGTCTGCACTAATCCTCTGGACATCAGATCAGATTTACCATGAGATGCCTTCAGGGAGCCCCAGGTTGGGAACCACTGTGCTGCAGACACAAATGACTCATACATCTGTGCAGTTTTAAATCTAAAGCACAAATTAGGAGATGATGTTTACAAGGAAACCTGCAAGCCACAGGAGACTGTGTGGTGCCGGCAGAAAAACACGAGCGACAGACCTCATGTTGGTTTGATGAGCTAAGAGCCATTTTTATATCTAATGAATCTGCTGAGAGCCTCTGCAGCGCCACCTTCAGGACGCTTCCTTAACTCCAGGATAGTTCTCCGCCTCACAATTGTGTCTTGCTCCAAGCTTCTGACTCATTTCTTATGAATTTCTTGTGAATGATGACAGTAGCGCCAAACGTCTAAACACACACACACACACACACACACACGTTCAAACAGCAGCGGCTGCGTTCAACGTCTTCCTGTTCAGGATCAGAACAAATATTTGCCGTTTGTTGGCTTCAGGGCGGAAATGTGAAGAATGAGGAAGTGCTGGTGTGTTAGTGAGGAGCGAGGCGAGCTGCAGGAGTCGGCCTGCAGCCTCTACAACATGCTGGCTGGCCGAGCTCACTCTGCACACTTCCTGTTTTTCTCTGCAGCTTCACACTCGGCCTGAAAACAGAAACATAAAAATCCCCCCTGTGGCCGTCGAGCCGAGAATCAGAGCAGACGAAGTGATGACGGACACGACCAGCCTGAAAATACAGCAGGACAGACATTAGTACACGTCTATGTCACATAAGGCAGATTTCACTAACAATGAGCTGGTGTGAGGCCTCGTGGGACGGCGCGAGAACAGCACGCCTGTTTATGGACGTTTCACATGTCGACTTCACGCATTTATAGCTTTTACTGTCAATAATAAATAAGCAACGTGCGGTTCCACCTTTAAAATAAAACTTGCTGAGAAACACTTCAGGTGATGGTTGCAGGTTGGTTATTTCTAGGCACCAAATCTACGTGGTTAGTTCTTCGCAAGGACGGTGACTTAAGTTCAAATAAGTGCAACAGTTCTGGAGTTACGTTACTAAATGTAAGTTCCACTTTTGGTTTCACATGTGAAACGAACAGCAGCCTCCTGGTAAAAGTGCCGTGTTTGAACCATATCATTCACCGACGGGACGCACGCTTACCTTCTCTGCACAGGATGAATCAGGGTCTGTATGAAGAGCCCAGCAGCTCAGTTCTGCACGATGTTCAACACGTTAAAAAACCACCTTAGCGTGATGACGACACGTTAACACGACGGTTCATGTGTTGTTAAATGAAGTCAACACGTGTTGATAAAGTTAAGAACGCGCTGATTTCCCGCTCATCGCGTTAATAACGTGTCGTTGATGTGCCGTAGCCTTAAGACAGCGGCGTGTTATTAATACACTATCTGGCTGTGCAGGCACGCTAGCAATGCTAACGTCAAACAGCCAAACAAATCAGGACGAAGCTCATGAGATGTTTAAGCACAAGAGAGCCGAGGAAAAACTAACTTCGTATGAGTAAATATATTCTGTGAATAAAGCTGATTCTGATTAAAACATCACGTTTACCGCGCTCACAAACTTATGTCAGCGTGAAAAGGACAACAAGGCAATAAAACAATCAAATAAAATAATGAAATATGGGTAGTTAAGATAATAAAAATATTAAAAGATAAATAAAAGCTGATTAAAAAAAGCAAACAATAACAAAATTAAATAGAATAAATACTCGACAAAATAAATTCATTCATAAAAAATAATTCAAATACTTCTTAATACTAATAATATTGATCAGCAATAACACCTAGATGATAAAAAATAAGACAGCATGAATAATAAAAGCATAAAATGATAAACACACACACACACACATCCACTGCAGTACACTGTCTTATGTAAATGTTTTCAGTATCCTCACTCATTCCCACTACAAGCTGCATAATACACTCATATTTCAGGTGTGTGTGTGTGTGTGTGTGTGTGTGTGTGTGTGTGACAGCACCGACATAATCTCACAGTTTATAATGTAAAATACGCAGATTGTCGGACGAGCTGAGGTCAACGAGTCTGTGTGAGGATGTCGTAGAATAAATGACAGAACGACCCTTTAGCTGATCTCGTGTTTAGTTTGTGATCGGGGTGCGTCAGAGGAAAAAGGTCAGAGGTCACCGGGTCGTTAAAAATAATGAAAGTTTGTAATTCAGTGACGACGTCGTCCATTTTAACAGGACGAGAGGAACCGACTGCTGCTGCAGCTCGACCTCAGTGAGCTCATCGATCGACACCAACACCTTCCTCCATGTCTGAGACACACACACACACACACACACACACACACACACACACACACACACACACACTCTTCAGGAAGGGGGGGGGGGGTGAAATTGAGATGCATTTCCTCTCAGGTCTCATAAAGCAGCAGGCTGATGATTGTTTCCTCTGGGTCCTAACGCCTTTCACATACACCTCCTCCAGAGGCCGAGCCCCGGGGGGGGGGGGGGGTCTCCAGGCTGTGAAGCCAGTCTGACACCGCAACCAAACTGTGTAATTACAAAGATGGCGTCCGTCACAGGACAGATTCACATTGTGAAAGAAACGGCGTTTTTAGCGTCACAACCTGTGAAATGGTGATTAAATCATTTTATCCTCATTAAAGTTAGCGGAGGGCTAACAGGAAGTTAGCGGAGGGCTAACAGGACGTTAGCAGAGGGCTAACAGGAAGTTAGCCTGAGATGCTAGTCCTCCAGGTTTTATGGGCCTTTACACACATTAGTTGCTGCTCTACTGAACAGCTTTCAGAGGAATCAAGCTCTCTGTAGACGTCCATGAATGAGACGCTCCACCTCAGAGTCACTTCCTGTACCTGTGACAGGTGGTGTCCCCCCCCCCCCCCCCCTTCAGGAGAGCAGCAGCAGGTCCTGAGTCTGTTCAGTCTGATGGAGACGTGAACGTGATCACAGGTTCTGATTCTTTGGCCCCAAAGTGACCAAAGTGAACACTGATCTTCTGAACACTGAGTAACTTTCAGTAACTATGAAAATGTTCTGCACCCCAGATCTGAAGAACAGAGGAACTTGGGTAGGACTGACGGACCTGAGACCTGCAGCAGCACAACAGGACCCTACCAGGCCTGAACTGACTGATCAGAGTCCTGGATCAGGTCTCTGTCAGTAGACACCCTGAAAACCTCCATCATCCGCACAGATTGGTCCAGTTTAGCACCAACACTGAAAGCTAAGATGTTGGACTGCTCCTTTAATGCAGCAGGGAGATTAGATTAGATTAGATCACATCAGATTAGAGCTTCACTGGGAGCTGCAGCGTGTTCAGGTGACAGTACCTGGTAAACACTCTCAGACGCCGGCAGAAGAACTTGGCTGGAGATGTTTTAGTTCGAGGCCTGAGATGGTTTTTAAAGTCTCAGCTGGCGGTTTGAGCCGAGATCCGTTTGAGGTGCTTCAGAGGGAACTTTGTGAGAGCGTTGAGCCGGAAACCCCCCTCTGCCCACAAACAGGTCCCTGCTGGTTTCTGATGCACCTGAAACTGCGAACCCTCCCCCACCTCCCACAGTCTGCCGTCTGCTGGTGAGAATGACAAAGAATGTCAGGAGAAAACAAAAGTCACAACTTGTCAAACCAACAAAGAGCAGAAAAGAGCAGCTTCATGTTTCTCTGGTGACAGTGAACCTGGAGGCCACGTCTCCCACAGCAAACCTGACGTCACTGAACACAGCACGAAACCTGATAACTTTAACGTTTTTATTACAGCAGAAACATCATGTGCTCATCCAGAATGAAATTATGGAAAGGATCCCTACAAAGATAGACCTGGAAGATCCTACACAACAGCCGTTGTAGCGCTCTCTGCACACACACCAGACTCCATTCACAAAAACACTGATTTTACCTCACAGAACACAGGAGCTACTGGTCTGCAGATGCCTCCATCAGTTAGTGTGTTTGTGTTATTGTGTGACTTTAGTGTTTTAAAGAGTTAATCCAGATCCAACACAGTATTTGTGACACAAACAAACTAACTGATGGAGGCAGCAGTAGACAAGCAGCTCCTGTGTCCTGTTCTCTAAAATCCCTGTTTTAGTGAATGTAGTCTGGTGTGTGTGCTGTTTGTGGTTAAACCAAAAGGATCTTCCAGGTCTCTCTCTGTAGGGATCCTTTCCATGATGCTGTCACAGACTTACACTTCCTTGTCTGATCAGTGTTTCTGCTCAGATTTAGCTGGTTTGGTCGTTAAACTGATGTTGGAGCTTCTAATGGGAGCAAACAGGCTGCGTTTCTTCTTCTGCTGCTGCTTTAAATGTGTTTCTAACGGGATCAAACAGGCCTCGTTTCTTCTTCTGCTGCTTTAAATGTGTTTCTAACAGGATCAAACAGGCCTCGTTTCTTCTTCTGCTGCTTTAAATGTGTTTCTTGGATGTACTTCCTGCTTTGTTGTACTGCAGCTACAGACAGCAGCTAAAGTCACAGTCAGAGTGTTTCTCCATCCCAGATGAACCTCTGGTCGTCATGGTGTTAAAAACCCTCTGAGCGGCTGACGTCTGGCCTGGTGCCCCCCCATTAGAGAATAATACTGATGTGCTGCTGGAATACACCACTGACAGTCTGCAGGGGGGCTTTTATTTTGAAAACTGAGTGGATTCTCTTTGCTGTTCCTGTGTCTGACTTCCTGCTGCCTCCTCTGCTCTGAGCTGCTCCGTCAGAAACAGACCAGGAGTGAATCTTTGGCGTAACTGGGATCTGAAGGGTTAACTAGGGCGGACACTGGAACACGGCGCAGGCGCTCGCGGTGGGATTTAGCCTTTAGATGGACGGCGACTGAACAGACATGCATTTAACTGAAAATCTGAATTACTATGATAAGATATTTGAGCGTACTGACGCTCCCCCGCTGACGGTTTCTACTCCGACAGAGGAGCGTCCCTTTAACACGATAACTCATCGAGCGGCTGTGCGGACGTGGTCGCCGTCCACCAAGACCGTCCCCTGAAGCATCAGTGCTGTTGCTATGGTTACCTGCAGGTTATTACACCTTCAGCTGTGATTTAGGACAGAGGTTAAACTGTTACAGTCTGACTGAGGGCCGCTAACAGCCAATCGGAGAGCAGCTGGAGAGTCCCATCAATCAGGAGCCTCCGGTAGGCGACACAGAGGAAGCTCCTTCACATTAAATGGTTATCTGACAATTAGACACAGACTTTAAAACCTGCGCCACTTCAAACACAAAGTCCTGGCTTTGGCTGAGGCACAAAGACGAGCTCTCAAAGCAGCTATTAACGTCTTCAGCCGTCGGCCGTTAGTCTGATGGAGAAAACCAGTGTTTGATTTACGCTCCGAGACGTGACGGGAAGAGATGCTGCATGAACACGAGGCTCGTTCACGCGTCAAACACACATAACTCAGGAGCTGCGGAACAAAAGAGGGACCAGACAGGCCGCTCTGAAGTGGGACGCCGCCTCCCGGTCGTCCCCGCGGGACCTTGGCAGCAACAGGGAGCAGGAAAGAGAAGCAGGTTAATTAGCTGGATCAGATTCAGCAGGACGCCGCCACCTTCGCACTCAGACTGACAGACCAACAGATCCTGATCCTGATGAAGACCAGGTCTCAGCAGGAGGCTCAGGGGGGTTTAAGGGTATTGTCAGGGTGCTGTAACCTCTGACCCCCCCACAGCCCAGGAACGATTAACGGTCGATCAACAGCAGGTCCGTTTGGGCTCTTAAACTAAAAAGAAATCACTGTGTTAATTCAGACAGTAAAGAGACAACAAACTGTGAAAATAAGCAGAAATAATAAAAGTCCCGCATTGACGAAGAGTATAATAACACTGTTCAGTCTACTGCCACTCAAAACCACGACATCTTCATCATTTTTGCATGAAAAGCAACTTGAACAGATTAAAATGGTTGACATTTCTTGCTTGAAAGTCAATCAAATGACCACAAAGAGACACAAAACCACTGTGAAGACACAAGAATGCTGCACAGAGACATAAAAGGACAGTCTGCTTTGTAAAAACGGTGAAACTAGTGAGAAATGGTGTCACGGTGCTTGTTGTGTCCAATTAAAAACACATTCAGATGATTCAAATCATTCAGCGGAAAAACAGCAAATCTTCACATCTGAGACACAACCAGGAAACGATTTCACGGGAACAATGCCTCCAAGGATTATCAGGATAGTTCATCAACAGACCGTCGTGTCGGCTGTATTTGTACATTTTTATATGTTTTATGTACAAAATTCTTAAAGTAAAACAGTAGATACTTGTGGAGAAGTAGAAGGATGTGCTGTAGTAACAGTGCTGCAGTGAAGTACTAACACTGCACACAGTGTAGAGGGAGGGGGGCTGACCGAGGTTTCTGGGTAAAAGCAGAGCCAGCAGAGGCCTCTGGGAAACTGACTCTCCTTCACGCTCAGCAAACACCACCACCATCATCACCATCATCATCGTCGTCACAACACAACCTGTCCCTGCAGTTCACTGGGACGTTTCTCACGTGGCGTCGCCCTGCAGCAAAAACAAAAACTGAATCTCTGCCATGAAAACTGCACCATGTTAGCGAGTCAGAACACCTCAGAGGCTTCATCCATTTCCTCCATGACGAAGACTAGCTAACGTGTTTGGCTAAAGTCCGGTAATGCTAGCTGGAGTCTGACCTTCCTGAAATCTAACAACCTAAATCAGGCTAACGCTGCTAAGGTTAGCCTGAACTCTGATAGCATCCAGGACCAAACTTTATCTCCAAAGACTGCAGCTAACTACCGTAAAGCCTCTTAACATGCAGCCGCCTGCTTATGCTAACAGTTGCTAGCTCTTGTTTTTGGTTTACGGAGAAGCTAAGGCCTTCTCCACATGCATATGGATACTTTTAAGCTACTTTAATACACAATATATCATTATTATTCAAAAAATAACAAATATTTGCCTTTGAAGCAGCTGGTGAAAATGGTGGAGTGTTTAGATAGATATTTGTTTATTGATCCCTCAGTGGGGAAACTTTGCTGTTACAGCAGCTCAAAGGGACAGACAAAAAGAATAAAAGCACACAGTTAAGAATTAGAAAAATTAAATAGCAGAATATAATAGAATATAATATATACAGTGGTAAAAACCTATGTACACAAAAAAAATGTAATTACAGAGACAACAACAACAACAGGGTGAAGTGAAGTTGAAGCAGCTGAAGAGCCAAATGTTTTTCTCAAGAGGAGGAGGAGACCAAACACGGAGCTAAAGAAGTCACTATAATAGACGGACAGGCTGATCGTTGCCATTTTATTTCACTATATATATTCCACTTATGGTGCTACAGATTTTATACATGATACTGTTTCCTTAAAGGACTTTCACACTTTTTAAAAGAAGATCTTTAGTTATTCATTACGTTGCTCCTTTTTCACAACACACAACAGTATTAAAGATCGGGACAGAGCCGCTAACGTTAGCCTAAACTCTGATAGCATCCAGGACCAGCGGCCCTTTTTATTCTAACATGACCTCATGACCCCACAGAATACAGTGCGCTAAGGAAAAGCCTCTTAGCAGCTGTTAGCTAACGGAGCTTCTTCTTCTTTGTTCTTGTGTTTAGGAAAAGCTAAGGTCTTGTCCACGTGTACTTTTACGGCACTTGAATGTGTCGTCTGGTTTATTTAATGAGTTTGAACCTTTTTTAAAGTGTCTGAGTTTCAAGAAAATCACTGTTTAAATAAAATGTATTAATTAATCCAAAGATGTTCCTCTTTGCTTTGGCCTCCGTCACTAAAACAAAGATTTCTTTAAAGCACCATCAGAGGCTCCGGTTTGTGTGAATCGTTTCGGGGAACGATGTCTGTTGTTGCCGTGGTGATGAGCGAACGTCTGAAACACCAACACCGGCGGACAACTGGTTTGTTAACGTTTGGTTAGCGCTGCTAGGTCTCATTACGGTAAAACACAATAACTAGCTGCTGACGAGGACTTCTTCTGCCTTCTTCTGCCTGAATGAGTGTTTGAGCGGAGAAAGAAGGTCATGCTGACAAATTAGTTTTTTTAATGAGAAAAACCTAAAAAAAAAAGAACACAACTGAAAATATCCAAACTCTAAACCCAATCTTGTCAGACCTGCGGGCGCCTGGTTACGGTTGCTAAGCGCTGACTGGACGACAGCCGTTTGGTTGGCTGCGATCCATTTATTTCGTCTTAAGCGCCCCCTGCTGGTCACATCAGATCGCTGCCTGCTGATGACACTGCGGAGGCCTGCAGGGCCGCTCCGTCACTACCCAGCAGCCCTTGCACCCTCCCTCCCTGCGGCCGCCTGGCACGGCACGGCACCGGTAGCAGATCGCCATGGCGACCGGCCCATATTGCCGGTCACCACAGTGTGAGGTCAGTGTTTCCATGGCGATGGAGCAGATGAACGGTAATCCGTCCTTGTTTTAGCACCATGGAAACAGGACGGGCGGGTGGAGGCGGAGGGAGGGTGGAGCCCTGAGCATGTGTTAGCATGTGTGTGTGATCTTCCTCACTAAAGCTGCAGCCTCCCCCCTCCTCCCCCCCATCCTCACCCCTCCTCCCCCCCACCCTCCCCCCTCCTTCCATCTCCTCTCTCTTAATAGCGAATTTGCAATCATGCACTGCAGATGAAGCAGGAACCAGCGAAGATTAAAAGGCGCTGATGATCTGGAGCAAAAAAAAAAAAACAGAAAGAAAGAAAGAAAAAAGAAAAGAGGTCACAAGCAGGCAGCGTTTCTCTGCTGCTGCGTAATCAGCTGCTGCTGCTGCTGCAGCAGAGACGCCTCACAGGACCGGACAGGAAGGACAGCGAAGGACACAGCGCTGATAGATCTCCAGCCTCAGGTCTCCGTCCTGCTGCAGCTCCTCCACCCTGACAGCCAAACTCTCTCCTCCTGCTAACATGTCTGCTGTCATCAGGAATGAGCGCGCATAGAAACATTTATTTATATAAATGTTCTCAGAGCATTTGGGCATAAAAGGCATAAAAGTTCTACTTAGTTTGTGTCACTGTGTCGTTCACAGATGGAGGGAATAAAAACACAAGATTAAAAGAGAGAAAAAGGGGGGGGGGGGTGTTAGTGTTGCAGTTCCCTCCAGCTGCCACTAGATGAAGAGTCATATTTCACTGATCATCTTTAATAGATGAAGTTATTCATGAGAAAATGTCCTGGAGGAGGTGGAGGAGGTGGAGGAGGGGGTCCACGGTGTGTTCACAGCTCACAGGGAGGATAAATGTCTCCCAGCTCCACCTGTGAGCCCCGGGGAGACGCGCTCGGCTGCTAAATGAGTGCGGAGAAGCAGCATTTGGAGCAGCAGGGAGGAGAAAAGGATGCTTCCTGGTGTCGTTAGGCAGCTCGTCCTCCACCGTGGTGTCAGACAAAAAGCCTGATTAATGAGGACCATTGATGTCAGGAGAGAGGAGAGGACCATATGTTGGACCCCAGAGCCAGAAACCCCCACGGCGCCGAGGACCAGCAGGTTTCCTGCCCGGGAGACGTGAATTTAGAAAACCTGGTTCTGTTTTTACAAACTGCAGGCGCTGCACATCGACACCAGCAGCACATTCATCATCTCCAAATCCTTTCTTTTTTTTTATCCTCCTCCAAAACTCCCCTCCTCTTCCTCCTCCTCCTCTTCCTCTTTTTCTCTCTGGCATCTTTCAAACGATGCAGCGGCTCCCGATTGGCCGGCTCGCTGTGAGGTGTGAGGGGGCGTGGAGAGGCAGCCAATGGCGCGCTCCCTCCACCTCCCAGCCCTCGTTTTCTCCCCTTTTTCTTTTTTAAACCTTCCATGAATATTCACCCGCCTGTACCATAACTCCCCCCTGCTGTCCTCTCCTCTGCCCCCCCTCCCTGAATAAAAAAAACAAAACAAAAAATCCTCCCCTCTGAGATTTAAATCTGCGCCCGCCCTCCCCCACCTCCTCCTTCCTCTTTCTTATGTAGAAGAAGAACAACAACAGCCTCTCGCAACATGGAGGGACGGCAGCTCGCTTTGTGTCGCCAACACAATGGACTCCAACTACCCCCCCCCCCCAAAATCCCTCCCCTCTTTCTCCCCCCTGCCCCCCCCCTCTGCAGATTTCAGGTTGCAGTGCAGCAGTTCGGTCGGAGCTGCAGCCTCTCTGCTGCTCTCAGCTCGGCTATAAATAACTCGGCAGCCATCTTACCGTCTCTTTTTTTATTATTGTAACCCTGTGGAGGGGGTGGGGGGGTGGGGGGGGCTCCAGGGACAAATGTGATGAGGGTCACGTGACCGACGAAAGCAGCCAAAGGCCTCAAATGTTCAGCATTAGAGAACATTAGGACTAGACGGCTGAAGAGGAGCCGATGAACAGGTGATGACGTTTGTCGTGTTTTTAGCAGGAAACTCTTGTTTGGGGTTTAAAATGGCGGCTGGCGCTCAGCAGGTCTGCAGACTGGAAGATCACATATTAAACCTTTCCCCCGGGCGTTAGTGTCCCAGGGTTTGATCTTGTTCAGGATATTTCAGACTCCCTCAGAAGAGTTTTTAATCTCTTCCTGATCAAACAAACTAAAACATGTTGACCCCAAAATAAAGGATCCAGGTTCCTGCTCACCTGTGGTTAACCCTGGTTTTGAGAAACCAGGATCCTGATCTGGATGTACGTTATGGTCGTCTGGGGCTCCCACAGTGGAGTTTATAGGTTATCAGAACTAATATCAGAGCTTTGCTTCAGACGTTCTCCGTCATGTCTGTGAACCTCCACGTAAAGACATGATTTCAGTCAGACTGATAAATCCTCTGCAGCACCAGTCAGTCTGAGCTGCTGGAGTTCAACATGATTTAAAATCATCTTCATCATCTTGTTAGATGTTAATCTCTCACCTACAATCAAAATGTTCATTTAATTTAATCGTCTGTCTGCAGCACAGTCACACGTCAACACTTTCCAACGATCAGTAAGTTAAAATGTGTGACGTCACCTGTAAATGTAGGACCGGCAGCACGTCTGGTGCCTCCACCGGGTCAACAAGGACCAAACATATCGGTGTCCAACGCTGAGACACACCGACGTGTGACTGAAAGAAAAAGCAAACATGAGGTGGTGTTGTCCTGCAGGCCCATGAACTCACCGTCATGGTTTACAGGGACACGTTACCATTAAAGCTGCTGCTGTGGATGAACGTATGAAACAGGAGCTAAAACAGCAGCCGGTGGACAAAGTGGAACGTTTAGCAGCTCTCAAGTAATAAAACTAAAACTATGACGTGAACTTCATACCTGCGAAAACATCCGCATGTTAGCATTTAGCTCAAAGCACCGCAGAGCCAAACTAGGGAAAGATGGACCCTGAAGACACATTTAAAAATAACTAAATCAGACTGTTGGGACCAACACGTATAGGAGACATAACTGTTTTTTCTGGTCAACATGACGGACTGGCCCTTTAACCACGACATAAAGACGGCTTCAGGTGTAAAGTGACTTAAAGAAAAACTATAGGTGTCTATTATTATTTATTGTAAATGTACTGAGAGCAGATCCAGAGAGTCACAAACACACCAGCTTGTTTCCACTCGGCTGCTACCAAGACAAAGATAACAGTGTGTGTGTGTGTGTGTGTGGTCGCTCTCGACATAAATACCCGCTGGTATTAAACGACCATGACTCAACAGTGTTTGTATTTAGTTTGAGGCTGAGCGGAGGCTTTACTCACTCAAACGCTTACAGCAGTGTTACAAAACACAAAAGCTGCTGCCGACCTGCTGACACGACGCCTGAACGCTGGAAGTGATGAAAGTGGGGAATTATCCTGCTTTCACCTGCAGGCCGAGAGCAGGCAGCCAGCCTCTGCTCCCACTGAGCAGATCTGGGGGTAAAGCAGGTTGAAGGAATAGTTTGATCAAAGATGTCGCTCTCATGCCTGTACAGTAAGAACAGCAAGTGGTTAGCTTAGCTTAGCATAAAGACTGGAATCAGGGGGAAAGTGCTAGCATGGCTCTGCTCCCTCATGTTTTTGACACCACGGACGACAAAAACATTTAAATACCAGTCCGACTGGTCAAACATGACACGCCACAGAAAAGTGAACCCGTCCACAACGACCTCGTTGTTTGACAGGTTTCTAGTTAATCAGCTTCAGAGGAGCTGGCAGACCAGT
Source organism: Pempheris klunzingeri (assembly GCF_042242105.1). Lineage (NCBI taxonomy): Eukaryota > Metazoa > Chordata > Actinopteri > Acropomatiformes > Pempheridae > Pempheris > Pempheris klunzingeri. The sequence goes on from NC_092026.1 coordinate 1,190,186, forward strand.
TTAGCTCCCTTTGGACGGAGCCTGGCTAACCATTGTTACGCTAAGCTAAGCTAAGCAGCTGTTAGCATTAAAAATGACTACACAAACATAGTAAATGGTTTATACCAGACTAGAATGCAGCATTAATGCTTATTCATGTATTTTCTGACTCTAAATCCTGCTAATAAATATTCTAGTGAGTGCTAGGATAGTACAGCTGTAATCTTATTAACACTGACTAAACCTAAACATTCATAAACACTTTACAGATCCTGTATTCTGCTCATCTTCAGGTTCATCTCTGTATTTAGAGGTTTAACATAATAAAAACATCACTTCTCTCCTCCACATGTGGCTGCTGCAGCTGTTTCAGGCTCGGCGCTCTGAGGTAGAAGAACTAGTGAGCTTTGCTCTTCGACATCTTCACATTACAGGGAGCTGGAGTCGGTGAGGAAAAACACGACGGCGAGACGGATTCAGGAGGTCTTCAGAGGAGGTCACATGATCAACAGATCCCCTTATGACATCACAAAGGGAGCAAAATCCAAACAGAGCGTCTTCACATGTTTACTGACAGACGGAGCAGCAGAAACAGAAGAACGGCCTTTAATCAGGACACGTTTATGTTGAGAAGATATTAAAAAGTGCAGTTTGCATAATATGAGAGCTTTAAAACGTCTTTCTATCTGCTAGCAGCTACGTTAGCGCCCTACATGTCTAAACGGTGCTCATGGATGTGGAGCTTAAGGATCAGCAGTCAGCGACTAATGTCAGAGCTGCTGTCCCTTCTGTCCAGCCGCAACACACAGACCACCACAGAAGAAGAAGTGACGCAGCGGTCAAAAAGGCCTCAAACGCACCCAAAGGTGTATTTACAGGGGGGGGCGGCGGGGGGAGGAGCCTGTGGGGAAGCTTTGGTCGCCCAGAGGGAAAAAAAAAAAAAAACAAGTCCTGCTGCTCCGCCTGCATGGCGACAGGCTTCTGGGTGAAATCTCTCCTTCAGACCAGTCGTTCATCACATAAAGGGTCAGTTCACCCAAATCACAGAGACATTTCTGACATGTAGCCTGTTAGATTTGATTGATTCGAGTTTGGTTTCTACTGTAAAATGTTTCTGGAAAGAACAGTTGGTCTAATTAAACAACACAATTAAAGCAAAAAGTTCCTATTAATTCATCAAGTTTCTTTTAACCAGAAAAAAACAAAACAATCGCATGTAGAGAAAACAGTCGGGGGGGGGGGGGGGGGATTAAGAAGTCAGACATCATGTTGACGAACCAATGAGAAGAGTTCTGGGAATATTACACTTTTATTCTCATGTTTTTAACACTATTTTTCTCTCTTACACCATGAACAGTCTGCTGGACCAGTAAAGTCAATGCTGATTTTGGAGGACTGACACTGGTGTTGGTAAAAGTCTGTTTTATTTCATTTATTCATGAAATTCTTTTTTTAAATTCTTCATTCTCAGGCCTCTGGAAGTCCTTCCATGGATGTGATTAACTGAACAAGTCACAGCAGAAACCAAATTAGCTCGTTATTTGTCAGGACTTACAACTCATATATATATAAAACACAGATGCAGCTGGAGGGGAAGCCTTCATACACACAAACATGTCAACACTTTCATTATTACGAAAAGCACAACAACAAAATCTACAGATGAGGATCGAGACTTTTACCAACACCAGAGGAACCTTTCAAAGTAAAACCAGAGGTGGAGCAGCTGCTGGACGATTCAATCCACAGATTAAAGTCAGTTTTTGTGGCACGTAAAACGATGCAGATTCACAGATAAACCTGGACCGGACCCATAACCTGATGCAGAATCAGCAGAAACGAGTGAGCGATGAGGTTTTCTAATCTGTAGAAGTGGACCAGAGGGAATGACGACAAACCGGCAGAGAGACGTCCTCTTACTTCAGCGCCAGACTGAAAGAAACACAGAGAGAGAGAGACGAGATTATAACACGTCATTATTCTGAAGGATCAGCAGGACGCTTCAAATTAAAGGTCGGACATTTAGATAGATCCTCTGCATATAGCTACTGTCGGACTTACAGGCGGTTTCCTGTTTATTAAATCTTCTCATCCGACTGAGCACGTTATATCATCTATATCCAGAGGGGCCCACAAGTCTGAGACTGACAATATGTTTCACATAAACCTGAAATAATCAGGTAATCAAATCAAGTTTGAAGATTCACAAACATTAAAAACATTAAAAGAAGCTGTGTCATGTAAAATGAAGGAGGAATATTTAAGATTCAGAACTATTTCTGGTACCGACCAACTGAACTCGGTACAAGAGGAGACGTCCACCTGAACGCTGCTTCAATAAAAGGAAACGACTCAAGGAGATCTGAGCTTTTGGTCGACTGCTGCCTCCATCATTTAGCTCGTTAAATTGTGCGACTTTGGGGTTTTAAAAAGGTTAGTTTGGTAACAAAGCCCTGTGTTTTTGTGAATGGAGTCTGGTTGCTTTGGTCACTTTCATCAAAGCCACCAGACTCCATTCACAAAAACCCAAATTCTACAGCGCAGAACGCAGGAGTTGCTGGTCTACTGCTGCCTCGATCGGTTAGCTTATTTGTGGTATGGAGCGCAGAGCAAAGTGTTGGTGAGCAGGCAGATGGACAGAAGCTGTCAGATTAATGGAAAACAGACATCCAGGATTAAAACGGACTTGTTATTTAACAGAATCTACAGACTACTTCATAATCTTTTAGTCCTGATAGTGAGATAAAACTGCCTTATAGGTCCCACATTCGGCACTTTTCCAAGTTTCCAAGTTCATACTTGAGCAGATTTACATGGTTTAATGTTCAAAGACATTTTTCTCCTCCAGTCGTGGCTGCAGCCGATTCAACAACCTGCTGCTTCGCTCTCGTCTCCTACATCTACCTGAGAACTGGAGTTAGTGGAGGTCACATGATCAACAGATCCCCGTATGACATCATAAAGGAAGCTAAATCTAAACGGTGTGTTTTCTCCTTTAAGTGAAACTATGGGGGCCATAAAACTTCATTTCTGAACTTCTGTCTGAGATCCTTCTGACTGTCCAACATCTGAAATGTTAAATATGTCACAGCTTTATTTTTAGAAGCTGTTTCATATCAGCTTTTCCCTAAAACCCAGTGAGGACAGGTTCATCTAGTCCAGGACAGGATCAGAGCTGCTAAACTGTCTGAAACTCACCTTTAATAACTACAACTGTTTCAGACCAGCTGGTTGTGTCTCAGGTGTTCTCAGATGGTCACTGGGTCACATGACTGCAGCAGGAAGTCACTGAGGGACTTCTGGAGTTAAACTCCAGGATAAAAGCTGTAAAGGGACATTTCCTGAATATCTAGAAGGCCTGTGACTCCTGTGTGGGGTCTTCTGGGTTAAAATGTGCACTTAGTATAATATGGGACCTTTAACCTTCAGCTTTCTCAGGGACATCAGCTGACTGAGAGGCCAGTGTGATCGGATCACTAATGTTAATGCAGCAGGTGTGAACAGGGCCACACTACGTACTAACGGGGCTTTAAAAAACAAAACAAACAAACAGATCAGTGTGAAAACTTCAGCATCATCAGCACTAAGATACACAAATAAGGTTTCCCCATCATTCTCCTCATGAACCCACTGAGGTCTAAAACTCACTTGAAGCTTTCGGTGTCCTGCAGGTTGAGCACCAGGCTGTCGGCACTCAGGTACACTTTGTTTTGGGACTGCGCCACCTGCAGGTCACACACACACACACACACACACACACACACACACACACACACACACACACAGAGTGAGCGGACAGAAAACACAGGTGGAAAGTTTCTCAGCGTGCAGGCCTGAGCGAGCTGCTGCACAATGGGGACATTGTCAGAGCCTGTAACACTGAGCCGATTCACTGAGAGCCGCTGAGGCCCGCTCGCCGGCCGGACAGGAAACGCACGCCACCTCCAGAGCGCCCGGCTCAGATGACGTGACGGTCATCGTTACAGTCAGCTGTGAGGTCACCCTGAGGCAGAGCCGCTAAAACACGCCGTTATTTCATCATCAGCACAGTGAAACAGATGAAGAGGCTTTAACACCAAGTCTGACTTTAAGAAAGTTACATCCATCAAGGCTCCAAACTGATTTTTACTGTCTGTGTGTACATTTATCTATTGGGAGCTGAATTAACAGGTACTTTGTGAGCATTAAAAGCCTAAATGACCAATATATTAGTAATAAATGACCTACTATAGTCCTATATCGTCTATTTCAGCTCTCCTGCTCTACAGCAAGTGCAGAATTAAGTTGAATTTCCATGAACAAAAAGCTTCTGAACCCACTTTAGATGACTTTTGGTGTTTGTCGTCATCATTCTGTCACCAAATATCTTGATTTTTACTTGGTCTCAGGTTTTTTTTAATTGATGTGATACACGTAAAAACCCTTTAAGGAAACTTTTTAAACTTCTTTTTATCAGCTGCCGTCAAACTACGACCACCGTCCGATTCATCCAGCAGTAAAAATATCAAACGGGGGAATTTGCTGCTTTTCCATGTCTCCTCAAACATTATAGTCAATTAATATTTTGTCTGCGTTTGATGACACGGTGCGTTTGATCAATAATGAGTAATAATGAGTTGGCACATAGAATTTAATTCGTTTAACTGGCTGAAAAACTACTAACGTAGAGAAAAGTGCCTGAACCAAACAGATGTGTTTGGTGTCAGCGCCGCACACAAACACATGATGTTAAAGAGTAAATAATGAGTTAACAAACATCAGGAGTCTCTCCAGCATCGCTTTTACCTTCCTGCTCCTGAGTAAACGCAGCGATGAGCAGAAATTATGTTTTAACTTCAGACCGAATGAATGAAAATAAACTAGAAATAAAAAAAACTCAGAGCATCTTTTGATTCCACAGTTATGATGTTTGTTTCTCCAACTTCTTTGTTATTTTCATGTTCAGTTGGCGCCACCTGCTGGAAAGATTCACGGTGAAAAGCACCACTGTCACCATCTCTAACGGGAACATGAACCCACATTTATCCTGAAAGAGTTAGTAAATGAAACCTGAGCCGTATTTAAAGGACACGTTCACATGTGCACTCAGGTACTTGACATTAAAACATCTCTTCCAGGTCAAATCTTTAAAAAGGGAAGTTACAGTGAAGCTCCAGTTTGATTCAGACTAAAATCCCCTGTTTGTGACTCCATGTTGAGCCTCAGAGGAAGGAGAGCAGCAGCAACAACGAGAGAGGGATTTATAGGAAAAGCCTCGTCTGTACTTTCCGGCCGCTGGACAAATGAAGCTCAGCTCATCAAACATCTCCCCTGAGCTTCACACTAACGCTCTGTTAGTTAGCAGAGCAGGTGGAGCTGTGAGGAGACAGCTGCTCTGCACAGGTTACCTGCTCGATGCAGCCTGACTGTAACAGTAACGCTGTGGTTTATCCAACGTTTATAGGAGCTAATTAATATCACTTAGCTGCCTTCAGAGATTAAACCAGTCAGGTAAAGTAAAGCACAAAGTTCCCTGATTTTTCACGACCTGCTCCTAGAATATAGAAATGATCACGTATTCCCTGTCTGGAGCAGACCGTCCTTTGTGATAGTGTGCTAGCTAGCATTAGCACTACGCTACATTAGTCCTGATAGACATTACATTATAGCCTATAAGTTAGCTTTGCGTTAGCCCGTTCAGTTATTAGCTCCACTGCCCTGCATGTGCTGCTAACATAAAGCTACAGCTGTTAATATCTGGTTTGGCTTTGTGCCCCTAAAATAAGCTGAACTAATAAAAGGGTCACATGACACAGGAGGCTCGTTTTACACGCTGGCTAACGAGCGGCTAACACACGAGCATATAGCCTTAAGATGTAGCGTTAGCATGTAGCTTGGAGCCATAAAACCTATCAGGATCTTTTTCAGGATCTGGTGGGAACAAATCACAGATCAGTGATGTGGGATTTAATCCTGGTGACACCAACAACACAGCATCTCTTTGGCAGAGCGTTATTAATGTAAACTAAGGATCGTTTTCCACTACAACAATGTATATTTTGAAATATATCTATTTTTAAATCAACACTTCCTGTAGCGGTTTCAAATTAAAAGCCCTGCAGTGTTTCTGTGGACGGGACTGGCAGCAGTTAAACTAGGCAGCCGTCACGCACAGGTAGAGGTGGGCAGTGTGGACCAGGTGTGTTAAACCGGCCTTTGGAGATCACAGGTTTGCAGTAACGTGGGGGGGTCTGGGAGGAACTGGGAGGGAGGGGGTCTAGTTTTAAGATGACTAGATGTCGTCTGTGTTTTAGTGGCTGTTGCTGCAAACCAAACTTCCCCCTGAGGACAGTAAAGTTTTCATTTCTTCATGATAACTGAGCATTTTGTGTCTCTGCTCAGTGAGCCGATGTCCACTCGTGTAAAACTTTATTTGAAACGCCAGCAGATGGAGGTGGGAGAGTCTGAGGTGTTCAGAGTTCTCTGGGCAGGTTTCTTACCGTCTTGGCGATGGTCTGTGCCGCCCGGATCCTCCTCAGCTTCAGGTAGCCTGGGTTCTTCGTCACGGCCTCTCCCAGCTGACACACACACACACACACACACACTTAAACACTTAGTGTACACACAGGACAACAGTGTTACACCTCAGAGAGGCCCGAGGCTGGTCGGCAGCAGGCCGAGCCGGTCTCCCAAAGCAGGATGAGGATCAGAGCTGCAGGCGTGTCGCTGCTCAGCTTTAATATTCTCACGCATGTTGACAGGCAGGGAGAACAATTACCGCATATTTGGATTAAGTGTCAAAGTGTTTCTCGCCACGATCGTGAGGCGAGGTCGACCGAGTTCACGTCAGAACAAGAATTTAGCAGAGACGATCTGGAGGCGGTTAATTAGACTGCTGTAAATCAGCTAAATTACAGACTAGCAAACAGGGAAACAACGAGGACTTTATGTAATCGACTCGCTCACAAACACACAGACTTCGTTAAGTCTAAACAACCCTCCGACGTGCTGCACGGCCTCTTAAAGGAGCAGTCTGTAGGATTTGGTGACATCTAGTCCTCAGGTTGGAGAATGCAGCCACCTGAAGCAGGCCGTCTGCACGGATCAGCAAGTTCAATTCAGGACTTTTTAACACTGTTTGATTAAGTTTAAGGACAATTTAGCAAAACGAATGAACATTAAGTGTGAAAACAGGGAATCTAGATGCATCAGCAGGTTAAATCTAAGGCTTTTAAAGACTTTAATATCTCAGTTTAGTTCGATTTAAGGTCAATTTAGCAATAAAAATAATCAAATGTGAACATATGTGTGCTCTAACTGGTTTTTCTAAAAGTGTTTATTGTGTGAAAATATTCACATTTGTCCTTAATGATATTAACAGTCAGTCGGTCACAACGGATCCAGTCAGCTTCCTCCTGCAGATCACTGATGATCCAAGCTATGGAGGAACTACACCCAGAGAAAGTAGAGAGTGTGCAGGTCAGCTGACCGTCCACAGACCCTACGGTGGCCACCAGGGGACACAGTCTGGAAGTGTCACCAACTAAGAAGCAGCATGTGTTCTGTGGTTCAATACACCTGAACCGTGACGGGATAACAGACGACTGAGCTCTAGTCTGATTAAAGATTCAGGTGTGGAGGGAATTTCAGACCAAACATACAATCAATATATATTATTATAATATTTAAGACCTTCCCAACCAGAACTTATCCAACAGGGGACAGTTCACACACACACACACCTGATTATTCTGAACAAAACTGATAATAATAGTTATCAGCCCAACAGGTACTTGTTACTGTTACCTGCTGTGGGAATAAAAGTGGATATAAACTGGTATCCTGCTGCTGTGCTGCATATTACAGCTTGTTTCTACACTGATGCTTGTTAACGGGCTCCGTTCAGACCAAATAAACAGATAAAAGAAAACTAAAGCTGTGAACTCACCATCTTGGCGGCCTGAGCTTCTCCTTCAGCCTGGATGATCTTCTGTCTCTGGTCCTGTTTGGCCTTTTCTACGTAAAACTGAGCTCTCTGCGCCTCCTGCTGGGCTGGAGGGGAACACACACACACACACACACACACACACACACACACACACACACACACACACACACACACACACACACACACACACAGTCACATCAGCCGTCTCTCTCTGACCGTTGACACCCCCACATCACAGAGTCACTCAGACCTGCGGCAGTTTTAGCCCCTAAACTCTGGATCGAGTCCCCTCCGTCTGTCAGGCTGCCCCCACATTGCCTGATTAAAATCCCACCTAAAGACACATTTTCATTCCTCGACTTAAAACTCAGAACAGTTTGTGTTTTGGCCTTCAGTCTTTAAACTGTTGAACTTATTGTGCAGCTCTTTATTTACACACAGAAACAAGAAGTAACGTCAGAGCTAAGAACCAAGACCAGAGAACAGGAGAATTCATTAAAGTAAATAATAGAATTCAATAAAATATGTAAAAATACACTAGTTTTTATAACAACGAGAACAAAGAGGATGGAACGAGCAAATTATCTAACTAACAATTATCGTGATAAAATGACTTCTAAGGTTATTTAAAAGGTTGTGATGGTGCGACTATAATCAGCATAAACAATAAATCAGTAATCATTAATATTTAACGAAAAATAATTACTTTACTTCTTAATTTGTAAACTCTTCATGTTATTTGCAGCAGTCATACTAAAAACAAAAAGAACAAGAGCTTCGAACTCGTCATATGTATGACATCATATCCTGTGCGGCCAATAAGACGAAGGCGTCACAGACTGGTCGTGACTTTTACCCACAGAAACACCCGTTTAGTAAAGTGGTGAATGAAGCTAAAGCACCATGTAGCTCCCGTCTGTCTGAACAGACCCTGATCACGTTTAACCGGCCGGTTAGCGATCCGGAGGTCCCGTAACTTCCCGTCTCTACTCACCGACTTGTTTGGCCTCCACGGCGGCGGTGTACTCTCGGCTGAAGCTGAGCTCCGTGATGGCCACGTCGTCCAGGATGATGTTGAAGTCTTTGGCCCGCTCGAACAGGTCTCTGCGGATCAGCAGGGAGACCTGGAGACCGTCGGGGGGAGTCGGTCAGGTTAGTCCGGGTTTAGCCAACCGGCATCTGCACCGTTGCTACGGTAACCTGCAGTTTAACTTTGCACGCCGTGGCGATTTTACTGGGTGCAGCTAGCTGAAGCTAACTAGTCTGGGTACTACTAGTCTGGGTACTACTAGTCTGGGTACCAACTAACGTCCTGCAGCACGGTTCAGACTGGTTTCAGGTGTCTGTTTCTATTTTTCTGTCCACCCCATTTATATCCACTGATCCACACACACACACCTGATATAAATGACTAAATCACGACACCTCTCTCCAGAGCTAAATTCTATATCTGACACCGTCTCGTCCAGCCGGAGGGCGAACTCTATCCAGCCCGTTAAATGTCGGAGCGAACATCTGAGCGTCGGGTACCTGCGCTCTCTGCGTGATGAGCTGCGAGGCGTTGAACTTGGCCACCACGCTCTTCAGCACCTCGTTGACGATGGAGGGCAGGACGCGCTCGTCGTAGTCCTGTCCCAGCTGCTGGTAGAGGGTGGGCAGGTTGGACGCCAGCGGCCGGGACAGCACTCGCAGTGCGATGTTCACCATCTGAAGGTCTGAGGGGAGGAGAAGTAACCGGTCAGAGGGCCGCAGGTAACGCCTCAATATTTAACCTGCAGGTACATTAACACCCACACAGGGTCGGACTTCTGATTAAGGAGGTGATTAACTCTCCTCACTGGTCAGCAGCACAAACACGTCCCACTAGAATCTGTTTACATGCTGTAATGTTCTCATCTTTTCGCCGTCTGTCTGAACAGACCTCCTGTCTCTTTAAGCTCCGTCTTATCCGGAAGAGGAGACACGTTAGCTTAGCATCATGCTAATGCTAAACGAGGTCACATGAACAGATGTGACATCACAAAGGGGGCCAAAACTAAACAGAGCGTTTTTACACATATTTACTGAAAGATGGAGCCGCACAACAAGAGAGAACGGCTGTTACTCAGAGTCTGATGAACATTTAAAAGTGCATTTTACATCAAATGTCCCTTTTAAACTTTAAACTCGTCTGACTGCCACATTTCCAAGCGTCTGTCTGTGGGTCTGACCTTTGCTTCCGGTGAGGGAGGAGATCTTCCTGGGTCGGGCTCTGATGTCGTAGATGATGGGATACTGGAACCAGGGTATCCTGAACACAACACCACCACCACACAGTCAGAGCGGAGAACAGCTGCTGCTTTCTAACATGAATAATTCACCCAGTCGATCAATCCTCCGACGGCACAAACACAGAAACTACGCTGTTTCATTACAAACCAGAATATTTCAGTTTCATAGGAAGTCACATTCTCATCGTCTTTGTGGTTCAAACTCTCCAACGTAAACACACACACACATAAATATATATATACACACACACACAAAGCGTGTGTATATATCTGTGTTGCCATGGTAACACAGCACGTGGCCTTTTTAACCAATCAGACGGCCTGAATGAAGACGACTGCCTCTAAATTATACTTAAGGACCATATTTTCCAAAACCAAAATCATCTTTAATAACTAAAATAATCTTTTAATAAACTAAAATCACTATTTTAATCACTAGAATCATTTTTCAATAACTAAAACCACATTTTATTAAAAAATGTTGGACTATAACATGACCCTGAAATAAAATTAAAGCCCGATTAAAAAGTCTTTACTTTAAAACCACTGGTTTGTTTAAAGGACTCATGAGGAACTCGTAGATAAAATGAAAGAAACTCTTATGGTGTAAAGCTTCATAAAAGAAGTTTGAAATCTAATGTGATCCACGTCCTGTGTTTTCGGTTCGGACTCTCTGAACCAGCTGTGGTTCTCTTATTAAAGCCTCCTACCTGAAGTGGAGCCCTTCAGCCAGAACCGTGTCCATCTGCATCCCTCCGATCCTGTTGAAGATGATCGCTCGCTGTCCTCCTTCCACTGCAGCACACAAACACACCACGACCATCTTATGACAGAAGAACACTTTAAAATGCCCCGTCAGCTTAAACCCTTAAACTCTGATCTAAACGCTCCGTCTTGTGTCTTTCTTTAGTCTCCTCTGATGAACAACATGTCTGATTCCTGGATTTTCTCCATGTTTCTCCCAGTCTGAAGTCTTTTCTCACTCATTCTGCTTCACTGACTTCTGGAACCTTCTAGCTGAGGTTGGACACATTTTAGGGACATGAAGAAGAAGAAGGTCCTCCAAGAAATGACGTCAGCAGAAGAAGAAGCAGCAGCGAGGACGCAGACGCAGCGTTCAGAGAGCAGAGGGTTAAATATATCGTACAAGTTTTAAAATATTGAGCTTCACATGTTCTGTTTTTTCCCCCAAACTCCTGACTAGAGCAGAAGCTCTGAGGTTCAGTTTTATGGTTGTGGAGCAGTCAGATCAACCTGTACTCACTGTTCAGGTGAGTGACAGGTGTGAACTGCGTCTACATGGGAGGAAAGTAGACCACACTACCTGTGTATGTAGCTTCCTTGATGCCGTAAGCCACAGCTCCAGCACCGATCAGCAGTTTGAGGCCGAGTCCTGCACCCCGGGGTCCTGAAGACATCCTGCCTGCTATCTGCCGCAGCTGCTGCAGAAAACCCTGAAACACAACGAACACGGATACGTGACCAAAGCAGCTTCACACACAGAAGCACCAAATGTTAACCCAACACACACGGGGCGAAGTTTCAGGTGGAAAATCCACCTGATCCTGTTTCACTGTGGATTCAGTGGTTAAAACTTCTTACACAGATGTGACTGAGCGACCTTCACACTGGATGGGTAACAATGCTGAAGGTTGACTCTTCCAAACAACTTTACAAGGCCTGTGTCCACCCACAAAAACAGCTCATGTGTGTACTTGACAGGTCAAACTCCATTCAAAAGTTCACTGATTTAATGTTTACAGGCTCAACTAACAATAACTACAGATATCTGATTATCTGCTTTTAATTAAAAGACTATAATCTGCAACAGAAAACCCAAACAGCTGAATTATTTAAACAGTATATCATCATTTCTAGTTGTTGGCTTATCGTCATTCCAGATGTCAACCGCCATGTGAGTGGTTTGTGCAACATTAGCAGGTTCAGGTGCAGCGATGACTTCCCAATGACTGACAACTGATTTTGTAGAAAGCTATGCTGCACAGTGTGCTAAATGTATGCCGAATTAAACACAAGATTCTAGAAACGCCTTTACAAATGTAAGATATTATTTTATTATTCTTTAACATATGACAATAAGCGACGAAATATTAATTTCATAGATTTTTAAACGGGACCTGGCGGCTACGCTAACGGGAGTGAACCAAACGTCGAGGCTAAGTTAAATATCACAGCATGACTGTTGCAGCGAACCAACAATAAGTAGCTTTAGCAACAACTCCACCTTCAATAACTTGTATGTGTCTTCATCTTTGACTTGAAGCTCTCTGAAAACTTAAGCTAGCTAACCTGGTCTGCAGCTGTAAGCTAGCGTTAGCTTAACGTTACATAGCCGGACTCACGTGTGTCAATTAAAACGCTAATGTCACGAGCCGGCGTGCAAAGAGCGGGAAACAGCAGATCGGTTCAGCTGAACTGAAGGCAGAAATGTGACGGAGAGTAATTTAAAACAGAGTTAAAGTGAAATAATACTCACGCCGGGCTCTTTATTCGCCATGCTCGTCCTCTCTGTGTGCTGGAAAATCAAGTGAAGAAGAGTGCAAGGTCACGCTTGATGACGCACTTCCGTGTGCGCGGGGTAAACTGGGAAATGGAGGAGAAGCCTGACTGCCTCCACCGATTCCTCGTTTCCTCCCTCATCTTCCCATTTTGTCTCCTTTTCTTTCACTTTTTTAACTCCTTCTTCCTTCCTTTACCTCCTAATTTCCTCACATGTTCTTCATCCTTCCTTTTATTCAACTTCTCCACCTCTCGGTGCCCTTCCTTTCCTTTAACTAACCTTTCTTCCCCACCCCTGGTACATAAAAACAGCTGTTTTGTCGATGGAGTCTGGTGCGGTGTCTTTTCCTGGTGCTGCATAAACAGCAGATCTGCAGCTTGTTATTTCTTTTAGAAGAAAAGAAAAGCCACTGCACCAAACTCCATTGGCAAAACAGTTGTTTTTATACAAGCCTCCTTAAAACTGGGAGGTTACAGGTATTCCCTTTGTTCCACTGATTGTCTGACGCTTGAATTCCTGCATGCAAACACCAAATTTGGGGAAAACTGCTTTTGGTTTTTGTGCTGCACACTTGGAACATTTGACAACACACATTAAAACTTAAAACAAAAGTGTACGGTCAGTACGGTGCGAGTCGGGATAAAGACCCTGGTTTTGTCTCGGTGTCTCATAACTCTTCCTCCTTCCTCTTCCTCTTCTTCTGCTTCTTCTTTTTCCTCTGAGTTTTATGGCGGTTGGCAAAAATCTAAACTTTTTATCTGATAATTTTGAATTAAAAAGTTAAATTTGTGACTGAAGTTTGAAATGCGATGAGAATATTCTTCTAACTTTTATTGAGATGTTAGTTCTGGCATTAAACATCTTCCATACTTCACCACCTTCAGTTTCTGCAACAATCAGTCAGTTCATCAATTATTCATCGATAGAAAATGAATCTACTCTGACATCGATTAATCGTTTCAGCCATATTAGAAGCAAAAACATCATCTGAACTTTAAACTGATATTTGGACAAATCGAGCAAATTTGAAGACGTCACTTTTTTTTCATGAGAATTATTTTACATTTCATAGACAGTTGATTCATTGATTAATCGAGGCACTGATTCTTCAAAAACATTTCTTTTTGTTAATTCTTAGAAATGTAAACTTTTATATCATGTTGAATTAAAAAGTTATGACTAAAGTTTGACGTACAATTAAAATATTTTTTCTGATTTTCATTCAGTTTTTCCGTTCTGGCATGAAAAGTCTTCCATACCTGGCTCTCACACTCACCGCCCTCCCTCTGGATGTCGGGCCCGGTGGGGCGCAGCCTGTCTCGGCCTCGTCCCCGCCGTCAGCCCGCTGCTCTGTGATTGGCTCCGGGCTCAGTTCCTCCTGAGGAAATCACTCCTTTTATAGTTAAGGGAGCGCAGAGCGGCTCAGTTCCGGGTTGACGCTCACTCAGCATGTAGAGGAGGCGGACACACCGGGAGACACCTGGACCACCGCCGCGGACACGCAGGAGCACGCACGCACGCACGACACCGACCCGCAGGTACCGATCAGCGGTCAGTGGAGGTGAGGAGCGGGAGAGGGGTGCGCTGCGGCCGGGGGGGCGGCAGGGCAGTGGGTGGGTGGGGGGGGGGGTTCAGTCCTCCGTGGGTGGGTCCTGGTCTCAGATCAGACATGTCAGGTCCTGCTGCTGCAGACTCACCAGGAAAAGACCAAACTTCCAAACTTCCAGCTTCAGCTTGACTTTTTATCCTCATATTTCTCCTCAGACATATTTCCGCCCCCCACCCGGTCCCTCCTGGTCTCAGATCATCGATCAGCGACATCACGGCGGGTTACTGAAGGTACAACAGGTACACACACACACACACACACACACACACACACACACACACACACACACACACACACACACACAGACACACACACACACACACACACACACACACACACACACACACAGACACACACACACACACACACACACACACACACACACACACACACACACACAGGTATCTCCACCTCCTCACACTCTTCAGGACAGTTTGCACACGTGAAGAAAGCTGCAGGAACCACAGGTGAAATATGAGCACAGTGCTGGAAGGTGTATTTCTTATGATTAGTTCTTTATGTGAACAGGTAGTCTCACCTGTGCACCATCACAAACACAGTCATAGCAGCATGATGGCGTCCTGACGGTTTCTGAATGGTTTTTTGAGCATAATTTAACTTTTACTCTGTAGTTTTGTCATAGTCAGCTCATGAACTCATGAAGGAAGCAGGTTTTAATGATCATTTCGGAGCAAAGCCTGCTCGTTTGTGTCCACACCTCATGTGTGCCGAATATTTGCATCATGACTTTTTTTCACAATGGTGCATTTGTTAAAGCATAATGTAGGTTTTATTTTGTATTTATCCAAAAAAACAAAGTCTGCTAGTTTGTGTCTGAGCAGAGAAGATGCAGAATTACAAAAAACAATGGCCAGTGTGGTTGTGAGAACATGAAGTACTTCTACTGCACCACGTCTCATTTATTTGACACGTGTAGTTACTTTAAAAGAAACATGTGATACGATGCAGTAGTACTACTCATATACCCAGGAGTACTCAGAGTATCTAACACTCCTCAGTGAGGAACCACAACATGAAAATACTCTCACATGTTCGCTGACAGCTGCCCCTGATCAGATGTTATTCTTTTTTTAATGTTGTTTTTATTGAAGGATGAGACTTTAACAGATCTTATTTGTCAAACATTGTTAGAACAGACAAATCTTTCGTCTCCGTCCTTTTTTTTTTTTTTAACATTACATTACTTTACATTACATTACATTTTTAACAATAACATTGAAACTCCCAGAGATGGAACATTGTAGCACAGCATCAGGTCTAAGGCTGGTCACATTTTGGATAAACATTTATGAATAGCATGTTCTATGCAATGTCTGGCATGTACTGTTCTGCATATTTTTACAGTGTCAGAAAAAAGTGTCCATTTTTAAGTTCATTGCAGAAGTAATCTTTTCCATTTTGTAAATGTCAGTCATTATTTGGGTCCAGTCCCGGATGGTTGGGTCTCTCTGTACCATCCACTTCTTTGTAATGGCCTTTTTCCCAGCTGCCAAAACTATATTCCAAAGGTATCCATCGATTGTTTTCATTGCTAGAGTTTTACAACCCAAAAACATCATCTTAAAATTAAGTGGAATACCAATGTGTGACAGCATCATGGAAAGGATCCCTACAGAGAGAGACCTGGAAGATCCTTTTGGTTTAACCACAAACAGCACACACACCAGACTACATTCACTAAAACAGGGATTTTAGAGAACAGGACACAGGAGCTGCTGCTCTGCTGCTGCCTCCATCAGTCAGTGTGTTTGTGTTATTGTGTGTTAATACAAAATGATGTTGTGTACTGAACTATTTGTTTAAAACCCCAAAGTCACACAATAACACAAACAAAGTAACTGATTAAAACAGCAGTAGATCAGCAAACTCGGTGTGAAATTCTTGTTTTTGTCAATGAAGTCTGGTGTATCTGGAGAGAGTGATATAACCAAAATATGTACAAATAAAGCCCAGGTTATAAAAACCAGAGAACATTTTAATATATTCATTATCCAATGAATATATTAAAGTGATCAGAAGATTGATTGGTGATGAAAATAACCAACAACGACTTAATTCGAACTAAAGTCAAATAATCGTTTCAGTTGTATTTGAAGCAAAAATATCACCTGAATGGAGGAAACGTAGATGAACTGGTAAAAGAAATCTTTCTGAGTATCTTCTAACTGACTCGTCTTGTATTTATAGTAACGTACCTTCGCAGAGACGAGCTGAGCTGTTTTCTCACACACAGAATCTCACTTGTGTTTGTAGACTGTAAAAACATTTTGTAAGACATTTGACTGTCTCACATTTTCCTGCACATAAAGAAATGATCATTTTTACACTGTTAAATGTTCTATAATAATTTATTTCCTGCTTATTACTTAAGATTTGTACATGTTTATTGGAGTTGGTGTCACTTTGTGTTGTATTTTGGACGTATAGCTGCGTTTGGGATGAAGGCAGCTTAAATGTGAGGTTTTTTGAATGGAGTTTGGCTGATAATAACAAAGTATATTTCACTGAATGGTTGCAGTGTGACGCTGAGTGAACACGTGTTTCAGTGGTTAAACGTGTGCTAGATGAAACTCCAGATGTTCAGGCGTGTTGTGCTGAAGGTCGTTGTTGGTTTTAACGTCGTGAACAGACTCCCCTCTCGTCTCCTCTGTGCTCTGCGGCCTTGTTTCTGTCACTCAGTTTCACCTGATCTGAGCTCAGTCTGTGTTACTTCCTCTGTTTTAAATTTAGGCAGAACTTTCAGAGACTTCATCACTTCCTCTTTTGTTTTCTCGCTGTTTTGAACACGAAGACACTGCCTCCAGCTCAGTTTGCAGTTTGCACAGACTTTTCCTTCATTTGGTTCATTCGACAGAAAGTAAAACTCCTCACTCACACACACACACACACACACACACACACACAGTTCCCTTTAACCCTGACAGGAAGTCTCTATTAAAACCAGGATCATGTACAGTCACTTCAGTGCGTATCGTGTTTTTCGAACCACAGATTATTGCCAACAAAGTTTTCACATACAGCTGTGTGTGAGATGACGGCAGCTTAAAAGTGGAGTTTTTTGAATGGAGTTTGGCTGATGATAATTTTGCTTGAGACTTGAAATTTCATTCCTTCATGTTTAACATGTTTGAATGACAATGAAGACGACGTGTGTTTGCAGTCAGTTTGCAGTTCACTCTCGTGAAGTTCTGCGGGTTTGGAAACAAGCATGTTTAGTCTGGTTTAGCATTGATATGCTGTTTATACATTCATATTGGTGAGTGTTGTCGCAGCACGTTAGTGTCTTAATAACGTCGGTGTGGTTTCGAACTCCTGCATTTAGCCCGTGTGGTCGTATGTTGGGCTTCAACAGCGAATGTTGAAGCTGTGACGACATGTTTACTGATGGATTTTTATTTCTATTTTAATTTAACGTTTGTTTTCACAATCAATCGATTATTTCTTTAGCTGGAAAACAAACTGAATATTTCATCTCAGCTCAGACGTTTGGTTCTGTTATCACAGAGAGAAGCAGCAGATCTGTTGTAGATGAATGTTCATATTGGTGATGTCATTATCTCTCTCATTGTGTTTAGAGAGGACATTCATGTAAACAGCTGCTGTGTGTGTGTTTCTCTGCTCCTCCGTTTACTTAGATTATCGTCTATATTCATATTTTCACCCCCCAACGTTGTTTAAATGTCCTTTATTTTGCTCATTTCGACGTTCATACTGGTGTTTTCCAGTCTGCTGAAGGGCTGGAGGAGGTCACATGATTTCTAGACACACCAGCAACACACATTTACGTCGAAAAGACATTTAAAAGTGTATTTTGCTTAATATGCTTGTTAAGGTTCATATATCAGACATGAATGTTAAGAGTTATGGAAAGGATCCCTACAGAGAGAGACCTGGAAGATCCTTTTGGTTTAACCACAAACAGCACACACACCAGACTACATTCACTAAAACAGGGATTTTAGAGAACAGGACACAGGAGCTTCATGTGACTTCAGGTGTTTTAAAGTAGTGATTAGAATCTGAAGTTTTTGTGAATGTAGTCTGGTGGTTCAGACAAGAACAATATAACAGTTGTGTTTGGTAAGAAAGTAGAGCTGGAAATATAATAATAATAATAATAATAATAATATCATCTCACTGTGTGAAAGTGTTAATAGTTCAAACTGTGTGTCGGCAGCATGGGGAACCTGATCAAGGTGTTAACCAGAGACATCGACAACAATGGTGGAAACTTCTTCCTGGACTTTGAGAGTAAGAAACACACACACACACACACACACACACACACACACACACACACACACCCTAGTCTGGCGTGTTAACTCAGGACAGCACAGTGTGTGTGTGTGTTTGACCTTTGACCTCTGCGTGTCTCCCTGCAGACGCTCAGCCGACGCAGCCGGAGACGGCGGTGTGGGAGAAGGTGCACCAGGTGCTGACGGAGGCTCGGGTCATCCTGGACGACCTGCAGGCGTACAGAGGAGCGGGAGAGGAAATACGACAGGTGAGCACATTCACTCAGCTGTTCTCTATCTCAGTACACATGTGAGTCTTTCTCTCTGCTTCTACTGCACCTTTAAAGGGACATGTTGTACTTTTTACTTCACAAATTAAGATTTTTACTCAAAAAACATGTGAAATGTGTCACTTTGGGCTCATTCTGACCACATTTCTCACTATTATTTTACCATTTTTACAAACAATCAATGGATTGATGGGGAAAATAATCATCAGCTGCAGTCTGAAACTAAATAGTTCCTAAATGAGTCATGTTTTACAGGTGAAACAGACTTTTAACAGGTAGAAGTTTGTCTCTCTACGCTCGCCTCATTTTAACGTTCATCACTGAGATTTTGAGGCATTTTTTTATTCAGGAAACAAATTAAATTCAGTCATTTTAAATTTTGAAATTCTTGCTTTGCCCTTTTGCCTTCAGTGTCGCTTCAGGATTTAAAAAATAGGAATAAGAGAGAATATAAAAGAACCGTAGCAAAAACACAAAACAATAATAACAAAGAAGATAAAAGAAAAACATGTCTGCCATCAAAAAACATTTGCTTTGTGTCCCTACCTCTACCCACAAAACAAATTTAAACAAATAAAATTGATGATGAAATTTAAGATCAGTGAAGTTTTAGATGCTGTTAAAACTGGTCACATGTGGATTTGTCACATTTCAACACCTTGATGAGGAAACACACACTTCAGATTTATCTTCAAATGTGATGATTTCAATGTTTTGTTTTTGAAAATGTACCAAAACAAAAGATAGTGAATAGTTCAAAATGAGCTCCACCTTCAGCCGTCCATCAGTGAGGAGGAACAATGATCTGATCTAACAGTAGAACAGTCACAGGGGACACTGAGCTGCTTTAATACTTGAACTACTGTCCTCATTATGCTCACATACTCTTATGGTGTTGGTACTTTTACTGTATTAAAGGATCTGAGTACTTCCTCCACTGCTGCATTCAGGCTTTTACTTTGAAAAGATGAAAAAAAAAAAGATGTTTCTGTGTGAGAATGAGACGAATACGAAAAAAAACAACAGGAAACAGGAAACCAACACTTCTGATCCCTGTTTCATGTGTGTGTGTTTTATATGTGTGTGTGTGTGTGTTCAGGCCATCCAGAGTCCCGGTGTGGAGGGGGTGCAGGAGAAGGCCTGGTCCGCTGTGGTTCCTCTGGTCGCTAAACTCAAAACCTTCTACGAGTTCTCCCAGAAGCTCGGTAGGAACCTGAGATGAACGATGTGTTTGACACGGTGGGACACAAACACGTCTGTGTGACGTCACGCCGGCCGTGCTGTGATAATAAAGAGGCCCCACAGCGCCCCCTGCTGGTACCGACCTCAGGACCTCAGGACCGTAGCAGGCTGTGGCTTGTTGTGTTGTGGCTGTAATGAACACTCCTGCCTGACATGGGAAAAACTCACCCGTCTCCCCCCGTCTCCCCCCCAGAGTCCAGTCTGCGGTGTCTCCTCGACGTCCTCACCAGCTCTGCCTCCACTCCCACCCAGCAGCTGGAGCAGAAACAGGCTCTGGCCCGTCAGTTCGCCCACATCCTGCACTTCACGCTGCGCTTCGACGAGCTCAAGGTCTCCTCCTCCTCCTCCTCCTCCTCCTCCTCCTCCTCCTCTGTTCAGATCCAACACAATATCTGTCTAACACACAATAACACAGACACACTGACTGATGGAGCAGCAGCTCTAAAATCCCTGTTTTAGTGAATGTAGTCTGGTGTGTGTGCTGTTTGTGGTTAAACCAAAAGGATCTTCCAGGTCTCTCTCTGTAGGGATCCTTTCCATGATGCTGTCACACACTTAGAATAACACTCTGAGCCTGTCAGTGGATCAAACAAGCAAAAAAAACACTCTCTAAAAATGACCAGACTCCATTGACAAAAACAGTAATTTTAACTCGGAGACCACAGGAGCTGCTGGCCTGCTGCTGCCTCCATCTGTTAGTGTGTTCGTGTTATTGTGTGACTTTGGTGATTTAAGAGGTTAGTTTGGATCCAACACAATATTTGTGTAACACACAATAACACAAACACACTGACTGATTAAGGCAGCGGTAGACCAACAATTATCATGTAAAATGCCTGTTTTAGTGAATGTAGTCTGGTGTGTGTGCTGTTTGTGGTTAAACCAAAAGGATCTTCCAGGTCTCTCTCTGTAGGGATCCTTTCCATG
The DNA here is from genome assembly GCF_042242105.1 of Pempheris klunzingeri. Lineage (NCBI taxonomy): Eukaryota > Metazoa > Chordata > Actinopteri > Acropomatiformes > Pempheridae > Pempheris > Pempheris klunzingeri. The sequence goes on from NC_092026.1 coordinate 1,211,207, forward strand.
ATGCTGTCACACACTTAGAATAACACTCTGAGCCTGTCAGTGGATCAAACAAGCTCTTTTAGTGGACCTACTGTGATCAGGTGCAGTTGTCCCAAAGGATCACGTTGCAGCCATTGCAGCCCGTTTGGTGTCTGCTGGCTGAGGTGATCTACTGGACCAGTTCCAACACTTTTACTACCTACCAGTCACTCAGACACCAGGATGTGGACACAGAGGATCATGGGGGAGAAACACCTTTCACTTGCATTTCTATATCTCAGTTTTGCTTCTCGTCCTCTTCATGTTCTTCGTCTCTTCGTTCCAGATGACAAACCCGGCCATCCAGAACGACTTCAGCTACTACCGCCGAACCATCAGCCGCATGAGGATCAACAACTTGTCTGTAAGACGCACAAAGATCAATGAATACATCTGTTTATCTTCTTTATCTCTGCACATTTCCATCGTCTCAGCACATCAGACTCTTTAAGTTTAAGCGTGAAGCCACTTTTCAGGTCCCGAAAGGTTCTGGGACTAAAAATATGTGGATCTTCTGCTTCAACCTGTCGCTTTTTTTTTTTTGTCTTTTCAGGCCGACACAGGAAGTGAGGTCAACAACGAGATGGCCAACCGGATGTCTCTGTTTTACGCCAGCGCCACGCCGATGCTGAAGACGCTAAGTGATGCTACGTCAAAGTTTGTCTCAGATGTGAGTCAGAAGTGATTTAAAGCACTTTCACTGCTGCTTCTTTATGATACGTGTTGATTTTCATCTCACTTTATTCATATATGATGTTTTAACTGACATCAGCTGTTTGGTGTCCAGTTAATTATCATCAGTCATTTAAAAGAACTGTATTTTAGCTCTGTAGCACCAGCAGGGGGCGCCGTCACTACATTTACCTGTGAGGGAGAGTTCACCTGCCCCCCAGTGTTTAATGAAGCCGTCAGTCAGTCACCTGCTGAATAATGAATATTTCCTTTAAACATCTGGAAGATTCCTGACAGAAAGAAAGAAATTCCCATTAAATCTATTTAGTTTGATATATTATTCTTATTCTTCATGTTTTACACTTTTCCCACATTATTATTTTATCATGTGCATTTTAAAAATAAAACAATAAGCAAAAGCAGAACTTGAATGCAACTTAAGTACATTTATTCATTATTTGTGGTGCTTGAACTTGATTTATACTCCTGCTTGAGTGCAAACAAGGGAACGTTGTACTTTTTACTCCACTACATTTATCTGACAGCTTTGATTACTAGTTACTGTGCAGATTAACATGTTACACACAAAATATATGATCAGTATGTAAAATATGACGTGTTTTCACAGATTAAACTGCCCCAAAAACACATTAAGTACAATTAGCCACAACATTGAAGTGCTAATAATTCAATATTCTGATTTACAGTAATACAGCAGACTTTTTTTTGCATAAAGAGGAATTTTACTTTTGGTATTTTCTGTACATCTTGCTGATGATGCTCACATACTTAAGTACGTTTTCCTTTTTCACACTGTTGTGCTGATGCTTCTGTTATTGTGCTGTGAATTAGTCTGAACTGTTTGAGCGTCTCATTGGATGAAACTTTATTGTCCCGCTGTCGTTGTGCAGAACCCGGACGTCCCGATTGAAAACACCACAGACTGTCTGAGCACGATGGCCTGCGTGTGTAAAGTGATGCTGGAAACACCGTGAGTCCTGACATGTTCCTGAACGCATCATCACAGCCAGCTGCCTCAGACGTGAACCAACACTGTGTGTGTGTGTGTGTGTGTGTGTGTGTGTGTGTGTGTGTGTGTGTGTGTGTGTGTGTGCGCAGGGAGTATCGCAGTCGCTTCGCCAGTGAGGAGACGGTGTTGTTCTGCCTCCGTGTGATGGTCGGCGTCATCATCCTGTACGACCACGTCCACCCGGCCGGAGCCTTCGTTAAGACCTCCAATATAGACGTATGTTAGCAAGACAACCACACACACACACACACACACACACACACACACACACTCCACACACACACATTTCAAGCTGCCATCTCGACATAAAAATGTGATCGTTGCTGTGGGAACATGGCAGTACCCAATAGATCCCTTTAAATCCTACAGACTGCACCTTTAATAATCCAGGCACCACTGCAGAGATCTGTTTCAGGATCAGTTACCTCTGTGTTTCTGGTCCTTTTCAGATGAAAGGATGCATCAGAGTGCTGAAGGAGCAGCCGCCCAGCAGTGTGGAGGGATTACTCAACGCTCTCAGGTCTGACGGCCTCCTGACACCTGCAAACACATCACAAATACCAGTAAACACATCACGAATACCAGTAAACGCGTCACGAATACCATAAACGCATCGCAAATACCCGTAAACGCATCACGAATACCAGTAAACGCGTCACGAATACCATAAACGCATCACAAATACCAGTAAACACATCACAAATACCAGTAAACACATCACGAATACCAGTAAACACGTCACGAATACCATAAACGCATCGCAAATACCCGTAAACGCATCACAAATACCAGTAAACGCATCACAAATACCAGTAAACGCATCACAAATACCAGTAAACCAATCACAAATACCAGCAAAACGCATCGCAAATACCATAAACGCATCACGAATACCAGCAAAACGCATCGCAAATACCAGTAAACGCATCACGAATACCATAAACGCATCACAAATACCAGCAAACGCATCGCAAATACCAGTAAAAGCACATTATTCATTTCTGTAGTCGGTTTATTTGAATCGACTCTGTTCTATTGATCCATCCGTCAGTAACCTCCTTCCTTTCTGACCTGGTCTACCTGCTCGCTAACCTCCCCGTCCGTCCCTGCAGGTATACGACCAAACACCTGAACGACGAGACCACCTCCAAGCAGATCAAAAACATGCTGCAGCCAAATTAACTCGGCGCTCGGCAGCAGAAGTGAAACTGGAACGATACAAAAGTGTTTTTGGTCCAAATTTCAAGAGAACTACTGAACAAACGTTTAGCTAATTATTCTTTGTTTAACCTCAGTGGATGTTTTTTTTTAAAGCTGATTTTGTGTTGTTGTAAAGAAAATGAAAAAGAGAGAACTCCTTTATTTGGCTCGTGCTGCATTCAAATCCTGTCAGATTTCCGAGCACCTGATGTTTATTCTGCCGCCTAGTGGACTTCTTTGTTATCTCTGATTTCTTTTGTTTGCTTGGTACAAACTTCCAGACAGAAAACGCTGCAGTGAATACTGGTGGTTCTGCTAGCGCCCCCTAGAGGCTGCAGTGTCCATTACAGCCACAATATAAAAGAACAACCTCACCTGCTCTGGATTTTAGTCTTCAGGTTCTCAAACTGGCCCGTTGTTGAGATTTATCAGGATAAAGTAAAAGAAAACCTCCGGTCCTGCTGTAGACCTTTCAAACGCTCACACTTGTTTGTGCTCCCGAGGTGACGTGGATGCAGTTTTCACTTTAGACCCTTTTCCACCTCAAGGACCTTTTCCAGGACTGTTCTCAAGAACCCAGAAACGTTTCCACCGGAGGAACCTCGTTCTGGTTTAATCCCTCGGCTGCAGCTCCTACCTCAGAAAAAAGTCTCAGTGGCCGAGGTCGAACCTTTCCAGGAGTCCACAGCTTTTCAGGCCTGAACACCACTGATTGGTCAGTGTTAGAGGAAAACTACGGTTTAGCAGCCGTCAGCTGTGTGGGTCATGACAGAACACACAGCTTGTGTTTGACCGACCAGAACATAATTCTCATATATAATAACACAGCAGACTTTTACTTCCAGTCCATCTTACAATACTTACATACTTTTACTCTGGTGAACGGGACCTTTTGTATGTACGTACGTACACCTGCTCAGAGCAGAAGGGTTCTGCATGAACACTCTGACAAAGGTACAACAGTTTTGGTTCTTTGTTGCATGAGAGATTTCTCTATTTTAATGTTGCTGCATTCCAAAATGTCTCGAGCAACAAAGGTGCAACCGATAAAACCGACCGTCGCAGCGTGACAGCGATAAAATCCATTTAGTCAGACACCGTAGTAACAGATTTGGTTTACAGACCTTTTAGCGTTCTCAAATGCTGCATCCTGAACTCTGCACTCACACATGTACTCAGCTGGATCTGGAGAAGGGTGTTATGGGTAACAGCAGGTCGTAGCCGATGCACACGCCTCCTAAATCTAAACGTTCCTCCAGTCGTACGCCCACGTCTGCTGCCAGATTACAGACCTTTTCTTCGTCTTAGTTTTGAAACTGTTCCTGTTATATGCTCTCGGACGCTCCAGGGTGCTTGAATGTACATTTCCTGAGGTTTTGGGATTCTTTGGTGGAAAAGGGTGAAAACAGCCGGTTTGTCTGGTCCCATTAAAACTGCTCAGTCGTCCTCAGAAGACGAGCTCATGGTGTTTGCCGACTGCTTAATCAAAACAGCTTTTTACAAGAGAAAAGGCTTTAAGCACGAAGCCTAAATGGTTGGTTCAGCAGATGGAAGCATGTTACCTGTTGAGGTGCTTAGAATCAAAATCCCCCAAAACCCATCGCAAGAAAAAGGTCAGCTCCAGCTCACTGTTTAGAAAGACCCCTCTGACCGAAACCTCTCTCTTTTTAATCAGAATAAATCAGTGCAGAGGTGAGAGTGTGACTGTTTGACTGTCTGTGAGACAACCCCAACATTTGTTTTTAATTTCAAACCCATCTTGTGTTTTTGCAGATACATTTCCAGCGTTCTAGTTTGGAAACTGATCTAAAACTTACGGTATGATTTGAAAAACAGTACGAGTGAAATGTGATTATTGTGGCTGTGACCTGTAGCACAGCTAACGTGGCTAGCACTGTAACGAACTGGCTACTGAGGGCAGTCTGGGATTAGCTGAGAGGAGGAGAACCACTGTGACGAAGGAGAAGCGGTACTGATGTTTGGACTGGTCTGATCAGTGGGGCTGCTGACTGGAAATCTTCACAAGCTTTGTGTTTTTTATTTTTTTTGCCTTGTATGTTAAACGCTGCAGCGTCAGAGATTGTATGGCATTAATTGTTTTAAATGATGTTTGTCTTGGCCAAATAAAGTTTTTACATTTTTAAGAAACATCTCTTTCCATGAGCCTTTTTAAAAAAAAAGCTAAAAACACATATTGACTCAACTCTGTCTTGTTCGGCTCTGGACGCTGCAGGTGAAGGGGATGTTTCGGTGTCTTTAAACTGCTAATCATTATTTCTGAGTCATTGTGTGTCTGGCTTGGCAGTTTGTCTCTCACCCACAAGACAGAACAGTTCCTCTTCCTCATCTGCACCAATTTTCTGCGGAGAACCACAGGGATCCATTTTAGGCCCGTTTTTTAATGCTATTTCCTCATGTTCCCTTCTGGCTCAGTTTTTGTAGTTTGATGAGTGGACGCTGTCGTATTTTTAGCTTGAGCGATGAATATTAGCAGAAAGAAACCTGCAGCATTCCTGCGGTGACAGAAACCAACCAGGAACAATAAAGTTTTTTTAATGTTGTTTTTGTATGTAAAAACAAAGTTGGTTGTTGTCACTAATTAATTTCAGGTTGTCCCTGACAGCACATGTGAAGTGACTGTTTCACTGTCAGAAATGGATCCGTTTGGTCTGATAATATTTCAAGCTGCAGGATTAAATCATTTCATCCCCATTGAAGTTAGCGGATGGCTAACAGGAAGTTAGCCAGCTCGGCCGGCCCTGGACGCTAGTGCACACAGAGGCCTCCAGATATAAACATGGTCAGGTATCACTCTTTCTGTTGTATGTTTTTAAGCTATTGAGGTTTAATCTTTGTAAAACTTTTCCAAAAATGTTCTGAATGACGCCTGAATGTTGCAGCACTGATCAGCAGAGCGGCACGATGGGATGGACAGGCGTCAGTATCCAGGTGTTATCATACATCCTGGGTCCATTTGTGGAGGATGATTTCAGACTCAAACCATGTTCTTCCTCTTTAACAGCTTCCCTGGAAACTGGCTCATTCTTTATCTATTTCTTATTAACCGTCCTGAGACCGTTGGATTTTAAGGATCTGCCCCGCGGGGCCTTTTCTTAACTGTTATTTCACTATGTAATTGATTTCCGAGCCCCGTTTCACCATCACATGTGGATCTCCTGATCAATGGCTGCCGTCTGTTCCAGTCTGAATGAAACTGTTTTCTGTTGCTGTTGTGGAGCAGCTGATGTCACTGATGTTCCCCTGATGATGGTATTTTTAAATCCAGACTCATCGTTTCACTTCTGCTTTTCAGTCGACACGAATGTTCTTCGACCACATGATTGTTTTCATCCAGTCTCGTATTGATTTCTTTTATTATGTGTGTGTCATTGTTTGGTTTTTTTAAGGTTGATCTGTAAATCAGGATGTCACTGGGAAACTTAACACGCTGGAATTTATCCGTACTCTTCTCTGTTATTTGACTTAACGGGACTTTATTTCACGGTCCGCTGTCACTCTGATCTTAACACACACACAGTTTCCAGTTCACAAATGTAATGTTGAAACCTCAGCGTGTTTCCAGGTGTTTTTAAAGTTGTCCTGACCACAGACTAAGGCCTGAAGCCCACCAGGAGCGTCTGGAGCTGATGGCGTCCGCTCTAGTTAACCCTTCAAATCCCGGCAGAAGCTCCGGAACGTTTCAAGATTCGAAGTCAGACAGACAGACAGCAAAGAGAATCAGTTCAGTTTTCAACATAAAAGCCTCCCTGCATCCTGTTAGAAACACATTTAAAGCAGCAGAAGAAGAAACGCAGCCTGTCTGGTCACAGTCTCCTTTCTGGTCCTGAGTGACGGTGGCACAACAGCCAGTAAACACTATGACGTCACAGTGAAGTCGACTCTCCATCTTCATCTTTATTTTATCTTCTTAGACAGAAAATGTTGAGTTATGGCCTTAAAACCTGTTCTGAGCTTCAACCTCAAACACGTGCAGAGTCCTCACAAAGATAGAAGAGCTCACACAGCCTCAGCCTGAGGTTTCAGATAACAGATCCACAACTTTCCATTTCACACACACACACACACACTCACTCACACACTCACACTCTCACACACACACTCACACTCACACTCTCACACACACACACACACACACACACACACACACACACACACACGTGGAATGTGCTGCTTCCGGTCTGATGTTTTTCCCAGGAATTACTAACTGCCAAAGAATCCAAGGACTGTGTGTGTGAGTGTGTGTGTGTTATTTGATAACCTTACAGTTTTCCTACTCGGTTTCACTGCATTGATTTTGGGACGTGACGAGAGCAGAAACCATATCAGAGACCAACAACAGCTCAGGACCATCTGAGGACACACACACACTAACACACACACACACACACACACACACACTAACTAACACACACACACACACTAACACACACACACACACACACACACACACTAACTAACACACACACACACTAACACGCACACACACACACACACACACTAACACACACACACACACACACACACACACACTAACACACATACACACTAACACACACAAACACACACACACTAACACACACACACAAACACACACACACTAACACACACACACACACACACACACACACACTAACACACATACACACTAACACACACAAACACACACACACTAACACACACACACACACACACACACACTAACACACACACACACACACACACACACACACACACACACACACACACTAACACACACACACACACACACACACACACACACACGTGTCTCTACCTTAGTGTGGACTGTAGTAATTCCAACCTTAACTTCAACTTTAATCACCAAACAAAGTTTTCCACATTTTCTGTTTTATGCACAACATCATTTAGAAAAACGCTGCTCTCCTAGTGGGGCCCAGCAAAAGGTCCCCACAGTAGAGGTGTGCTGCCGGCCTTTAGCCCCCACCAGGTACATAATACAACACCTGCACACATGTATATTCTTGTCTTTTTATTTTTATGAGGACTTTATGAGGAACCTTAAACTTACTCTGACCTTAACTTTACAACCAAGTCTAAGCCCTGAAGAGGATCAAGATTTCTTCTCATAACTATACAGAGACATGTACACACACACACACACACACACACACACACACACATTAATGCACTCAAGGCTCACTGTAGTTTTTATTGATCGATTGTTGATTTGGATCTGCAACATTAGAATTATTAGATATTCTCTGTGAGATGGCGTCTACATTTAAAACCAGAGGATCGCAGACACTGTGGTGCCGAACAGAAAAATCTGTGCATCATCACCTGTCTTCATCACTCAGCACACACACACACACACACACACACACACACACACCTGTCGAGCCTGCAGCGGTTCCTGGCGGTTGATTGACAGGTCCTGGTGGGAGTGGGCGGGGCCTGCTGCCTCCTGGAAGTCTCTGGAAAATGTTCAGTTTTCTTCTCAAGAAGTTTCTGCAGGGATTTGAAGGTTTTAGACTGAAGATTAGACTGAACATAATGAGACGCTTGATTTTCTTGAAGGTATTTCATGCTTTGTTGCTCTGCATCAGGCTGAAGAGAAGCTCAAAGTGTTTTTCCACTTCCAACATGATAAAAAACCCTCTGACGGTGATTTCTGGCCTGCTGTAATAAATAAATGATATTGATCTAGTGATGGGATACCCGTCTGCATAGGGAGAGAAAAATTTAATTGATTTACTTTGAAATAAAATGCCATTTCTATGTCTGACTTCCTGCCCGGCTCGACCAGCGCATGGCGTCCGTCACAATGAGCCATCGTGAAGTGAGAAGTTATAGACTCAATAGATAGAAAAGACGGATGTAGTTCTGTCTGTGATGAGCTCTGCAGCCTGTAGGGGGCGCAGTCAGGGTAAATACTTTTATGTTTTATCTTATTGAGACAGGATGTTTGAATACAATCTTATCTTTTAATTATGTGTGTGGAGATTAGATGTCCAAGTTGCTGTAAACTGGGAGGGAAGTGTGTGTGTGTGTGTCTTTGTATGGCTATGAGAACAAATCTAGTTTTTCCACCATGGTTGTGAGGACATTTTTCCTGGTCCTCACAACTTCAGACTTGGTTTTAAGGTTCAGTTTAGAATTAGGTTAAAGTTTAGGTTACGGATAAAGAAATATAAAAAGGGGGATGAACTCATGGAGATGAATACCAATTCTTAAGACTAGCTGGCCTTAAGCGTTCTGCAAGACCACACAGAGCTGTTTTCTAGGTATGGCACAGGTGCGTTTAGCTGACAGTTTTAAGAATAATAATAAAGTGATATCTTAATGAAATCAGGCATTTGTTGTGCATAGACCATAAAGACAGAATGATGAGAGTATGTTTTGGACATCTTGATTCACATTTCATCTGTCATCTGTGCTACGTGGTGTTCTAAAGTATCAACATCAAAGCCAAGAAACTAACAGATAGTACAATTATGTCTGAAGATTAGTGAATATTGTGGCAGAGAGAAGCAGGCCCTCAGTATGTTATGTGACAGTAACCAACTAATGTTTCTCTAAAGGCTGAAGCTGGGCTTCATGCACCGTAAAATACAAATATAAATGCATTTTTATGATGAAAACCACTACTGAGCTCAGTCAATCAAAATGGAGATAGTGTATATGCATGTTGTTCCCACTGACTACATGCCTTTTTTTTCAGTTCATCATTCTGTCTAACACTGTGTTCACGCCGGCTTTTTGTACTGACTGACAGAAGACGCTGCAGTAGTGGTCGTGAAGTGAGTTCACTTAATGCTTGTCACATTGATCAGAGAGGTATGTTGATTGAGGGGTTGCTAGTTTCATAAGTCTGCTCACAACAGTGGTGTGGTAGTGGTGGTGTAGCTGTGTCAAGTAAATTTCTATTATTAATTAATGCTATTAATTGGTAATTAAGGTTTAGGTTTAGGTAAGGGAAGAGACTGAAAACAGAAAATTTGGTCGGTAAAAATGGTGAAAATAGTGAGAAATGTGGTCACAATGAACCCAAAGTGACACATTTCATCAAATCTTAATTTGTGAAGTAACTGATGAATGATGAGGAGTAAAAAGTACAACATGTCCCTTTAAAGGTGCAGTAGAAGGAGAGAGAAAGACTCACCTGTGTACTTAAATAGAGTTCAGCTGAGTGAATGTGCTCACCTGTCGTATTTCCTCTGTACGACCCGAGCCTCCGTCAGCACCTCGTTCACCTCGTGAATGTAGATGTTTTTCACATTTTTTCAAACATGTGAAAGGTGAATAAAAACAGACTTTTACCTGTAAAATGTGAGTTTGGAAGGAAAACCTGATGTGGAGTCACAGATGGAAAAATCTAAATTTGTATTTGAATATTTTATCATGAAATGTGACAGAATTCAAAGTAGCGACGTAAAAACAGTTTTCAGTGTCTGGGGTCGGCGTATGGTGGCCTGCAGGGACACACAGTCGGGGAAAACGTTACGCTGCTGTCGAGATAAAAGTCAAACCGACCGACGAGATATTTCACAATCAGGTCAGATATTATTATCACACCAGGCTCGACTTCCTCCACCTGCAGCCGTTAAAAATAAACCTGTGTGTGGTTTTTACTATCAGACACACACACAGTAAAACTCTCTCACAGGTGGGTCGACTCTCACCGACTACTTCCTGTCACCTGCTCCAGCCTCTGTTAATGAGCGAGCGCCCAACAGTTAGATCATTCAGCTGTTATCACTTCCCACCACGGTTCAACGCCATCGTTTATATATGCAGATGTGGTAAAAATGCAGAACAGTCTCACATGTGAGCGGCTGGTCGACAGGTTTAGACCCAAACACACGGGCAGGTTAATGTGCAAAACCCCCCAAATAAGTTCAAACTTAGTGTTTCTGATTACACAGAGACACGTCATTGTTTTCTTCCAGAAAATTATGAAAAATGCACCTTTTTAAATGTCTTTTCAACATAAATATGTGTCTTTGATGTGTCTTGAGTCTCAGTAAATGTGTGTGAAAGCATTTGGCTCCCCTTGTGATGTCATTAGGGGTCATTTGATCATGTGACCTCCTCCGGCCGACTGTCCCCGCCCACTGATATCCTCCTGAATCCACCTCGCTGTCCTCGCTGTTGTTTTTCCTCACTAACTCCAGCTCCTGGTAAGGCGCAGATGTCGAAGGCATTCATTAAAACCATATTAGGCTGATTAAAATCATAATGCAGCTGCATTGTTTGTTGCTAGTTACTCGTTCATAAACAGGCTTTAAGAACAGGATTATATATTCATGGTTAGGTTTAAACTACAAGACACGACACACGATCCATCTGCAACTTTAAGAACTTTACTGTAAGTGGAAAAAGTAAGAAGTTCTTACGAAGCAAATTAAACATGTAAACAATGATCATTTTGTGGATTCATTCAGTGATGTTTTATGACTTGGCAGATAAATTCTGGATAATATGACTTATTGAACATTAGAGCGTGTAAACCTGTTCTGGGGGGGCCTCCACACACAAGTACAAACCTTAAAATTAGCAGAATATGGGAAATACAATATTCTCAACATGTCAGAGCGAAGCGCGGACACAGACTGTACGGTAGAAGTGGACGTGGCCGCCATGACGTCACCCGTTGGTTTGAAGCTGGAATCCAAACCAGAGGTTTTAGGTCTCGTGTTGCTGCTGTGACCAAATGTGAAAGTTGCCAGTTCTTTCTCCACTCAAGGGCCGCTTACAGACTTTCCTCTTTATCAGTTAGTGTGAAATGACACTCCCACACACACCTGCTGCCTGTATCAGGAGCTTCCTCCCTCCTGGTCAGAGGGATCGCTGCCAGCAGGAAACGGGAAACCGCTCCTCTGTTTGACTGATAGCGCCGCTCGGCATCGTGGGTAAACAGGGAGCGCATATAAAGCCTTATCATCTCAGCAGTTTGAGCTGTCAGGTGTGGAGTTTTACTTTTAGTTTTAGTTGGCTAACCAGGCAGCAGCTGGGAGATTAGATTATGCAAAAACTAATACAACTGTTTTTTTTTTCTTAGTTTGGTTTTTTATCTGAGCCTCGTTTCACAGGATGCAGGACGTCCCACCTGCTGTGAGATTAGATTAGATTAGATGACAACACGCTCTTAAAGGATCAGTCAGGTTTCTTATGGGCATTACATCTCATGTCGGTCCGTCTCTCTGTGCCGTCTGACTTCCTGTCTGTGGCTCTCAGCTACGAGCCCATTGGTTCCTACTGAAGACGTTTAAATCTTATAAATAAAAACACCTCTCATGTGTGTAGCTTCATGTCTAAGACAGACCCAAACAGCTGCTGGCTTTAAACCAAACAAACAGGAGGAAATAGTGCATTTGTTGGGTACTATTTTCAGCGGTGGATGAATCCACATTTGGTGCACTAGTGAGCAGTAGCAGGACGCTGTGTGTGAGACTACAGGTGTGTGTTCAGGTGGTGAAGGAAGACGTCACCCAGCGTAACACGAAGGACCTGATACGCTTGTTAGCATCAAATGGGTCTCGTGTGCTCGGCGCTCACGTGGTCACGCCGTTAGAGCACCGTTGCTATGCTTGGTAGCTTCTAGTAGCTGACGAGGCTAACAATTTAGCCGGCTAGCGAGGGGGTAACGTAACAGGAAATGTGAGAGTTGAGAACATCAACATTTTCCTCATAAACTTACTAAGAAAAACGGAGGTTTCATAAAACTTCCACCTCTGCAGTCGTGAACACCAGAAGACGGGGGGGGGGGGGGCGTCCTCTTATCGAGAACACTATAAAGTGAATAAAGAGGTGTGAAGGCACCAGTCGCTACGTTTGAGACTAAACATGAGGAAAATTAAATGGTTTGGGTCAGAACTCGTTCACCGAACACAGAGTTTATTTTCTTACAGACCACAGGTGTGTCTTTAAATATCTGATATCCACGTCTGTCAGTGTTTTCATTATATTAATGTGAAGATTTGCTGCTTTTCCCTTTAACGATCTGAATCTTGTAAATCTGATTATTTTGTCTCTTTTTCACATTTTTTTATTGGTGGTTGGATTTTCCACCAAGAAATGTCAACCATCTTAATCCCTCCACAATATTCAGAATTATGAAATCACTTTTCGTGCAAAAATGCTCAAAATTTCGTGGTTTAAAACTGGATGATGTTGAGTTTCGGACTGTGGACACAAAAAGCTGTGTGAAGGAGTCACTCTGGATCAATGGACTGATCAGTGGATGAATCCAGAATGAAAATAATCCTCAGCTGCAGTTTGATACTAAATGAGCGCTGCCATCAGTGATGCGGATCAATAATCTAATATTTTCACCGTAGGAACACTTTTCAGCGTGTGTTTGTACTTTTGCTGTAGTTAAGATGTGAAGAGCTGCAGGAACCTTTTCTCCTCAGACGTGTGAATAAAGTGAGTAACCACAGCAGATGAAGCTGCTCGTGACGTCCGGCTGTAGTTCTCAGAAAAACACAAGGTGGTGCTTTGAAGCTCTTGAGGAAACGCTGCAGTATTTTTAGCTGCTGTTTGATGTGCTTTCACCAAACACCTTTTATTCTCTCTCTCCTCACCTCTCTGCTGTCACCAGTGGAAAAAATAAACCCATCTTCAGCGCAGGATCACAATCAGAAGCTGTAGCTGTCATGCACTCACACAGACACACAGGAAAACACAGCTGAACAAAGGGAACAGAAACGTCTAACTGCTATGTACGTATATAAATATATATATAAATATATATAAATATATATAAATACGTATATAAATATATATAAATATATATATAAATATATATAAATATAGGTATAAAAGTGTATGAAAGAAGAAGAAGAAAGGAAGAAGAGAAGAAGAAAGCTGCTGCTCATGCACTCTACTGAAGAACCAAAGCTCTTAATGTTCAGGCTCCATCATATCTTAAAGAGCTCATAGTACCGTACTACCCCACTAGAGCACTGTGCTCCCAGACTGCAGGTCTACTGGTGGTTCCTAAAATCCTCTACAGTAGTGATGGAGCCAGAGCTTTCAGCTATCAGGCTCCTCTCCTGTGGAACCTCCTTCCAGTCTGGGTTCAGGGGGGCAGACACCCTCTCTACATTTAAGAGTAGACTAAAAACCTTCCTTAGTGATGAAGCCTATAGTTCAGGACTGGATCAGGTCTTGGACCAGCCTCTAGTTATGCTGTTATAGGCTCAGACTGGCTGGTCCTGGTTCTCCTGCTGAGGTTCTCAGGTTCCTGTGGATCCTGGTCCTGGTTCTGCTGCTGTGGATCCTGGTCCTGGTTCAGCTGCTGTGGATCGTCAGCCACCAACACTTTTTACTGATATTAGTCCTGTTATCAACTATCGTCATGTTTTTACCTGCTACCATATTGATTGGCATCAGTCACAGTGATCAGCATCAGTCACAGTGATCAGCATCAGTCATATTGATCAGCATCAGTCACAGTGATCAGCATCAGTCACAGTGATCATCATCAGTCACAGTGATCATCATCAGTCACAGTGATCAGCATCAGTCACATTGATCGGCATCAGTCACATTGATCAGCATATCAGTCACAGTGATCAGCATCAGTCACATTGATCGGCATCAGTCACAGTGATCATCATCAGTCACATTGATCGGCATCAGTCACAGTGATCATCATCAGTCACATTGATCGGCATCAGTCACAGTGATCAGCATCAGTCACATTGATCGGCATCAGTCACAGTGATCAGCATCAGTCACAGTGATCATCATCAGTCACATTGATCGGCATCAGTCACAGTGATCAGCATCAGTCACAGTGATCAGCATCAGTCACATTGATCAGCATCAGTCACAGTGATCAGCATCAGTCACATTGATCATCATCAGTCACAGTGATCAGCATCAGTCACATTGATCAGCATCAGTCACAGTGATCAGCATCAGTCACATTGATCAGCATCAGTCACAGTGATCAGCATCAGTCACATTGATCATCATCAGTCACAGTGATCAGCATCAGTCACAGTGATCAGCATCAGTCACATTGATCAGCATCAGTCACAGTGATCAGCATCAGTCACATTGATCATCATCAGTCACAGTGATCAGCATCAGTCACAGTGATCAGCATCAGTCACATTGATCAGCATCAGTCACAGTGATCGGCATCAGTCACATTGATCGGCATCAGTCACATTGATCGGCATCAGTCACAGTGATCAGCATCAGTCACAGTGATCAGCATCAGTCACATTGATCGGCATCAGTCACAGTGATCAGCATCAGTCACAGTGATCAGCATCAGTCACACTCCTGTTGTCAGCTCTACAGTTAATATGATTATTCTGGCTGTAGTTTGCTGTGAAACGTTTCAGCACCAAACTTGATCATCTGCATCTGTTTTTGCTCTCTGAGGCTGAACCGAGCGACGGAGCGTGGGAGGCAGAGGGGGAGACACCGATGACTCACTGTTTACTCACTCGTGCTGATTTCTGCGTCCTCTGACACATTTAAACTTTCCAAATCTGACGGCACGTTTCTTTCTTGGGAAATCCCTCCTCAGATCTCCTCCCACTGACAGAAACCCTCCATCTGTCACATCTCTTTCATCTTTGAGATCGTTTTTATTGGCGCGTTTCACCGCTTTTAATTCTGTGTTCAGATTCAGACAAGTTCATTTGTAGCTCCCCCAGTGCACACAGCAGACAACCAATAATCAATAATCATGAAGCCAAGGAAAGCTTATTAGTAGGAGGGACAGTAGCTTACAATAATTATGAAGAACACATTATGAAGAATTCCTCTAAAATAAGAGTGATTTAAAATGAGTGTTCAGCAGCTTCATGGCAGAAGGATAAAGGACTTGGAGTATTGATCAGTTCTCCTTCAGGCTGCAGCAGAATCAGACCGCCGGCCTGAATGTGATCAGCTGATCTGATCTGTTTTCAGCCACTCGCTCCTCCACACTGAGCCAAAGTCCTTCTGTTAGACTCTAATAATCTTGGACTGTTCAGACTGTTTCTGTCTTTCACTGATAAACCAGCAGATGAAGTAAAGGGTTAACAGGAGCTCCACAGAAGAACGTGATCGTATCTCAGACTCTAAAAGGACGAAGCTTCTGCATTAAACGAGTCGCTTGTCGATCAGTTCTGTGTTCGCTCGGCCTGAAGATTCAAAGAGATTCAAAGCGTTTATTATCATGTGTACAGTGAAAATCTGACTTTGCCGTCCACACTCAATGCCAAAGAATAAAAAAGAAGAGGATAAAAAATAAAACATAAATATAAACTACTATTGCTAACATATAAAATCAGTGATCAACTCTTTGGTTTTTGATACGTTGAGACCCAAGAAATGATCATCACACCATCACGGAGGAGGATCGGGCCGACCCTGGGGGGCAGCGTCAGCAGAAAACATCACACAGCTGTAATGTGACTCTCCACACATGAAGAACACCTGCTGGACACCGAAAACTGATCAGGGACTTTAAAACGGGACGCGAGGCGGAGCACTAAAATATGAGGCTGCATCTTATTAACAGAAGGCATGAGGCTTCGGTTTCTGCGGGTGTTTTCCATCTATAGGGGAGGCCACCAGATCTTTGACAACCTTCTCCAAAGTCTTCACAGTGAAGGATGTGAGTGCAGCTGGTGTGAAACGACTGGTTACTGGTTACTACAGTGAGGGACCGTCCTCCCACTGGTTTCTCTGCATATTGTTTTGACTTTATTTCTGGCTCCCAGTTTTTAATCTGTCCGTTTTATATTTCCTCTTCTATTCAGTCACGAGGCCTCCAGAGGTTCAGGAAGAATGAGCTCTCTTTGCTTTAGTTTTATTAGCTGCACGTCACGGTAGGCTGCAGGAGATTGGGCCCAACTGTCAGACACTTTATTTCCAAATATCAGGAACCAGGAAAACTGCACAAACCAAACAAAACAGAGAACCAAACCGAGAACGAACCGAGAACCGGGACTGAAATACAAAGTGAGCTAACGAGGGAATGTGGAACAGGTGACCAGACATGACGAGAGAAAGGATCTGATTGGTCGGGGGAACACCGGGAACGAGGCGGGGCTTACGAAGGTAAGTGAAGACAACAAGGGACAGGTGAAGACAATCACAAGGGCGGGAAAAGACAGGAAGTAAAGTGGAACAGGACAAGACTACAAAATAAAACAGGAAGCAACGACTGGACAAAACCAGGGAGGAGCAAACACAACATGCTAACTGTACACAGCACGTATCATAAACCAGCACTCCCAGTTCTCCTGGTACTCCTGGTACTCCTGGTACTCCCGGTTCTCCTGGTACTCCTGGTAGCTTTATTTGAGTTTACATTAAACGGTTCATGAGAGGAATCATTTATTTTTTTCTAAAAGTGATTATATCATTAGAAATGTGTATTAAAGGCCTGTTAGCAGTGGACATTAACTAAGTTAACAGTTAACAGTTACTCAGATGTCGTACTTAACTTGAGGTACTTTACATGAATGTTTTACATTACAGATATATAGATTATTAAGACTAATCAATAGCTGCAACATTAAAGTGATGAACACATGAATGATAATTATAATCACAGATATCATTCTGCATAATGAGGACTTTACTCACAGCAGAGTATTTCTAGCTGTTTCCAAGCTTTCAGTGACATTTCATGGTCTTCTGACAGAAAAACAAGTAAGTGGACCTTTGAGTTCTCACACAAACGGTTCCTAAACTCTCTTTTTAATGGTCTTTTGGAGATTTTGTGTCACGAAACAACTCATATTTTTCTCTCCACACACCACAGCTGCAGAACGTCTACGGTGTCGCCGATCAGCTGTCACATCTGTGGAAAGCTCTCAGCTCTGTGGTCGGCAGCTTCTTCTGTTGGTGGTCTGCAGACAGAAGAGTTTCACTTTCCGCTCAGCGTGGGGGGGGAAGCGACGCTCGGGAAACCCTGCAGCAGATGCTCCGAGTGGGGGGATTATAGTCATGGTGTCCCATGGGAGCTCAGCAGGATGGGTGGGGGGAGTACAGAGAAAGTTTGGTGTTTTGATGAAGTTTCATTTTCCCTGCGTTCATAGAGGCCTTAAACATCTCACGATACTGGTGGAGAAATAAAAGTTTTTTCTGGTGAAGGTTTGAACAGTTCTTCCACCAGCTGGAGGTCCTGAGCTGCAGATTCACGACTAAAATCTTTGATGAGACTCACCTAAAGAGGCTTTTTCACTTCCTCTGTGTCAGAGAGGCGACGTCCCTCAAACAAAGCTGCTGCTCTCTGCAGCTCAACATGATCATGATGTCACAACAATAATCTTTTTCTCTGCACCACGTCCGGTCCGGCTCTGCTCCCTGATTCATGTTGTCTTTTAGCTGCCTCTGTGCATTTAGTCTGTGTGTGTTTGTGCGAGTTCGTCTTCGCTCCTTGTGACCAGACCTCCAGCAGTTTTCTTCCCCTGAGTTTGGTCTTCCAGGTTTGTTTGATCCCACTGGACTGTTTGATCCCACTGGATCTCTGCCCGTGGTTCCCTCCAGCCGTTACACATCATCACATCGCTGCAGGGATACGGAGCACATGATGGGGGAGTTTGGTGTTAGTTTGGCACCATGGAAACAAGCACACGCCTGTCTGAGACGTCTTGCTTGGGTTAAGATCCCCTATATGAGATGTACAACATCGATAGAGCGTTAAACCTGCACAGGATGCAGTCACACACTCTTTCTCTCTGTGTGTGTGTTGTAATCTGAGCTTCTCTGGGCTGTGCTTTGGTCGTCAGGACAGCTGTGTGTGCATGTTTGTGAGCATGAGTCCATGAATCGTTCAGTGAAACCGAGCCGCTGCCCGGCGACAGTCTCGGCTAAGCTAGTGTGCTAACTCGGTAGCACGAAGGCTAAGAGAGGAGTTCAGAGCGGACTGCTTAGAAATCAAACGAAGAACCTTTATTGACACTTTGGCATCCATTTCTTCCTCACACTCTCTTCAATGAACTGAACCAGGACGGGTCAGAGCCCCCCATGCTTTAAGGATTCTCTTCTGTTCCTACAGCCAAGCGCTGATTTTCTTTTTTGATGTCTTTATATTTGTCTTCATATTTTATCTTTATATCTAAATCTCAGAATAAAATGTTGTGAACCCCCTTTATGAGTGTGTGTGCTCCAACCTGACAAATAACATTGACTCAAATTTTAAAAAGATGTGTTTCTTTTTCCAGTCTTTCATTTTTTTTGCCCTATGTGTCCCTTCAGGGGCTCCGTACATTACAGGCCCAGTGCTGCAGATCTATTTAATGAACTCTCTCATGGCCCTTGATCTTTCTCTTTATATTTATCGACATCTTTTATCTGTTCAAATGCACACATAAATAAACAATGTAGAATAACTAAGAAGATGAGATCCACATTCGTTATCCCTCCTACAAAGCTGCAGCAGACCTGCTCCAATGAAACCAACAGGAAATGTGATGAAACCTCCATCCTTGTTCTCCAGGTTTTGTCGTTTTTTATCGTTTGCTCTCTGTTTCCTGAACATCAGGGTTAAACCGTTGCACTCTAGCGTCATTATCATGGAAGGAAACCCTTTAACTCTGTGGGGCCACCGTGCAAATGCCCCCCACGATGTGTTCACTGACCTCCACCCAGCTGTCCCAGGAAAATGACTCAGTGACTGTTTGCTCAATACCTCCAACTATGTGGTTAAACAGCCTGTGTAGGGGGGGGGGCTGCCTCTGAGGAGCAATACTGTTAATTATTTAACTTTCAAACACGATCATCACTTTCACAGCCCAGTTTAACTGACCCCTTCTTTATCCCTGGTACTTCAAAGACCACCAGAACCTCCTCAGGAAGTCCAACCTCTGAGGTGACATTAAGATAAATCTACTCCAGGACTTCCAAACCTCCAAAACTACATTTAAAACACAGTTATGGCCTTAAGACTCCCGCTTACAGTCTTTTAAAAGCCACCCAGCACTTTGTAAACCCTCATCAGTTCCATTTAAAACCCTCTCAATGACCCCCCAGTCCATCCTGGAACATCTGGAAGGATAATTAGCACACAGTCAGGAACCTTAAAGTCATTTCAGAGATCCTCAACAACACTCTGGACATTTAAAATATGCTTAATCATTTTCAACTAATTTCTACACCTGGACTTTTTACATATTTAGGGCAGCAGATCACCTCATCCAGACCCCATTGACTGAAATGATAATTTTATGTCAGAACACATTGGAGCCTACTAACTAAACACACTGACTGATGGAGCAGCAGCTCTAAAATCCCTGTTTTAGTGAATGTAGTCTGGTGTGTGCTGTTTGTGGTTAAACCAAAAGGATCTTCCAGGTCTCTCTCTGTAGGGATCCTTTCCATGATGCTGTCACACACTTAGAATAACACTCTGAGCCTGTCAGTGGATCAAACAAGCTCTTTTAGTGGACCTACTGTGATCAGGTGCAGTTGTCCCAAAGGATCACGTTGCAGCCATTGCAGCCCGTTTGGTGTCTGCTGGCTGAGGTGATCTACTGGACCAGTTCCAACACTTTTACTACCTACCAGTCACTCACACACCAGGATGAGGACACAGAGGACTCAGAGTTCTCCTTTTAGAAGCACAGCTCTTCTTAAAGGTCATTAGGAGGCTCCTCAGGGGGTCTGTTTGGACCCCCACCCCCTCTGCAGGACCTCATGGCCATAATGTCACCTGTTGTGTCTGACCAGCTGTTGAACCTTTTTGCTTTTACTATACAGTTCATAGTCTACAAACTGTGATGTTGAATATGCAGTACGTGCTTTGTTATGGATTATTATTGACTGTGTGGTCACTTTATTGAATTTAACTTTATTTAAAAGTGTCTCTCAGTGCTAATGATGCTTAATATTGTAGATAATGTTCTTTGTGGGTTTCATATGTGATGTGAACCCTTATTGGACTCGACTAAAGTACACTGAATAGATTATTGGGAGTGTTTCACACTGTAAATCCTCCGTATGTTTCAGCGCTGACGGCCTCATTATGTTCTCTAAACACTGAGCGGACAGATTTAATCTCCCTACAAGTCGTGTTTTATTCTGTCAGATAAGATTTGTGGCCTGCAGGCGTCTGCCAGCTGTTACTCAGCGAAATTTGAAATATTATTTGGTGTCAAAACAGTGCGGATGAAGTCGCAGGGTGGGAATATTACAAACACAGCTGTCAGCGTTCAGCAGATAATAAAATGCTGAACAACTCTGCGTGTTTGTATAGTTATGAGGACAAATACGGGCTTCCCACCTGAGCTGTGAGGACGTTCCTGCACTGTGAGGACAGTTTGAAAGGTCCTCACACCTTCGAAGGGCCAGTTGAGGGTTCAGCAGGTGGGTTATGTTTATGAAGGTTTTACAGTGTTTGTTCATCTTCGTCATTACGCAGCTAAGCTAACTAGCTAGCAGCTGAGACAAGACGAAGTGGTTCATGGGAAAATTCAAACAGGACCAAAAACCTTATCTGCTTCTCGCCGTTGACTATCATGCATCAGTTTTTCTGAAATAAGGTCTCTCTTATTTTGAAGAGCCTCTACGTGGACACCTGGGGGTCCACATGGTGCACCTGGTGTGACACCTGCCAGCCAATCAGAGAGGAGTCATCCCTGAGGCAGTGGTGTAAACAGGACATGATGACACAGTGACTGGTTCCATACATGTAGACAGTTAATCACATAAAACTCTGCTGTTTAAACTCCATGGAACAGATCCGACTGTTCCCCAGAGAACCCAAATCAATCAGAGCGGAAACAGGAAATGCTTCAGTCCTCGCTCACCGCTGACTCATCAGAGTCGCTCTTTATTCATTTTACTGGTCAGAGTCGACGCCACGCTGCAGCACTGTGGTCTGAACACTTCATCTGGTCTCATTCACGCTACTGTTTAACACATTTATCTCATTTCTCAGCATTATTAGTCACAGGAATGAAGCATATTATTACAGATTTATTATATATTGTAGTATTACGCACTTATTTACACTCTTACATGTTTGTTTTACTACTACAGCTATATAATTGTTTACATGTTGTAGTATAATGCACACATTTCTCTCTTTCCTGTATTGTAGATATTGATATTGCACCATGACTCGTCCCTTGTTACATACTTATCTTCTATGTTCTTATTATTTCTCTATGTTGATATAATTTTCTTTCTATTAGAAATTCAGATTTTATATTTACTGACTGCAGATCAACTTTCACCTGGAGCGCTGACTGATCTGAGACCAGAACCAGAACCAGAACAGCGAGTCGACTCCAACTGTGTCTGCACATTCAAACTAAAGGCGTCTCTAACTTTAACGTATTTGGCCCATTAAACTGCATTTTGTTTTGTTCTTCACTTTAGATGAGGCCAAAATGAATCTCTACAGAGTCTTCATCACATCTCTGACCTTCAACATGAAGTGCAGCAGCTGAAACTCCTAAATTTAAAGGGATAGTTCAGATCATGTGGAAAACAGATATACATTTCCATCAGACAGCCTGTTCAGACTGGGAACTGAAGCGGTTCTCTCTCTCTTCACTTGCTTTAAAGCCACCAGACTCCATTGACAAAACCAGTAATTTTACCTTGCAGAACATGGGAGTTTCTGATCTACCGCTGCCTGGATTGGTTTAGTTTTCTTGTGTAATTGGGTGCCTTCAGGGTTTTAAATTGTTTGTTCGGATTCAAATTCATGTTATAGTTCACAGCTTGAGGCAGTTGAAGCGCAGCGAACTCTTGTGTTCAGCGAAGTAAAATCACCGTTTTTGTCAATGGAGTCTGGTGGCTTTGAAGTGAGTGAAGCCACGACTGCTTCAGCTCCTGGTGAAAAGAGCTCTGTGACGGCAAAGTAAAGCGGTGAAAATATTCTAAATACAGCGACTAGACTTACACTGAATTGTTTTAGGTGTATAGTGAGGTGTGTCGTGATGAAGGTGTAGCATCGTCATCATAAAGGTTCACTTCTTTGGAGATTTTGAAGCTTGTTGGAAAACATTTTTTCCCCACACTGACGTAACTGAGGAGAATGTTAATCAGTTTACATTCAATCTGGTTAAACGTTATATTTTCATGTGAGGAAACAAATCTTACACCAGTGCATCACTGACATGAGCTTTTATTTTGAAGAGTCAGCTGCACTTCCTCTCATGCAGCAGATTTTCAAAAGAATCAACCAAAGACAGAAAATATAAAAATATAAAACTATAAACTAAACAAACTTAAAAACACGATGACAGATCCATGCTCGAGGGAGTAATTATTGATTAAATAATGTTAAATTATTGATTGTCATGATGAAGTTACGACGCTGCGTTCAAACGAACTCCTTCAAATCAGAGATCTGAATTTTGTACAAAACTTATAGACGAACAACAATTTTATATTAAAATGTGCAGAAGTTATAAGATAAATGAACAGAAACAGTTTGGCAGATTCCAGACCGGCCAACTCTTAAAGCACCAGAGAAACGTTACTGTAAAGTCCTCAGCTGCTCCAGTCTGTGTTGGAGCTCCCTGCTCCTCTTCCTCAGTGCCTCCTTCATCGCCAGCAGCCTCCTCTCGTCCTCTCGGACCTCCATGACGAACTCTGTTGCCTTTTTCAGGATGGCCACCTTGGCCGCTTTGTGGTTGTTGGCCACGGCGGGGACCTGCTCCTTCAGGCCGAGGAAGCTCCTCTTCAGCTCGTTCCTGCGCTGCCTCTCCAGCACGTTGTGAGTCCTGCGTCGGTCCTGGTCGTCCTCCCCGTCCGGCCGAGGGCTCCAGCACCGCCGACCGCCGCCCTGCCGCGCCGCCGCCGGGGAGCTGCTCTCCGACTTCACCCGCTTCCCGGCGGGCAGCTGGGGGGTCTGCGGGGGCTGCTGGGCGGCGTAGTTGTGCTGATGGATGTTGACGTGAGAGCGCTTCAGGACCAGCGGGGAGGCGTCCGGCCTGCTGGACTCTGACCGCCGGGACGCCCTTCGCCGCTCCACCGTCACCACGTCGATCTCCTCATCCTCCTCACCTTCCTCTTCCTCCTCTTCTTCTTCTTCTTCTTCTGAGGGAAAAGGAGGAAAATATTCAGGTGTAAAAACTGGCAGTCACAGTAAGAAACAAACGCTAAAACTTTCAGCGTCTGGAGGCAAAATAAGTTGTTTTATCTTGTACAAACATTTTCTTTAAGGTCGACTTCAGTTATGTAGTTCTGACTTCACACCTAAAGAATTTACCCATAAATAAAGATTTATTTACATCTTCTAGGACATTACAGGGTTTCTACATGAGTCAGCAAACTCAATTTAAGACTTTAAAACCAATTTGATCAAATTTGTGGCCAATTTTGCAAAGAAATGTGAAAATAAAAGTGGTCTGCAGCACAACAAAGCAGGAAGTACATCCAAGAAACACATTTAAAGCAGCAGCAGAAGAAGAAACGCGGCCTGTTTGATCCTGTTAGAAACACATTTAAAGCAGCAGCAGAAGAAGAAACGCGGCCTGTTTGATCCCGTTAGAGACACATTTAAAGCAGCAGAAGAAGAAACGCGGCCTGTTTGATCCCGTTAGAAACACATTTAAAGCAGCAGAAGAAGAAACGCGGCCTGTTTGATCCTGTTAGAGACACATTTAAAGCAGCAGAAGAAGAAACGCGGCCTGTTTGATCCTGTTAGAGACACATTTAAAGCAGCAGAAGAAGAAACGCGGCCTGTTTGATCCTGTTAGAGACACATTTAAAGCAGCAGAAGAAGAAACGCGGCCTGTTTGATCCTGTTAGAGACACATTTAAAGCAGCAGAAGAAGAAACGCGGCCTGTTTGATCCTGTTAGAAGCTCCAACATCAGTTTAAGGACCAAACGGTGGATCATCAGTGGACAAATTGAACATATTTAAGTTTTTCTCCTCCAGAACCACTGAACTGTTCTACTCTGAGCGCTAATCACGATTGGTGGAATGCTTGTAATAAACTGCAAACGCCATTTAAGTGGTGAGTAACTTTTCAAAATAAAAGCCTGCTTCCCACCTGATTCGCTGTCACTGCTGCTGAGCGGCGGCGAGTCCAGACACAGCTCTGATGTCAGCTCTGATGTCATCGCCATCGCCGCCCCGTCGCCGCTCTTCTCCCCCGGCGAGGTGCAAGGAAACACCACGGAGGGGTCGATGCAGTCCTTCACCGCCGTGTGGAGGTCCTGCAGGTATCCCGCGCCCACCTGAGAGTCACCTGCCTGTTTGTCAGCTGGTCTTTCCGCGGCGCCGTTGGTTCTGGAGGAGTCCTGCTTGGCCCGGAGCGAGGCCAGCCTCTCGGACACCACCCTCTCCAGCTTGGTGGCGGCGGCGAAGCTGCTGCTCCACATGCAGTCCTGGATGATGAAGGACTGGAGGAAGGCCGCGGAGGGGTTGCAGTCCTCGTCCAGCAGGTCCGACACCGCCTCCAGGTGCTCGGCGGCGGACAGCGGGGCGTCTGACAGGGACGGCCTCCTGCTGGGGGACAGGGGAGGCGTCGGCAGCAGCTCGAACTTCTTCCAGATGTCCTCGCCGGGGCCCGGGAGGAGCTGGCTGCGGGGAGGCAGGTAGAAGTCCTCCTCCTCGCCATCCAGGAGGAAGTAGGGCTGGACCGTGTCGTAGTCATAGTCGTAGTTCGTGGTTAACACCGGCGGCATGATGGCTGCCTGTGGGGAGACACAACATGAGGCTTAGTGAGTTTCACCCGACGGGACGGAGGTGATCCCAGTTATGAGAGAAGCTGAATCCAAAGCAGCGGACAAATACATGTGACTTTTCAGCTGGTTTACAGTCAGTATCTGAATGAACAGAGAAAAATCTAGATGTCTCAACTATTTCACAGTTAACCTGTAAGAACTTCACACTCTGGTTTCTCCATAATTCACAGATTCGGTTCCACCCTGAAAACATAACTAAATCAGCAGAGCAGATCATCATCTTAGAGTCTGCTTAGAACTGATGATGAACTCAACAGTATTTGCATGCAGGGGAGAAACCATACAGCTGCCACAGCCCACGTTCCTCAGTGAATATCTGAGGGGAAAGTCATAGTAGTGACGCAAGTAGGATTATTTTACATGAACCACAGAGTTACGATTTCACATTAAAAGTTATCAGTTATTGCCAGTTTCAAATCCGATGTTCTCGACCTCTGCAGGGTGGAGGGAGACACCAAACTCTGGGCAGTTTAACTTTCTTTAAACAGTTGTCTTAAGATGTGACTCAGCTGGCCTGTATCAGGAGGCTGCTCATATGCAAATAACCAAAAAAAACCTTTAAAATGGTTTTGTTTCTGTTCTTGAGTAGGATTTGTAGGCAACGTTCACCAGTACCAGATTCACACAGAACTTCATGCAAAAAAGTAGTAATTTAGCTTTCTCTTCTTGGTTGGTCCCAGTTAACGCAGTGAAATATGGCTGAAATACAAAGATTCTTTATGAATAGATGAAACTTAACAATTCCGCATGAAAAAGCCACAAATTCAGCGGTTGATCTGTGACCTGTGTGAAAGGACACATGGCCAGGTGAGGTTCAACTACTCAGCAGGCTTCAGGTCTCACAGCTATTAAATCATCTGCTGTCACTTTATAACTAAGAAGGTCACAGCTGGAACACAGTTAACATTACATATTGGGTGTAAATACAGTCTTCATACAAAACTTCATTCAAGAAACAGTAAGTTTAGGATTCGTTTGTTTACAGTTAAAGTCAGGACTGTACAACATGAGTCAGTTACAAATATCCATTATCAATAGAGGACACTTAACATTTCGGCGTCTAAAAACCCACTAAACAATACTCGTAAAAATCTTTTTTCAATAAAAACTTTTAACAAAAAAAAGCTGTAATAAAACTCATCAGCTGCCCCCATCAATGCTCCATATGGACGAAAACTGTCAGCAACAGTTAGGGTAAAAAAACCACTGCTAACAATGAGTGATGTTTATGTTGAATACGTGCTGAAGTGTGGACAGGTGAGGTGTTGATGCTCCAGACACCAGTCCCTGCGATAAAAACACTGAATTCCCTCTTAATACCATCAAACCACCCTTTTTAGTCACAGCTATCCGAATACAGTGTGCAGCCCTAAGCTAAGCTAACTGTGGGGGTAAATTCGGCAAACTTTTTAGACTCATTTGGAGAAAACTGTCCCGAAGCTGAAGAGCTGAAACAGGAGAACAGGTAGAACTCACCGTTACAGTTAACTCAACGGAATAAACTTGACTGGACTGATGTGAAAACTGAGTAAATCCAGATGTTCCACTGAGCGAAGGTTAAATCTTCAGAGAGCGTTTTATCCAGTAAAATAGACCCTCTATTAATCGATAATCGATAGCAGTGATGATTAGCTGTACAGCCTGCTGTCCCGGGTCACTGCCTCGGTGTGAATCACGGCTGCCGGCTCTTTAAATACTCCGGCCCGTGCCTGCTTTCTGTCTTCATCCGCACCCTCGATAGTTTAAATATGAGTACGTGGGGGTCTTAATGGCGGCGTGAAAAAGGAGCAGACGCTCGTCCTCTCAGAAACAGTTAACTTTATACAAATATTGCGTTCAAACAGAATGATACGATGGGTTAAATATGGGAACTGTTTTAGACCGCGGATGAAGCAGTGATGTCAGCCGGTGTTCCGCGGCGTGTTCAGTAAATGATGCGCAGGCGCAAAGTTCCGGGAATCAGTCAGAGATGGAGTCAGGAAAAAATAAGAAGAAAATCAATAGTTCTGAAATGAATCAGAGTAAAAGAAAAAATTTGATAAAATACACTAATTTGGAAAAAAATACCAAATGACAACAAGGTAATTAAAACTGAAAAGAAAAATACAAAAGGAAAAATAAAATACAAACAAACAAAAGAAAAACATGGAAAAATAAAAATGAAAAAATAAATAAAACCATGGAATAAGTATGTAATAAATAAAAAAACATGAATGAAAATATTTGGAAAAAAACCATATAGAACCATAAAACAATTTAAGGTACGAGTCAATT
Organism: Pempheris klunzingeri; assembly: GCF_042242105.1. Taxonomy (NCBI): domain Eukaryota; kingdom Metazoa; phylum Chordata; class Actinopteri; order Acropomatiformes; family Pempheridae; genus Pempheris; species Pempheris klunzingeri. Next base: position 1,239,073 of record NC_092026.1, read on the forward strand.
AAAATAATTTAAAAAAGAAAAATGGTGAAAAATAAAATACATACAAATTTAGGAAACTGAAAATAAAATAAGATAATAAAATGGAACAATAAGATAGAACCATTAAATAATAAAGTAAGCAAGTAAAGTTAATTAAGCTTAACAAGACAAATAAAATAATTTAAAAAAGATATATACAAATACAAAGAACACGAAAAATAAAATTATAAAAATCATAAAATAAACAAACATTTGAAATAAAGCAACATAAAATAGAACCATAAGCTTTAATAAAGGAAGTAAAATAAATTAAGGGGTGAGCCAAATGAAAAAAATGAACATAAAGGGGAAAATGAAATACATTTAAATAAATTTAAAATAAAACATAAAAACAAAAAAGAAACAAAGAAAAGGTAAAAATACATAATATAATAAGAATAATGAAATAGATGAATCATCAATAGACTATTAAAGAGATCAACACAGTAGGCATGATCACATAGAAACATGTGAAATCAATACCCTATAATAATATTAAACAGATTATGGATTATGATCTAAATCTGAATTCTGTTGTTTGAACACAGATCATCTGTTGGAGTCACCTGCTGCCCCCTGGTGGAAGTGAAGGAGTCAGATCATTTAGTGTAAAACTCCACTGAAAGTACTGATACCGCACTGTAAAAATACTCTGCTCCACTGAAAGTACTGACACTGCACTGTAAAAATACTCTGCTCCACTGAAAGTACTAATACTACACTGTACAAATACTCTGCTCCACTGAAAGTACTGACACTGCACTTTAAAAATACTCTGCTCCACTGAAAGTACTGACACTGCACTGTAAAAATACTCTGCTCCACTGAAAGTACTGATACCGCACTGTAAAAATACTCTGTTCCACTGAAAGTACTAATACCGCACTGTAAAAATACTCTGTTCCACTGAAAGTACTAATACCACACTGTACAAATACTCTGCTCCACTGAAAGTACTAATACCGCACTGTAAAAATACTCTGTTCCACTGAAAGTACTGACACTACACTGTAAAAATACTCTGCTCCACTGAAAGTACTGATACCGCACTGTAAAAATACTCTGCTCCACTGAAAGTACTGACACTGCACTGTAAAAATACTCTGCTCCACTGAAAGTACTAATACTACACTGTACAAATACTCTGCTCCACTGAAAGTACTAATACCGCACTGTAAAAATACTCTGTTCCACTGAAAGTACTAATACCGCACTGTAAAAATACTCTGTTCCACTGAAAGTACTAATACCACACTGTACAAATACTCTGCTCCACTGAAAGTACTAATACCGCACTGTAAAAATACTCTGTTCCACTGAAAGTACTGACACTACACTGTAAAAATACTCTGCTCCACTGAAAGTACTGATACCGCACTGTAAAAATACTCTGTTCCACTGAAAGTACTAATACCGCACTGTAAAAATACTCTGCTCCACTGAAAGTACTGACACTACACTGCAGTATTAGTGCTCCACTGCTTCATCAGCAGAGCTGCAGATGTCCTCCACCTCCTGCTGGAGCTCCTTCAGGTCTTTCTCTCTGTCCTGGATCCTCTGCTGGATGTTCAGGCGACTCCTCTCCAGCTCTGTCTGCCTCTCAGTCCTCTCTGCTGCAGCTGACACTGTGTCGTGGCCTTTATGTTGGTCCACAGAACAGAGATAACAGATACTCTGCTGATCGGTGCGGCAGAACATCTTCATCACCTCATCGTGACGAGAGCAGATGTTCTCCTGGAGCTTCCTGGACGGCTCCACCAGCTTGTGTTTCTTTAATGCAGCCACTTCATAGTGAGGCTGCAGGTGTTGCTCACAGTAAGACACCAGACAGACCAGACAGGACTTGAGGGTTTTCAGTTTCCTCCCAGTGCAGAAATCACAGGCCACATCTTCAGCTCCAGCGTAGCAGTGATCAGCAGGAGCAGCCTGGAGTCCCGTCTTCTTCAGCTGCTCCACTACAGCTGCTAACATGGTGTTTTTCAGCAGGACAGGCCTCGGTGTGAACGTCTGCCTGCACTGAGGGCAGCTGTGGATCCCCTTCTCATCCTCTGTATCCCAGCAGGCTCTAATACAGCTCATGCAGAAGCTGTGACCACAGGGAATCAGTGGATCCGGACGGATCGAACATGAGAAGGTCTCCCGGTCCAGCTGAACTCCTGTGTTTGAGAGCAGGGAGAACAGGTTTGGGTTCAAACCTGCAGCACATCTGAAAACAATGAAGCTTTTAGATGTCTGCTCCATATTTCCCTGATTCTGTTGTACGGAACGGGACTGGCTGAACCCACAGTGCAGACCGACACAAAGACACTGGTGGTACACTTGGTAAATTTATTAGAAACCAGGCAGGTGGTAGTAGCTGGGAAGAGCAGGCTGGTGGAGTGAGTGACTGGACCGTGGTGGAGACCGGGGGAAGCAGGCTGGAGATGAGGGAGCAAGGCCAGAGAGGAGACCAGGAGGGAGCAGGCTGGAGATGAGACGAGGAGCCAAGGCAAAAAACGAGCGCAAGGAAAAACTGGAGACAAAGAGCCAAGAGTTACCATATGGAAAAAGACAATCTGGCAGTGAGGGAGAGAGTGAACCAGGCTTATAAAGACAGTGGAGGAGTAGATGGCTGATTACTGATGGGGAACAGGTGTGTGATTATTGCAGGTGTGTGGGTGGATGACCGGGAGTAACCCTCCTGACTCTGCTCCGGCAACAGACAGGGGGAGACAAACACACAAGAGGGAGAGAGACAAACACACAAGAGGGAGAGAGACAGCAGGATCATGACAGATTCTGCCTCAAACTCTGATCCGTTTTCTTTGACTGGTTAAAAACAGTTGACTGAGAACAGGGAGCTATCAGACTAGACTGAAATGCTTAAACTGATGTGTATTAATTTACTCATATATTTAAATACTATTTTGAAATAATTATGACAAAACAATTGAGTTTCTGAACATCATCCTGAGCCAAAACAGCACTTTGCCCCGGGGGTAACATGTATATAGTGAATAAGAGGATATCCAGAATAAACCCCTGTGGGACCCCTGCCAGCAGTGTGAAGGATGTGTGGATGTGTTCTCCACAGCTGTAGCAGTGTTTGTATTAATAACAGAAGTTGTATCAGGTGGTGACGCAGTGCTTCATTACAGCCACTAGAGGGGAGCAGCGTCACGGTAATAATCCTGACAGATGTTTTAAAATTGGTAAAACATCTATAGATAGATATACATAATAACTTTTAGTGAAGTATTAGGCAGTGAAAATGAACTGTACCCACAAACCACCACTGTTATGTAATATATATGTATTGTACTGTATGTGATCTACGTGTCCAGTGCTGACTGACAACAATAAAAACACATGTTGTTGCATTCGGTGGCTCTTTGTACTTAATAGTTCTCAGGGTCGTCTTGCCAGCTTGGAGCGTGGTCAATATTCAATATATTCAATATTTCTAATGATATTATTTTATTTCCTTTGTGTTACTGACTTCAGTTCCTGTTTTTAATTCAAATGTTGTTTGATTTTGCTTTAATATCAGTTTGATTGATTCAATGCATGCATGTTTTGCAAAATGTGTGTGTCTATTTCTCTTGTATGATTAAATGCCTAATTTCAAAAGGTTAAATAAAACCTATTTATTGTGGATTTTTACCTTCAGAATCTCTATTAGATCTACACTGCGTGCACAATTATTAGGCAAGTTGTATTTTTGAGGATACATTTTGTTATTGTACAACTACAGTGCTCTTGGTCAATCCAAAATGTTAACAAACCCTCAAACCTGAACATTTAAGTAGTAAAAGTGAAGTTTTGGCTTTCTTAAGAGAATATCTATACGTACACCATTATTAGGCAACTATTAGTGTGCAGAATTATTATGCAACTAAATGAAAAACAAAGATTTTCCCATCTCACTTGTTTATTTTCACCTGTTAAAGTGAGAATAATAAACAAACTCAAAATTTACAAATAAACATTTCTGAAATTTAAAAAAAAAAAACCCTCAGTGACCAATATAGCCACCCTTCTTTTCAATAACAGTCACAAGCCTTCCATTCACGGAGTCAGTCAGTTTCTTGATCTGGTCAGAATCAACTTTTTGTGCAGCCGCAACCACAGCCTCCCAGACACTGTTCAGAGTGGTGTACTGTTTACCTTCACTGTAAATTTCCTGCTTAAGAAGGGCCCAAAAGTTCTCAATAGGGTTTAAGTCAGGTGAAGAAGGGGGCCATGTCATTAGTTTTTCATCTTTAAGGCCTTTACTGGCCAGCCGCACAGTGGAGTACTTTGATGCGTGTGATGGAGCGTTGTCTTGCATAAAAATCAAAGTCTTCTTGAAAGATGCAGACTTTTTCCTGTACCACTGCTTGAAGAAAGTGTCTTCTAGAAATTGGCAGTAGGTCTGAGAGTTGATTTTGAGTCCATTTTCAACCCGAAAAGGTCCAACTAGCTCATCTTTAATAATACCTGCCCATACCAGTACCCCACCTCCACCTTGCTGGCGTCTGAGTCGAAGTGGAGCTCTGTGTCCGTTACTGGTCCAACCACGGGCCCATCCATCTGGTCCGTCAAGAGTCACTCTCATCTCATCAGTCCACAAAACCTTTGAAAAATCTGTCTTCAGATATTACTTGGCCCATTCTTGACGTTTCAACTTATGTGTCTTGTTCAGAGGTGGTCGGGTTTCAGCCTTTCTTATCTTGGCCATGTCTCTGAGAATTGAACACCTCGTACTTCTTGACACTCCAGGTAGGTTGGAGTTGTGGAATATGGCAGCACTGGAGGATAATGGGTTCCTGGTAGCTTCACGTTTGATTCTTCTCAAATCTTTGGTGGTTAATTTGCGTCTTTTCTTCTCGACACATTTCTTGCGATCTTGCTGACTATTTGCAACGAAACGTTTGATGGTTCTGTGATCACGCCCCAATATCTTAGATATTTCAAGAGTGCTGCATCCCTCTGAAAGACTTTTTACAATATTTGACTTTTCAGAGTCAGTTAAATCTCTTTTTTGGCCCATTTTTCCTGAGGAGAAGAATCTGCCTAATAATTATGCACACCTTGATATAGGGTGTTGATCTCCTTAGGCCACACCCTCCCTCGTTACACAAATACACATAACCTGATATGCATTAAATCCAATAAGCATTCAAGTTTATACAGCTTGGAGTTGGAAATTATGGATAAAATGATGATATGGTCAAAATAATCACTTGCCTAATAATTGTGCACACAGTGTATACTGGTGTTTTCTTAAGACATTTTGTTTAATTGGTCTGCAGAGTACCATCATGAAATATTGAAGGTTGTGTAAAATAATATTCTGAACTGGTCGGGAACACAAATCAAACTATTCATCATTTATACAGATATTTTCTGCTAAATAACTTATCATATTAAACAACACACAGAATTTATTGTGTTTTCTTGTCCAGTTACATTATTGTTGCTGTAAATAGAAAAACTGTGAAAATATTATTTTTATTTCACATCAGAAAACTCTTTGCTGTGAAAATGTGAACAAGAATGAACTAAAGATCCTGATTTACTGAGTTTAGCTCCTGTAGCTCCTAATATAATCTATTTTCATGACCACGGTCCTCCAGTTAGATTAAATGTGAACCAGACATGAACCACTGAGGCATCAGATCAGAAAACACTCATTAGTTTGTTCAGGAGGGCACCGACAAAGAACCCTTTAGGGGTGTTTGTGTGAGGACTTGTTGGCTCTCGTCAGCTCCAAGTCTAAACTGTAAAGTTCACCTCTGATCACTAAAACCACCATGAATAAACTCCATGGATGTGACCTCCAGGCGGGTGGTCGTTGTTGTTCTCTGGGCTCAGTTCAGCCTCGTGTGGGTGGGGGGCTCAGTGGGAAAAGGGCTGACAGACGACAAGAGAAAAAGCTGCAGAGTGTGGCAGGTGTGAAGAGCAGCAGATATGAATCTGCTCTCAGTGGTTATTAGGACTCATAAAAAACTGTTGACAGAGAATCAACACTTGGTTTCCTGCAGCAGACGGGCTGTGTGGGTTTCTGCTCTGCAGCCTCCTCACCGTCAGCTGCGCTTTTTCACATTAGTAACACGGCGACAGTTACAATCATGGACTCTGGTTAAAGGATCATTCCAGGAACTTCAGTTTGACTTCAGCGCTCAGTACTCACTGTCTCAGCTTTGATCTGTGGTATTAATCAGTGAGAGAAACAGCTCAAGTCAGAACTGACAGGCTGAAATAAAAGTAAAAGTAAAAGTTTCATGGCGTATTATTGGAATAAAAACAATAAACACACCCATCATTTTGCCAACATTCAACCCTAAACATGACTGATGAAGCCTCCATGTCATCATGTTTTAGCAGTTGCAGCTTCACAGCAGCTCGCTCTGCTGGTCGTTCATACGTGTGAACAACAGCGTCATCAGCGTAGAGTCGAACATCCAAACTGACACAGTTATAAAAGGGGTCAGTTCTGGACCTGGTGACACACCCTCACCTACTGACTTGTATATAACAGCTATATGTTTGTGTCAGCTTATCTTTGTGTGGATTTGTTGTCCTTGTTTAGCTGTGTGCTCATATTTAGATCTTCCTGCACATTTGTTCTTGGCACTGAGTCAAGTTACTTCTCAGTCTCAACACACACAGCCAATGAAATTATTCCTGATTATTTGTCATGAAACCAAACCGAAAATCATAAAAACACAGATGTTTATTTTGAAAACCCTTCAACACTCTCCATAATATATTTAAAAGAAGCAGAAGGAAAGCAGAAATACTATAAACGATGAAACATCTACCAGACAGCTAATGATTTAGCTTCATTTTCTGAAAACTGAAAACAGTAATTATATGATTACTGTAGTATTTACTGATTGTTCCTCTGTGTAACTGTATATACATATATATGTGTGTGTGTTTATTATTTTTATATGTATGTACAGTTACAAAGAGGAAATTCTGTAAATACTGTACAGACTATTCTAAGTGTATAGTATGTATATGTGTATATATGAGATTTTAAAGTGAGAAAAGAGGAGCAGAAAACAGTCAGTCAGCATTTGTGCAGTTGGTGGACGGTCTCTTGTTTCTGCAGATCATCAGCAGACAGAGTCCACAGCAGTACACCAGACTCTTCACTATCAGCACTGTGGACAGCAGCAAGAGCAGCTTCACCCTGCACTGGGACTGGAAAGAGGCTGATGCTGGAGGTGATGGTGGAGGTGATGGTGGAGGTGATGGTGGAGGACCAGAAACAGAAGAAGAATAAAACAGAAATGTCAGTCCTCTGCTGCTCTGCTCTCTTGAACAACGTCTCCACATGAAGCTGAATCAGTGCTGAACACAGTCACCAAGCCTTCATTACCTTCTCTTATTCTCTCCACTGTTCCCCCCTCGTGCTTCACAGAGCAGTGGTATTTAAATGTGGACAGTGCCTCCCGATCAATCTCTATGATTCTACCGGTGCATCCAGACTCTCTGAGCTTCAGCTGCTCTCCCTCAGCATCTTCCAGCTCCACCGGAGGACAGTTCTCCATTTGTCTTTTCCAGGAGAACTGGACCAGAGGAGGAAACATGCCTGAGGCCACACACAGCAGGGAGCTCTTCCCCTCCTGCTGGGCTCTGGATGTTACTGGGTACAGGCTCACCACGGGCTTCACCACCTGCTCACCTGAAGTTTGACAGCAGCAACAAGCAGCACAGACACACATTCACACGGTCAACAGCAGCTCACAGCACAGCACTGCATTCAGTGTGATCCTGGAAACTACCTGGACTCTGCTCACTAAACTACTCATCAATACAGCACAAAGTTCACTGCATACACTGGATTCACCTTCATGGTGACACACCTGTCATGCACTGTCTTCATATGTTCTATGGGGACAGAAGGAAATCAGGATTTGTTTGAATCTACAAACTTCATTCACTACAACTGCAAATGAATTATTGTTCCTAATAATGTGATATAAGGTCATTATGATTTTCCCCTTAAACAATGGACAATCATTTCCCTATATTATGGTAATGTAATATTAGAATAAAGGACAGGTTCAATACATTTGTCATGTCAATCACTTCAACATGTATAACATATTATATATTTACCACCATAGACTTTACCCCAATCAGGACAAGAACAAAGTGGTGCATCAATCATTTCTCTTTTTAAATGACACTTTTTTAAACTTTTCAATAGAGCAAAATGAACATGATATGTCCTGATTTACGGAGGACACACTCATATAAAAGTGATAATACTGAGTATAATGTGACACAATATAATGATTCAATTTATCCTACAGCGGAAAATACTTTTTCCATGTTGGGGATCATTTACATATTAGAACAAATTACATCTTCAACTGAACATCATTTTGCAGTTGATGATCCTCATTATATTTTTAGAAACATATATTTAAAAAAAACTAATCAATATTCATACAATACATTATTCTAATAACTTTTCTGTAACATTTTTAACTGTTATACACAATTACAATGACATGTTTGGATGTGTTGACATATAAGAGAGATCAATCCCTGAGACTAGATTAAAATGTAAATAATATAATATAATATAATATAATATAATATAATATAATATAATATAATATAATATAATATAATATAATATAATATAATATAATATAATATTGTCTTGTTTAAATTACAGCAGTATAGAATTCATCATATTTGAGCGTCACATAATATTTATATTTATAGATATTATAACTGTATTAGGATACTAATATATATGCGTGTGTGCCGTTATGTGTCGTCCTATATTATATCACAAACACAGCACATTATATGAGCTCAGCATTAAAAATATTCATTGATTATTGTAAAAATGCAGTTAGTGACATGGTTAATGAGGCATAATGACGTCTATTATCTTGTTTTCAACAAACAGAGATGGAGCTGAATTACTGAGAGGATCAAATACTGTATATTTGTAACTACGCCGATATCAGACTCTTAATGTATAAATGAGTTTGATCTCCTGCAGACATAAAGAATGACTCCAGTTGTGCAGTGAGATTTAAAGGTATTTTCAGGAATTATGAACCGTTTGATGTAACAACAGCTGCACGGCTGCAAGATTTCTCTACTAATTATCAAACAACTAACATGTGAAGCCCGAAGCAGCAGAAACTGATTAAAACACATTTGAACTTGTTCAATAGAACAACTGAAGGAAAATGTAGGTTTATTCTTACCTGTTACATACAGTTTAGTTCCAGAGCCAAAGATCAAGTAGACATATCCTCCCACAGTGAAACAGCCTGAAACAAAAACCTGCTGCTGCTGAATGTGTCAGCTGAGCTGAACGAGTCCAAATGATGAAGCAGAGTCATATTTCAGCTCCATGATGTTTCTCTAATGTTCACATCAACACCACTGTCTCTTCTTTCTTTGTCTCTTTAGACACACCAGCAGTGCTGCTCTGTGGGTGCTGATGTCTGTCAGTCCTGCTTTAGTCCACATGGATCGGACCTGGACCAAAGGATGGATGGATGGATGGATGGGCATCAAAGTTTGTACACACGTTCTTGGTCCCCAGAGGATCAACTTCATTAACTGACTGTGTTGATTCTGAACTTTTTATCTTCCTGTCACAAACAGTCTGACGGCTGTTCATCTGCTGGTTTTTGTTCAGGCTGCAGGGATCATTTCTCACTGTGGGGACCATCCTTCCAACAGCTGCAGTAGTAGGAGGCTGAATGAGAGACGTTAACTCTCTGGATCTGCAGCTCCCAGCCCTTCTGTTTCTTCACAGCTGAGAAATCATCTTTCTGAGGATGATTGTAACCTGAATAAACTTTACCATTATTCTTAGCAATACCCAGAATCACTGTGAATGTTCCTGTGTCTGTCTTCTGGTACCAGAACACCAACTGGTTGTCACACTGGTCAGTTCCTCCACAGCTGAAGGAGACCTCTTCTCCGACTCTCCTGGTCAATGTTAAATCATCCTGAATCAGCTCTGCTGCCATGGCAACCAGCGCTGTAGAGACACAGACAGGTAGATGGAGGTCAGTGTGACAGTGTCTGCTAAGGCCTGAGTTTGCTGGCTCCTGATTGGCCGGAAACACTCACCTGAACACAGCCAGCACAGAGCAGCAGCCGGGAGGAAAAGCATCTTGTGCGGCGGTGTTTCCTCTGGGGAACCTGGGGAGAAGTGGCGCTCCGATGCAGCCGAGGCCAAACGAGGACGAGCTGCCAGATCAGACGAGGGCCGCGTGGTTTCTAACAGGTCCTCAGACCTCCCATCAGCCCCTGCGGCGGACAGATAAGGACGCTGCTGCTGAGTGACGCTCAGCTGAAGCTGTGCTGTGGTTTTCTGCTGAGTCTGAGGTTTTAGATTCATTTCTTACTGACACTATTTATCTCTGCTTTATTCTCAGTGTTGTTAATGTTTCTTCTAAATGATTCTTCCTTCTCAGACTTGTGTGTTTCTCTGAACTCATTCAGTCAGAAGTTTCTTCTTCTTGATTTCAGTCTGACAGCAGATAAAAACTCTGAGAAACACAAAAAAACCTTCCTGTTCCCACAAACACAGTCAGGTTGGTGGTGAATTCACTAACACACTCTGTTATCTGTTGTTCAGCAGCTGGGATGAAAAGACAAAACTAGGCTTTTGTCCAGAGTGAAATGTTTTCAACCTTGGTGGGGACAAAAGCTGCCTGGATGTCGTTTCATTTTCCTTTTGGTCTTTTCTGTCTTTTAAACGTCTTCTTTCCTCCCAGCGCTTCAGTCTTCAGTCTGTTCCCTGCAGACGGATCTGATCTTTGTTTCAACGCTGAATAACAGCTAGGGAAGTGCCTCAGCAGAACAATATCACATCACAGTGGAGTGAAGTCGCCCTTTGACCTTCTGGATATAAAATATCGGCACTCCATGATTGTGAAATTCTGTGATAATTTGTGAATGAATGAGTTCTGGCCAAAACGTGCTTCTTGAGGCGTTTAAAGAGGCAGTGTTAAACCTGAGCACAGTGGGAAGTTCACTCTCAATACGCTTTTTGATCTGCATCGGTGGAATGATTCAGAGAAAAGCAGAAGTTTTGTGTGTCAGGCCTGATAAGTCAGGCTGAGGAGATGGTGAGATGAAGGTGTGGGGGTTGATATTCTGACACTGACACACAAATGATCATGGAAACTTTCACGATTTCAAGTCAAGCAAAGGCTCCTGCAGAAGACATACAACCCCTTGATTGCCCTCTGGTCCCCTCAGAAATGCAAAACAGCACTGTGGGAGGAGGTATTCTTTTTGTCATAACATAAACCAAAATTATAACAATAAATCTCGTTGAAACCGTGAAAAACAAAAGGATAAACAGCGACACCTGGTGGACAAAATCAAAAGGTGTGTGGGGTAGGATGACTGAGCAGAGAACATTTAACAAAGGAAAACACAGACCTGCAGAAGACGTATAACCCATTAATTGCCTTCTGGTCTCTTTATTTACATCTCTGCTCCCAAAACATGCAAAATGACAGAATTAGAGCTAAGCTACCTCAGCTTGGACTCTAAAGCTGCTCCACAGACTAATATCCGGTCTTGGGAAGGTGGAACGGATGAAATGGGACTCAGGAAGTCTCAGGAATCAGAGACTGTTTGTGCCCACAACTTCACAGAAACCCGTATCAAGCTACTGCTCCTGATGGGCAAACAGAGCACCGATGTCGACCTTTTAATGTGACGATGAAAAAGAATGCATGACAGAGTTATTCTCTGAATGTATATGGGCGTGTATATGTATATACATGATGGTATATGTAAATAACTTTATATATTGCCTTTAATTTATTTTGTATTTGATCCTGCTCTACACTAAATTTCACTATCTGCATATTCAGTATGTGACAACAGATTTCATCTCTTTGGGCAACCCTTTGTTGTAAAATTACCTGCTTCTATTGCTGGATCTCAGTGCAGCTTTTGACACGTGGAGTAGCTCAGGGCTCTGTTCTTGGCCCTCTGCTTTTCCCATTTTTTATTTCACCTCACGGGCAAATTATCATGGAATTAATATCCACTACTATGCTGATGATACTCTGCTGTTTGTGCCCGTAAAGGCAGATGATCTTTCCAAAATAAATTAACTTAGAGGCCTGCTTTTCTGCTGGATGTCACATAATTTCCTAAATTCTGATAAAACTGAGGTGCTGGTTTTGAAGTAGCAAACACCAGTTTGATCATATAACAGTAATTCTTGGCACCTGTGTGATATCTGAAAATTTGACTGTCAAGAATTTCACACTTTTTTTGATCAGCAAATTAAAGAAATTGGCAAAAAAAAAGGCCTTTAGGAGAGAAAAGTTAGTCTTTCTTCTCAATGGCTGATGCAGGCTTCCTAATTCATGCTTCACAGAATGCTGTTATGCTCTATGTTAATCAGAGAACTGAGAGAATACACACATACACACTGTTTTATTTCTTATATTTGTGATATTAAGTCAAACCTTTTTTATTGTCATACATAATCTTGCACATAACAATGTATAATGAAGGTTTTCTTTGCCATGTTTTCAACGCAAGAGAATCATGATCAGACACCAAGGTACCTGCATCTGTGCACCTTGTCCACCAGAGTCCTCATGATCCTGATTGGATAGTATTTCCTGTCCTGCTTCCTCCCAAAGTCCACCATCAGCTCCTTCAAGTAAGCAGTGGAAGCACCAACAGTAGGAGCAGAAGCAGCTGCAGCTTTAGTGGAGTCTGAAACAGTGTGTTGTTGCAGACACTAGAGGGAAGCAGTGTGAAGGTTTTATTCTTCACAGCAGCAGCAGCAGCAGCAGCAGCAGCACAGAACAGATAGAAGTACTGACATATAAACTGTAGTATGAGGAGAGAATTACAGATTTACACAGAGGACTGTAGTGTCAGAACATCTGGGAACAACATCAGCATCATTTCATATGTATGATATCAAATGTTCTATAATATCATCAGATATTATAGAATACAGAGAGTCAGGACGTGTTTCTGTCCTGAAAACAGCTGAACATGGAGATACAGGTACAGCTTATCTTTTATAGCAGCTCCTATATAGGATTCAATAAAGTGAAGACATATTTCACAACACACAATAAAACTGATGAAGAAGAACTGAATATATATGAATAAATATTCAGTCATTTCCAAATTAGCAGCAGTTTGTCTTTATTTCATAATATTAGAATCATAATTTAACGTTTTCTATGAATTAATATGTGAATATTTTAATTAAAAACAACTGCAGACAATAACAAATATAGATGATAATGAAACTGAACTAGAATAACCACAGAATACTTTTTACAACAGTTTGATTTGATGTGGAACTGCACTTTAAATTATACCCAGACAGTCCACAGCAGAGAAAAGATTGAAATATTATTTAGAAAAATAATGTACATAATTATTTAGACACAAAATCTGTGATATAAATATTGTTGGAATGATTTTATTCTACGGCCTAAATCCTCCTGTTGTCAGAATCAAATGTATGAGATCAGTAATCAGTGTTGAAAGAACATTTAAAGTTTCAGAGCGTTTGTGTGAGTTACTGTTTAAAACCAACTGGAAGCAGAAGTGGGATTATTAGTGTTTTCTTGGTTTCACTGCAGTTTACAGCATGAAGAAAATCTATTTGAACACAAACATGAGACAGAAACAAAGATCAGATCCGTCTGCAGGGAACAGACTGAAGACTGAAGCGCTGGGAGGAAAGAAGACGTTTAAAAGACAGAAAAGACCAAAAGGAAAATGAAACGACATCCAGGCAGCTTTTGTCCCCACCAAGGTTGAAAACATTTCACTCTGGACAAAAGCCTAGTTTTGTCTTTTCATCCCAGCTGCTGAACAACAGATAACAGAGTGTGTTAGTGAATTCACCACCAACCTGACTGTGTTTGTGGGAACAGGAAGGTTTTTTTGTGTTTCTCAGAGTTTTTATCTGCTGTCAGACTGAAATCAAGAAGAAGAAACTTCTGACTGAATGAGTTCAGAGAAACACACAAGTCTGAGAAGGAAGAATCATTTAGAAGAAACATTAACAACACTGAGAATAAAGCAGAGATAAATAGTGTCAGTAAGAAATTAATCTAAAACCTCAGACTCAGCAGAAAACCACAGCACAGCTTCAGCTGAGCGTCACTCAGCAGCAGCGTCCTTATCTGTCCGCCGCAGGGGCTGATGGGAGGTCTGAGGACCTGTTAGAAACCACGCGGCCCTCGTCTGATCTGGCAGCTCGTCCTCGTTTGGCCTCGGCTGCATCGGAGCGCCACTTCTCCCCAGGTTCCCCAGAGGAAACACCGCCGCACCAGATGCTTTTCCTCCCGGCTGCTGCTCTGTGCTGGCTGTGTTCAGGTGAGTGTTTCCGGCCAATCAGGAGCCAGCAAACTCAGGCCTTAGCAGACACTGTCACACTGACCTCCATCTACCTGTCTGTGTCTCTACAGCGCTGGTTGCCATGGCAGCAGAGCTGATTCAGGATGATTTAACATTGACCAGGAGAGTCGGAGAAGAGGTCTCCTTCAGCTGTGGAGGAACTGACCAGTGTCACAACCAGTGGGTGTACTGGTACCAGAAGACAGACACAGGAACATTCACACTGATTCTGGATATTAATAAGAATAATGGTGAAGTTTATTCAGGTTACAATCATCCTCAGAAAGATGATTTCTCAGCTGTGAAGAAACAGAACGGCTGGGAGCTGCAGATCCAGAGAGTTAACGTCTCTCATTCAGCCTCCTACTACTGCAGCTGTGGGAAGGATGTTCCCCACAGTGAGAAATGATCCCTGCAGCCTGAACAAAAACCAGCAGATGAACAGCCGTCAGACTGTTTGTGACAGGAAGATAAAAAGTTCAGAATCAACACAGTCAGTTAATGAAGTTGATCCTCTGGGGACCAAGAACGTGTGTACAAACTTTGATGTCCATCCATCCATCCATCCATCCATCCTTTGGTCCAGGTCCGATCCATGTGGACTAAAGCAGGACTGACAGACATCAGCACCCACAGAGCAGCACTGCTGGTGTGTCTAAAGAGACAAAGAAAGAAGAGACAGTGGTGTTGATGTGAACATTAGAGAAACATCATGGAGCTGAAATATGACTCTGCTTCATCATTTGGACTCGTTCAGCTCAGCTGACACATTCAGCAGCAGCAGGTTTTTGTTTCAGGCTGTTTCACTGTGGGAAGATATGGCTACTGGATCTTTGGCTCTGGAACTAAACTGTATGTAACAGGTAAGAATAAACCTTCATTTTCCTTCAGTTGTTCTATTGAAGGAGTTCAAATGTGTTTTAATCAGTTTCTGCTGCTTTGGGCTTCACATGTTAGTTGTTTGATAATTAGTAGAGAAATCTTGCAGCCGTGCAGCTGTTGTTACATCAAACGGTTCATAATTCCTGAAAATACCTTTAAATCTCACTGCACAACTGGAGTCATTCTTTATGTCTGCAGGAGATCAAACTCATTTATACATTAAGAGTCTGATATCGGCGTAGTTACAAATATACAGTATTTGATCCTCTCAGTAATTCAGCTCCATCTCTGTTTGTTGAAAACAAGAGAATAGACGTCATTATGCCTCATTAACCATGTCACTAACTGCATTTTTACAATAATCAATGAATATTTTTAATACTGAGCTCATATAATGTGCTGTGTTTGTGATATAATATAGGACGACACATAACGGCACACACGCATATATATTAGTATCCTAATACAGTTATAATATCTATAAATATAAATATTATGTGACGCTCAAATATGATGAATTCTATACTGCTGTAATTTAAACAAGACAATATTATATTATATTATATTATATTATATTATATCATATTATATTATATTATATTATATTATATTATATTATATTATATTATATTATATTATATTATATTATATTACATTTCATTATATTATATTATTTACATTTTAATCTAGTCTCAGGGATTGATCTCTCTTATATGTCAACACATCCAAACATGTCATTGTAATTGTGTATAACAGTTAAAAATGTTACAGAAAAGTTATTAGAATAATGTATTGTATGAATATTGATTAGTTTTTTTTAAATATATGTTTCTAAAAATATAATGAGAATCATCAACTGCAAAATGATGTTCAGTTGAAGATGTAATTTGTTCTAATATGTAAATGATCCCCAACATGGAAAAAGTATTTTCCGCTGTAGGATAAATTGAATCATTATATTGTGTCACATTATACTCAGTATTATCACTTTTATATGAGTGTGTCCTCCGTAAATCAGGACATATCATGTTCATTTTGCTCTATTGAAAAGTTTATTTAAAAAGTGTCATTTAAAAAGAGAAATGATTGATGCACCACTTTGTTCTTGTCCTGATTGGGGTAAAGTCTATGGTGGTAAATATATAATATGTTATACATGTTGAAGTGATTGACATGACAAATGTATTGAACCTGTCCTTTATTCTAATATTACATTACCATAATATAGAGAAATGATTGTCCATTGTTTAAGGGGAAAATCATAATGACCTTATATCACATTATTAGGAACAATAATTCATTTGCAGTTGTAGTGAATGAAGTTTGTAGATTCAAACAAATCCTGATTTCCTTCTGTCCCCATAGAACATATGAAGACAGTGCATGACAGGTGTGTCACCATGAAGGTGAATCCAGTGTATGCAGTGAACTTTGTGCTGTATTGATGAGTAGTTTAGTGAGCAGAGTCCAGGTAGTTTCCAGGATCACACTGAATGCAGTGCTGTGCTGTGAGCTGCTGTTGACCGTGTGAATGTGTGTCTGTGCTGCTTGTTGCTGCTGTCAAACTTCAGGTGAGCAGGTGGTGAAGCCCGTGGTGAGCCTGTACCCAGTAACATCCAGAGCCCAGCAGGAGGGGAAGAGCTCCCTGCTGTGTGTGGCCTCAGGCATGTTTCCTCCTCTGGTCCAGTTCTCCTGGAAAAGACAAATGGAGAACTGTCCTCCGGTGGAGCTGGAAGATGCTGAGGGAGAGCAGCTGAAGCTCAGAGAGTCTGGATGCACCGGTAGAATCATAGAGATTGATCGGGAGGCACTGTCCACATTTAAATACCACTGCTCTGTGAAGCACGAGGGGGGAACAGTGGAGAGAATAAGAGAAGGTAATGAAGGCTTGGTGACTGTGTTCAGCACTGATTCAGCTTCATGTGGAGACGTTGTTCAAGAGAGCAGAGCAGCAGAGGACTGACATTTCTGTTTTATTCTTCTTCTGTTTCTGGTCCTCCATCATCACCTCCACCATCACCTCCACCATCACCTTCACCATCACCTCCAACATCACCTCCATCATCACCTCCAGCATCAGCCTCTTTCCAGTCCCAGTGCAGGGTGAAGCTGCTCTTGCTGCTGTCCACAGTGCTGATAGTGAAGAGTCTGGTGTACTGCTGTGGACTCTGTCTGCTGATGATCTGCAGAAACAAGAGACCGTCCACCAACTCCACAAATGCTGACTGACTGTTTTCTGCTCCTCTTTTCTCACTTTAAAATCTCATATATACACATATACATACTATACACTTAGAATAGTCTGTACAGTATTTACAGAATTTCCTCTTTGTAACTGTACATACATATAAAAATAATAAACACACACACACATATATATGTATATACAGTTACACAGAGGAACAATCAGTAAATAATACTGTAATCATATAATTACTGTTTTCAGTTTTCAGAAAATGAAGCTAAATCATTAGCTGTCTGGTAGATGTTTCATCATTTATAGTATTTCTGCTTTCCTTCTGTTTCTTTTAAATATATTATGGAGAGTGTTGAAGGGTTTTCAAAATAAACATCTGTGTTTTTATGATTTTCGGTTTGGTTTCATAACAAATAATCAGGAATAATTTCATTGGCTGTGTGTGTTGAGACTGAGAAGTAACTTGACTCATATATATAATTACTATTTTAAGTTTTCAGAAAATGAAGCTAAATCATTAGTCTGGTAGATGTTTCATCATTTATAGTATTTTTGCTTTCCTTCTGCTTCTTTTAAATATATTATGGAGACTGTTGAAGGGTTTTTAAATTCTCTCAGTGTAACAATCTCATTGAACTAAAATATCACAGTGTCTCTGTTTAATAAACATCTGTGTTTTTATGATTTTCGGTTTGGTTTCATGACAAATAATCAGGAATAATTTCATTGGCTGTGTCTGTTGAGACTGAGAAGTAACTTGACTCAGTGCCAAGGACAAATGTGCAGGAAGATCTAAATATGAGCACACAGCTAAACAAGGACAACAAATCCACACAAAGATAGGCTGACACAAACATATAGCTGTTATATAAAAGTCAGTAGGTGAGGGTGTGTCACCAGGTCCAGAACTGACCCCTTTTATAACTGTGTCAGTATGGATGTTCGACTCTACGCTGATGACGCTGTTGTTCACACGTATGAACGACCAGCAGAGCGAGCTGCTGTGAAGCTGCAACTGCTAAAACATGATGACATGGAGGCTTCATCAGTCAGGTTTAGGGTTGAATGTTGGCAAAATGATGGGTGTGTTTATTGTTTCTAATCCAATAATAGGCCATGAAACTTTTACAGCTTTATCGAGACGAAATGGATTGTTATAGTTACTGACTAGACTAATATTCATGTTCCACAGAATATACAGAATCACAAAATACATCACAAAGAAATATAGAAGTTATATATGACATTTACACTCAAGTCCTACCTGAAAACACACTTAGAATGGGGACAAACTAAACACATTAAACAGAAAAACTGATTTTGCATCTATATTAAAAGGGATTCTTAAATAATCAATGAAACTGCTAAAATGAAAGAAAACGTGTTTGAGGTGATGAAGTGGGATCAGAGCAGACTGCAGCAGGTTGAACATTTTATTTCAGCTTGTCAGTTCTGACTTGAGCTGTTTCTTTCACTGATTAATACCACAGATCAAAGCTGAGACAGTGAGTACTGAGCGCTGAAGTCAAACTGAAGTTCCTGGAATGATCCTTTAACAAGAGTCCATGATTGTAACTGTCGCGGTGTTACTAATGTGAAAAAGCGCAGCTGACGGTGAGGAGGCTGCAGAGCAGAAACCCACACAGCCCGTCTGCTGCAGGAAACCAAGTGTTGATTCTCTGTCAACAGTTTTTTATGAGTCCTAATAACCACTGAGAGCAGATTCATATCTGCTGCTCTTCACACCCATGAACTCTTCTTCCTCTCTGCAGCTTTTTCTCTTTTTCTCAGAGGTGAACTTTACAGTTTAGACTTGGTGCTGACGAGAGCCAACAAGTCCTCACACAAACACCCCTAAAGGGTTCTTTTAGAATAGATTATATTAGGAGCTGCAGGAGCTAAACTCAGTAAATCAGCATCAGGTTTGTTCTTGTTCACATTTTCACAGCAAAGAGTTTTCTGATGTGAAATAAAAATAATGTTTTCACAGTTTTTCTATTTACAGCAACAATAATGTAACTGGACAAGAAAACACAGTAAATTCTGTGTGTTGATTAATATAATAAGTTATTTAGCAGAAAATATCTGTATAAATGATGAATAGTTTGTGTGACGAAGACTCTGTCACAGATTGTGGACGGCACATGTTTCAGGGTCTGAAACAGAGCTGATATATAGTGCTGGCTTATATAGAAGCTACAGAGGTCCGGTGCAGGTGTGCTGATGGTGGAAGGTACCATCTCTAACCGGGTTATAGGTGATGTTACCTAACTGATGAAGCTGTGTCAAAGCTTTGGGGTTTATTTAAGGCCTTTGACTGGGAAGTGGTGATGCCTATAAGTAGGGATATTGTGTGATATTTTTGATTCAGGTAAGAACTGGCAGTGAAGCTGATTGTTTAAAGGGAAGATAATTGATTGATCAGCGGTTGGTTGGTCCAGGGGGAGGGGCTTAACATTCATAAGGCTCTGGCCACCAAAGCTCACGAGGAGTCAGTGTGAGGGCGGATGTACACCAGACAGGTGACAGGTATTTTTACTTTTGTTTTTTTTTGTTTTGCTGTGGACGTCCAACTTTCTGTTTTCCTCACTGTTTTTTGTAAATAAAGCACCTCAATAACTTTTGCAACTCAAGCCATCTTTTGTTAGACAGATGACCCACCGACTTTTGTAACAGTTTGATTTGTGTTCCCGACCAGTTCAGAATATTATTTTACACAACCTTCAATATTTTGTGATGGTACTCTGCAGACCAATTAAACTTTCTCTTGAGAAAACACCAGTATAAATCTAATAGAGATTCTGAAGGTAAAAATCCACAATAAATAGGTTTTATTTAATCTATTGAAATTAGGCATTTAATCATACAAGAGGAATAATAATAATAATAATACACAATGACAATGAAATATTCTTGTCATCATGATAATCATTACTATTGAAATAAGAATGAGAAAACTGAAATGTATCTATAAAACACATTTTGGAAAACGTGCTTACGAATCGATCAAACTGAGATTAAAGCAAAATGAAACAACATTTGAATTAAAAACAGGAACTAAAGCTGGTAACACAAAGGAAATGAAATAATATCATTAGAAATATTGAATATTATGTATAAAATACGAATTATGTCCTACAAATACTGAAAGTTGTTGTGGGAGCTCATAGAAAGCCTGATATTATCTGACCACGCTCCAAGCTGGCAAGACGACCCTGAGAACTATTAAGTACAAAGAGCCACCGAATGCAACAACATGTGTTTTTATTGTTGTCAGTCAGCACTGGACACGTAGATCACATACAGTACAATACATATATATTACATAACAGTGGTGGGTTGTGGGTACAGTTCATTTTCACTGCCTAATACTTCACTAAAAGTTATTATGTATGTATCTATAGATGTTTTACCAATTTTAAAACATCTGTCAGGATTATTACCGTGACGCTGCTCCCCTCTAGTGGCTGTAATGAAGCACTGCGTCACCACCTGATGCAACTTCTGTTATTAATACAAACACTGCTACAGCTGTGGAGAACACATCCACACATCCTTCACACTGCTGCCTTTCAATGGCTGCAGGGAAACAAACACATTCACACACAATGCATTTACTACTTCTGCTGCTCTGACTACCATTACCGGCAGGGGTCCCACAGGGCTTTGTTCTGGATCCCCTCTTATTCACTATATACATGTTACCCCCGAGGCAAATCCTGTGTGTGGATTACATTGATTTCAATGGTGACGTCGATGACACCCAACTATATGTCCCGATGGAGCCCTGTACCACGGATGTACCCTGGTATGTCCTGCCTTGTTGACTGTAAGAACTGGATATATAAACATGTCCTGCAGTTGAATTACTTCAGTTCACAAGTTAAAACGACCCCCTGTGACTCTTCAGCACGAGCAGCATTACACTCATGTACACCAGGTATGCACATGCCAGGGTGAACCAGAAGCACATTCTCTACTCTGCATTTGGTTGCTATTTGCAGAAAATACTACGGAGGAGCAATGGTGTAAAGTAGGACCAGAGATTTGTTTGTTTAGACTGAGGACAAGGTGGGACTGTCCTGGAGTGAAGGCAGTCAAGGGAAGGACACGTCATGACTCTTCAGACCCAAACTGGAGGCAAACGTTTGTGTCTGCCTCATCGCTTTCAGAGGTCTCCATTTCATCTGCTCAGACTAAAACACAGTCCCAGAGTTTTCAAACTAAATCAAGGTCAGCAGCATTTTCAAATCTCTTTGTTTTAGGAGCTCCAAAGTGCAGAAGTACAGTCACCTTTAGGTGTAAACTGAGCAAACGTTTAAAACAGAAATGTTTAGTGTTCACGGAGCCTGAGAGAAAAAAGGTCATCCACATTTTAATCTGTTACAGACTGAACTATTGTAGCGTACTTTATGAGCAAAGCTTTCAGGTGAAGGTGAAAATAACAGCTTTGAGTGTGATCTGAGTGGATTCGCTGTGAAAGAACTAACAATAATCAATCAATACATCAAATGTAAAGAGACAATCAAACAAAGGCTCTCAGCTGCACACCTGACGCTCATCCAGTATGGACCGGCTCAGCTCTCCGCTCGTTGCTGGTTTGTCGGTGGTCTCTCAGACACTACGGCTGAACCCCGCTAGTTCTCTGGTGTCCCTGTGTTACTTACCTTTGCTCTCCTGTGCTCCAGGTCTTCTGTCCTCACCAGCCACAGACACCACACTCTGGGTCTGAATCACCTGCTTGCTCCACTCACCATCAGGACTCCCAGATCTCCAGCCTCCACCCGCTCCTCCGCCTCTCGCCGCCTGTTTTCCACCACGTGGAATCTCCTGGTCGGCCATGTTTACACGCCTGCAATAAAACCCTGTTTAAAAGTCTCCTTCAGCTTCCACAGTCCACGTGTGTGTCCAGCCTTTCTACTGAACTTAACAGAGCTGCATTTCTGCTGGGACTCGTCCAGGCCTCCAGATCTGAGCCAGGCCTACGCAGGCTGTCCTCAGGCATGAACTTCTATAATCCACATGATGGAGAGCGGTGGAAACGTGCAGTATTTTATGCTGGTTTGGTGTGGCTGAGAGTGGGATGAGCTTTCCTCCGGACGGGGACGCTGTCCACAGTTTGAAGCACGTGGGAATAACGGACGGGGCCAGAGAGACGTTAAAGGTCTCCATGAGCACTGGTGCCAGAGAGGAAGGCCTGGTGTAACAGTGATGATAGAAAGACAAAGAAGGCACCAACAGTAGGAGCAGAAGCAGCTGCAGCTTTAGTGGAGTCTGAAACAGTGTGTTGTTGCAGACACTAGAGGGAAGCAGTGTGAAGGTTTTATTCTTCACAGCAGCAGCAGCAGCAGCAGCAGCAGCACAGAACAGATAGAAGTACTGACATATAAACTGTAGTATGAGGAGAGAATTACAGATTTACACAGAGGACTGTAGTGTCAGAACATCTGGGAACAACATCAGCATCATTTCATATGTATGATATCAAATGTTCTATAATATCATCAGATATTATAGAATACAGAGAGTCAGGACGTGTTTCTGTCCTGAAAACAGCTGAACATGGAGATACAGGTACAGCTTATCTTTTATAGCAGCTCCTATATAGGATTCAATAAAGTGAAGACATATTTCACAATACACAATAAAACTGATGAAGAAGAACTGAATATATATGAATAAATATTCAGTCAGTTCCAAATTAGCAGCAGTTTGTCTTTATTTCATAATATTAGAATCATAATTTAACGTTTTCTATGAATTAATATGTGAATATTTTAATTAAAAACAACTGCAGACAATAACAAATATAGATGATAATGAAACTGAACTAGAATAACCACAGAATACTTTTTACAACAGTTTGATTTGATGTGGAACTGCACTTTAAATTATACCCAGACAGTCCACAGCAGAGAAAAGATTGAAATATTATTTAGAAAAATAATGTACATAATTATTTAGACACAAAATCTGTGATATAAATATTGTTGGAATGATTTTATTCTACGGCCTAAATCCTCCTGTTGTCAGAATCAAATGTATGAGATCAGTAATCAGTGTTGAAAGAACATTTAAAGTTTCAGTGCGTTTGTGTGAGTTACTGTTTAAAACCAACTGGAAGCAGAAGTGGGATTATTAGTGTTTTCTTGGTTTCACTGCAGTTTACAGCATGAAGAAAATCTATTTGAACACAAACATGAGACAGAAACAAAGATCAGATCCGTCTGCAGGGAACAGACTGAAGACTGAAGCGCTGGGAGGAAAGAAGACGTTTAAAAGACAGAAAAGACCAAAAGGAAAATGAAACGACATCCAGGCAGCTTTTGTCCCCACCAAGGTTGAAAACATTTCACTCTGGACAAAAGCCTAGTTTTGTCTTTTCATCCCAGCTGCTGAACAACAGATAACAGAGTGTGTTAGTGAATTCACCACCAACCTGACTGTGTTTGTGGGAACAGGAAGGTTTTTTTGTGTTTCTCAGAGTTTTTATCTGCTGTCAGACTGAAATCAAGAAGAAGAAACTTCTGACTGAATGAGTTCAGAGAAACACACAAGTCTGAGAAGGAAGAATCATTTAGAAGAAACATTAACAACACTGAGAATAAAGCAGAGATAAATAGTGTCAGTAAGAAATGAATCTAAAACCTCAGACTCAGCAGAAAACCACAGCACAGCTTCAGCTGAGCGTCACTCAGCAGCAGCGTCCTTATCTGTCCGCCGCAGGGGCTGATGGGAGGTCTGAGGACCTGTTAGAAACCACGCGGCCCTCGTCTGATCTGGCAGCTCGTTCTCGTTTGGCCTCGGCTGCATCGGAGCGCCACTTCTCCCCAGGTTCCCCAGAGGAAACACCGCCGCACAAGATGCTTTTCCTCCCGGCTGCTGCTCTGTGCTGGCTGTGTTCAGGTGAGTGTTTCCGGCCAATCAGGAGCCAGCAAACTCAGGCCTTAGCAGACACTGTCACACTGACCTCCATCTACCTGTCTGTGTCTCTACAGCGCTGGTTGCCATGGCAGCAGAGCTGATTCAGGATGATTTAACATTGACCAGGAGAGTCGGAGAAGAGGTCTCCTTCAGCTGTGGAGGAACTGACCAGTGTCACAACCAGTGGGTGTTCTGGTACCAGAAGACAGACACAGGAACATTCACACTGATTCTGGATATTAATAAGAATAATGGTGAAGTTTATTCAGGTTACAATCATCCTCAGGAAGATGATTTCTCAGCTGTGAAGAAACAGAAGGGCTGGGAGCTGCAGATCCAGAGAGTTAACGTCTCTCATTCAGCCTCCTACTACTGCAGCTGTTGGAACTATGTTCCCCACAGTGAGAAATGATCCCTGCAGCCTGAACAAAAACCAGCAGATGAACAGCCGTCAGACTGTTTGTGACAGGAAGAGAGCAGTGAACCAGCCCAGCTTCACATATTTCACCTCCATCCTTCTAGCTGCAGGTTATCAGGACCACATTTCCATAAATGTCCTGTGGATGTTTCTGGTCCCCAGAGGATGAACCCCAACATTTAGGCCATAAGGCTGCTGAACTCAAGCTCATCACTGTCACTGTACTCACAGCACACTGGTGCTCTTTACCTTCATCCCTCTTTGATCTAAAGGTCCCTGTTTACATCTCTGTCTCTATGTGCTCTCTACATGTTTGTGTATATATCCTATATATAACTGTACATCACTAAACTGCAGTCCAGCTGCCCCTGGGGCATCCAGAGCCGTTCTCAGGACAGAGGAGATCTACAATCCTTCCAGCAGGTTCTGGATCATCCTCCCAGTTGGATGTGCCTGGAAGACCTCCAGGAGGAGGCGTCTGGGAGGCGTCCTGACCAGATACCCAAACCTCCTCAACGGGCTCCTCTTGACCCAAAGGAGCAGCGGCTCTACTCCGAGCTCCCTCCAGATGTCTTCATCTCAGATTCCTTCCTCTCTCCTTATTTTACTTGCATGATAAAAAGTCACAATCAACACAGTCAGTTAATGAAGTTGATCCTCTGGGGACCAAGAACGTGTGTACAAACTTTGATGTCCATCCATCCATCCATCCATCCTTTGGTCCAGGTCCGATCCATGTGGACTAAAGCAGGACTGACAGACATCAGCACCCACAGAGCAGCACTGCTGGTGTGTCTAAAGAGACCAAGAAAGAAGAGACAGTGGTGTTGATGTGAACATTAGAGAAACATCATGGAGCTGAAATATGACTCTGCTTCATCATTTGGACTCGTTCAGCTCAGCTGACACATTCAGCAGCAGCAGGTTTTTGTTTCAGGCTGTTTCACTGTGGGAGGATATGTCTACTTGATCTTTGGCTCTGGAACTAAACTGTATGTAACAGGTAAGAATAAACCTTCATTTTCCTTCAGTTGTTCTATTGAAGGAGTTCAAATGTGTTTTAATCAGTTTCTGCTGCTTCGGGCTTCACATGTTAGTTGTTTGATAATTAGTAGAGAAATCTTGCAGCCGTGCAGCTGTTGTTACATCAAACGGTTCATAATTCCTGAAAATACCTTTAAATCTCACTGCACAACTGGAGTCATTCTTTATGTCTGCAGGAGATCAAACTCATTTATACATTAAGAGTCTGATATCGGCGTAGTTACAAATATACAGTATTTGATCCTCTCAGTAATTCAGCTCCATCTCTGTTTGTTGAAAACAAGAGAATAGACGTCATTATGCCTCATTAACCATGTCACTAACTGCATTTTTACAATAATCAATGAATATTTTTAATGCTGAGCTCATATAATGTGCTGTGTTTGTGATATAATATAGGACGACACATAACGGCACACGCATATATATTAGTATCCTAATACAATTATAATATCTATAAATATAAATATTATGTGACGCTCAAATATGATGAATTCTATACTGCTGTAATTTAAACAAGACAATATTATATTATATTATATTATATTATATTATATTATATTATATTATATTATATTATATTATATTATATTATATTATATTATATTATATTATATTATATTATATTATTTACATTTTAATCTAGTCTCAGGGATTGATCTCTCTTATATGTCAACACATCCAAACATGTCATTGTAATTGTGTTAACAGTTAAAAATGTTACAGAAAAGTTATTAGAATAATGTATTGTATGATTATTGATTAGTTTTTTTTAAATATATGTTTCTAAAAATATAATGAGGATCATCAACTGCAAAATGATGTTCAGTTGAAGATGTAATTTGTTCTAATATGTAAATGATCCCCAACATGGAAAAAGTATTTTCCGCTGTAGGATAAATTGAATCATTATATTGTGTCACATTATACTCAGTATTATCACTTTTATATGAGTGTGTCCTCCGTAAATCAGGACATATCATGTTCATTTTGCTCTATTGAAAAGTTTAAAAAAGTGTCATTTAAAAAGAGAAATGATTGATGCACCACTTTGTTCTTGTCCTGATTGGGGTAAAGTCTATGGTGGTAAATATATAATATGTTGTACATGTTGAAGTGATTGACATGACAAATGTATTGAACCTGTCCTTTATTCTAATATTACATTACCATAATATAGGGAAATGATTGTCCATTGTTTAAGGGGAAAATCATAATGACCTTATATCACATTATTAGGAACAATAATTCATTTGCAGTTGTAGTGAATGAAGTTTGTAGATTCAAACAAATCCTGATTTCCTTCTGTCCCCATAGAACATATGAAGACAGTGCATGACAGGTGTGTCACCATGAAGGTGAATCCAGTGTATGCAGTGAACTTTGTGCTGTATTGATGAGTAGTTTAGTGAGCAGAGTCCAGGTAGTTTCCAGGATCACACTGAATGCAGTGCTGTGCTGTGAGCTGCTGTTGACCGTGTGAATGTGTGTCTGTGCTGCTTGTTGCTGCTGTCAAACTTCAGGTGAGCAGGTGGTGAAGCCCGTGGTGAGCCTGTACCCAGTAACATCCAGAGCCCAGCAGGAGGGGAAGAGCTCCCTGCTGTGTGTGGCCTCAGGCATGTTTCCTCCTCTGGTCCAGTTCTCCTGGAAAAGACAAATGGAGAACTGTCCTCCGGTGGAGCTGGAAGATGCTGAGGGAGAGCAGCTGAAGCTCAGAGAGTCTGGATGCACCGGTAGCATCATAGAGATTGATCGGGAGGCACTGTCCACATTTAAATACCACTGCTCTGTGAAGCACGAGGGGGGAACAGTGGAGAGAATAAGAGAAGGTAATGAAGGCTCGGTGACTGTGTTCAGCACTGATTCAGCTTCATGTGGAGACGTTGTTCAAGAGAGCAGAGCAGCAGAGGACTGACATTTCTGTTTTATTCTTCTTCTGTTTCTGGTCCTCCACCATCACCTCCTACATCACCTCCAACATCACCTCCACCATCACCTCCACCATCACCTCCAGCATCAGCCTCTTTCCAGTCCCAGTGCAGGGTGAAGCTGCTCTTGCTGCTGTCCACAGTGCTGATAGTGAAGAGTCTGGTGTACTGCTGTGGACTCTGTCTGCTGATGATCTGCAGAAACAAGAGACCGTCCACCAACTGCACAAATGCTGACTGACTGTTTTCTGCTCCTCTTTTCTCACTTTAAAATCTCATATATACACATATACATACTATACACTTAGAATAGTCTGTACAGTATTTACAGAATTTCCTCTTTGTAACTGTACATACATATAAAAATAATAAACACACACACACATATATATATGTATATACAGTTACACAGAGGAACAATCAGTAAATACTACTGTAATCATATAATTACTGTTTTCAGTTTTCAGAAAATGAAGCTAAATCATTAGCTGTCTGGTAGATGTTTCATCATTTATAGTATTTCTGCTTTCCTTCTGTTTCTTTTAAATATATTATGGAGAGTGTTGAAGGGTTTTCAAAATAAACATCTGTGTTTTTATGATTTTCGGTTTGGTTTCATAACAAATAATCAGGAATAATTTCATTGGCTGTGTGTGTTGAGACTGAGAAGTAACTTGACTCAGTGCCAAGGACAAATGTGCAGGAAGATCTAAATATGAGCACACAGCTAAACAAGGACAACAAATCCACACAAAGATAAGCTGACACAAACATATAGCTGTTATATACAAGTCAGTAGGTGAGGGTGTGTCACCAGGTCCAGAACTGACCCCTTTTATAACTGTGTCAGTTTGGATGTTCGACTCTACGCTGATGACGCTGTTGTTCACACGTATGAACGACCAGCAGAGCGAGCTGCTGTGAAGCTGCAACTGCTAAAACATGATGACATGGAGGCTTCATCAGTCAGGTTTAGGGTTGAATGTTGGCAAAATGATGGGTGTGTTTATTGTTTCTAATCCAATAATACGCCATGAAACTTTTACAGCTTTATCGAGACGAAATGGATTGTTATAGTTACTGACTAGACTAATATTCATGTTCCACAGAATATACAGAATCACAAAATACATCACAAAGAAATATAGAAGTTATATATGACATTTACACTCAAGTCCTACCTGAAAACACACTTAGAATGGGGACAAACTAAACACATTAAACAGAAAAACTGATTTTGCATCTTTATTAAAAGGGATTCTTAAATAATCAATGAAACTGCTAAAATGAAAGAAAACGTGTTTGAGGTGATGAAGTGGGATCAGAGCAGACTGCAGCAGGTTGAACATTTTATTTCAGCTTGTCAGTTCTGACTTGAGCTGTTTCTTTCACTGATTAATACCACAGATCAAAGCTGAGACAGTGAGTACTGAGCGCTGAAGTCAAACTGAAGTTCCTGGAATGATCCTTTAACCAGAGTCCATGATTGTAACTGTCGCCGTGTTACTAATGTGAAAAAGCGCAGCTGACGGTGAGGAGGCTGCAGAGCAGAAACCCACACAGCCCGTCTGCTGCAGGAAACCAAGTGTTGATTCTCTGTCAACAGTTTTTTATGAGTCCTAATAACCACTGAGAGCAGATTCATATCTGCTGCTCTTCACACCCATGAACTCTTCTTCCTCTCTGCAGCTTTTTCTCTTTTTCTCAGAGGTGAACTTTATAGTTTAGACTTGGTGCTGACGAGAGCCAACAAGTCCTCACACAAACACCCCTAAAGGGTTCTTTTAGAATAGATTATATTAGGAGCTGCAGGAGCTAAACTCAGTAAATCAGCATCAGGTTTGTTCTTGTTCACATTTTCACAGCAAAGAGTTTTCTGATGTGAAATAAAAATAATATTTTCACAGTTTTTCTATTTACAGCAACAATAATGTAACTGTACAAGAAAACACAGTAAATTCTGTGTGTTGTTTAATATAATAAGTTATTTAGCAGAAAATATCTGTATAAATGATGAATAGTTTGTGTGACGAAGACTCTGTCACAGATTGTGGACGGCACATGTTTCAGGGTCTGAAGCAGAGCTGATATATAGTGCTGGCTTATATAGAAGCTACAGAGGTCCAGTGCAGGTGTGCTGATGGTGGAAGGTACCATCTCTAACCGGGTTATAGGTGATGTTACCTAACTGATGAAGCTGTGTCAAAGCTTTGGGGTTTATTTAAGGCCTTTGACTGGGAAGTGGTGATGCCTATAAGTAGGGATATTGTGTGATATTTTTGATTCATGTAAGAACTGGCAGTGAAGCTGATTGTTTAAAGGGAAGATTATTGATTGATCAGCGGTTGGTTGGTCCAGGGGGAGGGGCTTAACATTTATAAGGCTCTGGCCACCAAAGCTCACGAGGAGTCAGCGGAGTCAGACAGGTGACAGGTATTTTTACTTTTGGTCTTTTTTGTTTTGCTGTGGACGTCCAACTTTCTGTTTTCCTCACTGTTTTTTGTAAATAAAGCACCTCAATAACTTTTGCAACTCAAGCCATCTTTTGTTAGACAGATGACCCACCGACTTTTGTAACAGTTTGATTTGTGTTCCCGACCAGTTCAGAATATTATTTTACACAACCTTCAATATTTTGTGATGGTACTCTGCATACCAATTAAACTTTCTCTTGAGAAAACACCAGTATAAATCTAATAGAGATTCTGAAGGTAAAAATCCACAATAAATAGGTTTTATTTAATCTATTGAAAATAGGCATTTAATCATACAAGAGGAATAATAATAATAATAATACACAATGACAATGAAATATTGTCATCATGTCATCATGATAATCATTACTATTGAAATAAGAAAGAGAAAACTGAAATGTATCTATAAAACACATTTTGGAAAACGTGCTTAGGAATCGATCAAACTGAGATTAAAGCAAAATGAAACAACATTTGAATTAAAAACAGGAACTAAAGCTGGTAACACAAAGGAAATGAAATAATATCATTAGAAATATTGAATATTATGTATAAAATAAGAACTATGTCCTACAAATACTGAAAGTTGTTGTGGGAGCTCATAGAAAGCCTGATATTATCTGACCACGCTCCAAGCTGGCAAGACGACCCTGAGAACTATTAAGTACAAAGAGCCACCGAATGCAACAACATGTGTTTTTATTGTTGTCAGTCAGCACTGGACACGTAGATCACATACAGTACAATACATATATATTACATAACAGTGGTGTTTTGTGGGTACAGTTCATTTTCACTGCCTAATACTTCACTAAAAGTTATTATGTATATCTATCTATAGATGTTTTACCAATTTTAAAACATCTGTCAGGATTATTACCGTGACGCTGCTCCCCTCTAGTGGCTGTAATGAAGCACTGCGTCACCATCTGATGCAACTTCTGTTATTAATACAAACACTGCTACAGCTGTGGAGAACACATCCACACATCCTTCACACTGCTGCCTTTCAATGGCTGCAGGGAAACAAACACATTCACACACAATGCATTTACTACTTCTGCTGCTCTGACTACCATTACCGGCAGGGGTCCCACAGGGCTTTATTCTGGATCCCCTCTTATTCACTATATACATGTTACCCCCGGGGCAAATCATGTGTGTGGATTACATTGATTTCAATGGTTACGTCCATGACACCCAACTATATGTCCCGATGGAGCCCTGTACCACGGATGTACCCTGGTATGTCCTGCCTTGTTGACTGTAAGAACTGGATATATAAAAATGTCCTGCAGTTGAATTACTTCAGTTCACAAGTTATTAAAACGACCCCCTGTGACTCTTCAGCACGAGCAGCATTACACTCATGTACACCAGGTATGCACATGCCAGGGTGAACCGGAAGCACATTCTCTACTCTGCATTTGGTTGCTGTTTGCAGAAAATACTACGGAGGAGCAATGGTGTAAAGTAGGACCAGAGATTTGTTTGTTTAGACTGAGGACAAGGTGGGACTGTCCCGGAGTGAAGGCAGTCAAGGGAAGAACACGTCATGACTCTTCAGACCCAAACTGGAGGCAAACGTTTGTGTCTGCCTCATCGCTTTCAGAGGTCTCCATTTCATCCGCTCAGACTAAAACACAGTCCCAGAGTTTTCAAACTAAATCAAGGTCAGCAGCATTTTCAAATCTCTTTGTTTTAGGAGCTCCAAAGTGCAGAAGTACAGTCACCTTTAGGTGTAAACTGAGCAAACGTTTAAAACAGAAATGTTTAGTGTTCACGGAGCCTGAGAGAAAAAAGGTCATCCACATTTTAATCTGTTACAGACTGAACTATTGTAGCGTACTTTATGAGCAAAGCTTTCAGGTGAAGGTGAAAATAACAGCTTTGAGTGTGATCTGAGTGGATTCGCTGTGAAAGAACTAACAATAATCAATCAATACATCAAATGTAAAGAGACAATCAAACAAAGGCTCTCAGCTGCACACCTGACGCTCATCCAGTATGGACCGGCTCAGCTCTCCGCTCGTTGCTGGTTTGTCGGTGGTCTCTCAGACACTACGGCTGAACCCCGCTAGTTCTCTGGTGTCCCTGTGTTACTTACCTTTGCTCTCCTGTGCTCCAGGTCTTCTGTCCTCACCAGCCACAGACACCACACTCTGGGTCTGAATCACCTGCTTGCTCCACTCACCATCAGGACTCCCAGATCTCCAGCCTCCACCCGCTCCTCCGCCTCTCGCCGCCTGTTTTCCACCACGTGGAATCTCCTCGTCGGCCATGTTTACACGCCTGCAATAAAACCCTGTTTAAAAGTCTCCTTCAGCTTCCACAGTCCACGTGTGTGTCCAGCCTTTCTACTGAACTTAACAGAGCTGCATTTCTGCTGGGACTCGTCCAGGCCTCCAGATCTGAGCCAGGCCTACGCAGGCTGTCCTCAGGCATGAACTTCTATAATCCACATGATGGAGAGCGGTGGAAACGTGCAGTATTTTATGCTGGTTTGGTGTGGCTGAGAGTGGGATGAGCTTTCCTCCGGACGGGGACGCTGTCCACAGTTTGAAGCACGTGGGAATAACGGACGGGGCCAGAGAGACGTTAAAGGTCTCCATGAGCACTGGTGCCAGAGAGGAAGGCCTGGTGTAACAGTGATGCTAGAAAGACAAAGAAGGCACCAACAGTAGGAGCAGAAGCAGCTGCAGCTTTAGTGGAGTCTGAAACAGTGTGTTGTTGCAGACACTAGAGGGAAGCAGTGTGAAGGTTTTATTCTTCACAGCAGCAGCAGCAGCAGCACAGAACAGATAGAAGTACTGACATATAAAGTGTAGTATGAGGAGAGAATTACAGATTTACACAGAGGACTGTAGTGTCAGAACATCTGGGAACAACATCAGCATCATTTCATATGTATGATATCAAATGTTCTATAATATCATCAGATATTATAGAATACAGAGAGTCAGGACGTGTTTCTGTCCTGAAAACAGCTGAACATGGAGATACAGGTACAGCTTATCTTTTATAGCAGCTCCTATATAGGATTCAATAAAGTGAAGACATATTTCACAAGACACAATAAAACTGATGAAGAAGAACTGAATATATATGAATAAATATTCAGTCATTTCCAAATTAGCAGCAGTTTGTCTTTATTTCATAATATTAGAATCATAATTTAACGTTTTCTATGAATTAATATGTGAATATTTTAATTAAAAACAACTGCAGACAATAACAAATATAGATGATAATGAAACTGAACTAGAATAACCACAGAATACTTTTTACAACAGTTTGATTTGATGTGGAACTGCACTTTAAATTATACCCAGACAGTCCACAGCAGAGAAAAGATTGAAATATTATTTAGAAAAATAATGTACATAATTATTTAGACACAAAATCTGTGATATAAATATTGTTGGAATGATTTTATTCTACGGCCTAAATCCTCCTGTTGTCAGAATCAAATGTATGAGATCAGTAATCAGTGTTGAAAGAACATTTAAAGTTTCAGTGCGTTTGTGTGAGTTACTGTTTAAAACCAACTGGAAGCAGAAGTGGGATTATTAGTGTTTTCTTGGTTTCACTGCAGTTTACAGCATGAAGAAAATCTATTTGAACACAAACATGAGACAGAAACAAAGATCAGATCCGTCTGCAGGGAACAGACTGAAGACTGAAGCGCTGGGAGGAAAGAAGACGTTTAAAAGACAGAAAAGACCAAAAGGAAAATGAAACGACATCCAGGCAGCTTTTGTCCCCACCAAGGTTGAAAACATTTCACTCTGGACAAAAGCCTAGTTTTGTCTTTTCATCCCAGCTGCTGAACAACAGATAACAGAGTGTGTTAGTGAATTCACCACCAACCTGACTGTGTTTGTGGGAACAGGAAGGTTTTTTTGTGTTTCTCAGAGTTTTTATCTGCTGTCAGACTGAAATCAAGAAGAAGAAACTTCTGACTGAATGAGTTCAGAGAAACACACAAGTCTGAGAAGGAAGAATCATTTAGAAGAAACATTAACAACACTGAGAATAAAGCAGAGATAAATAGTGTCAGTAAGAAATGAATCTAAAACCTCAGACTCAGCAGAAAACCACAGCACAGCTTCAGCTGAGCGTCACTCAGCAGCAGCGTCCTTATCTGTCCGCCGCAGGGGCTGATGGGAGGTCTGAGGACCTGTTAGAAACCACGCGGCCCTCGTCTGATCTGGCAGCTCGTCCTCGTTTGGCCTCGGCTGCATCGGAGCGCCACTTCTCCCCAGGTTCCCCAGAGGAAACACCGCCGCACAAGATGCTTTTCCTCCCGGCTGCTGCTCTGTGCTGGCTGTGTTCAGGTGAGTGTTTCCGGCCAATCAGGAGCCAGCAAACTCAGGCCTTAGCAGACACTGTCACACTGACCTCCATCTACCTGTCTGTGTCTCTACAGCGCTGGTTGCCATGGCAGCAGAGCTGATTCAGGATGATTTAACATTGACCAGGAGAGTCGGAGAAGAGGTCTCCTTCAGCTGTGAAGGAACTGACCAGTGTGATACAAGTTATGTGTACTGGTACCAGAAGACAGACACAGGAACATTCACAGTGATTCTGCGTATTGATAAGAATAATGGTGAAGTTAATTCAGGTTACAATCATCCTCAGAAAAATGATTTCTCAGCTGTGAAGAAACAGAAGGGCTGGGAGCTGCAGATCCAGAGAGTTAACGTCTCTCATTCAGCCTCCTACTACTGCAGCTGTTGGAAGGAAGTTTACCACAGTGAGAAATGATCCCTGCAGCCTGAACAAAAACCAGCAGATGAACAGCCGTCAGACTGTTTGTGACAGGAAGAGAGCAGTGAACCAGCCCAGCTTCACATATTTCACCTCCATCCTTCTAGCTGCAGGTTATCAGGACCACATTTCCATAAATGTCCTGTGGATGTTTCTGGTCCCCAGAGGATGAACCCCAACGTTTAGGCCATAAGGCTGCTGAACTCAAGCTCATCACTGTCACTGTACTCACAGCACACTGGTGCTCTTTACCTTCATCCCTCTTTGATCTAAAGGTCCCTGTTTACATCTCTGTCTCTATGTGCTCTCTACATGTTTGTGTATATATCCTATATATAACTGTACATCACTAAACTGCAGTCCAGCTGCCCCTGGGGCATCCAGAGCCGTTCTCAGGACAGAGGAGATCTACAATCCTTCCAGCAGGTTCTGGATCATCCTCCCAGTTGGATGTGCCTGGAAGACCTCCAGGAGGAGGCGTCTGGGAGGCGTCCTGACCAGATACCCAAACCTCCTCAACGGGCTCCTCTTGACCCAAAGGAGCAGCGGCTCTACTCCGAGCTCCCTCCGGATGTCTTCATCTCAGATTCCTTCCTCTCTCCTTATTTTACTTGCATGATAAAAAGTCACAGTCAACACAGTCAGTTAATGAAGTCGATCCTCTGGGGACCAAGAACGTGTGTACAAACTTTGATGTCCATCCATCCATCCATCCATCCTTTGGTCCAGGTCCGATCCATGTGGACTAAAGCAGGACTGACAGACATCAGCACCCACAGAGCAGCACTGCTGGTGTGTCTAAAGAGACAAAGAAAGAAGAGACAGTGGTGTTGATGTGAACATTAGAGAAACATCATGGAGCTGAAATATGACTCTGCTTCATCATTTGGACTCGTTCAGCTCAGCTGACACATTCAGCAGCAGCAGGTTTTTGTTTCAGGCTGTTTCACTGTGGGAGGATACGGCTACTGGATCTTTGGCTCTGGAACTAAACTGTATGTAACAGGTAAGAATAAACCTTCATTTTCCTTCAGTTGTTCTATTGAACAAGTTCAAATGTGTTTTAATCAGTTTCTGCTGCTTCGGGCTTCACATGTTAGTTGTTTGATAATTAGTAGAGAAATCTTGCAGCCGTGCAGCTGTTGTTACATCAAACGGTTCATAATTCCTGAAAATACCTTTAAATCTCACTGCACAACTGGAGTCATTCTTTATGTCTGCAGGAGATCAAACTCATTTATACATTAAGAGTCTGATATCGGCGTAGTTACAAATATACAGTATTTGATCCTCTCAGTAATTCAGCTCCATCTCTGTTTGTTGAAAACAAGATAATAGACGTCATTATGCCTCATTAACCATGTCACTAACTGCATTTTTACAATAATCAATGAATATTTTTAATGCTGAGCTCATATAATGTGCTGTGTTTGTGATATAATATAGGACGACACATAACGGCACACACGCATATATATTAGTATCCTAATACAATTATAATATCTATAAATATAAATATTATGTGACGCTCAAATATGATGAATTCTATACTGCTGTAATTTAAACAAGACAATATTATATTATATTATATTATATTATATTATATTATATTATATTATATTATATTATATTATATTATATTATTTACATTTTAATCTAGTCTCAGGGATTGATCTCTCTTATATGTCAACACATCCAAACATGTCATTGTAATTGTGTATAACAGTTAAAAATGTTACAGAAAAGTTATTAGAATAATGTATTGTATGAATATTGATTAGTTTTTTTTAAATATATGTTTCTAAAAATATAATGAGAATCATCAACTGCAAAATGATGTTCAGTTGAAGATGTAATTTGTTCTAATATGTAAATGATCCCCAACATGGAAAAAGTATTTTCCGCTGTAGGATAAATTGAATCATTATATTGTGTCACATTATACTCAGTATTATCACTTTTATATGAGTGTGTCCTCCGTAAATCAGGACATATCATGTTCATTTTGCTCTATTGAAAAGTTTAAAAAAGTGTCATTTAAAAAGTGAAATGATTGATGCACCACTTTGTTCTTGTCCTGATTGGGGTAAAGTCTATGGTGGTAAATATATAATATGTTATACATGTTGAAGTGATTGACATGACAAATGTATTGAACCTGTCCTTTATTCTAATATTACATTACCATAATATAGGGAAATGATTGTCCATTGTTTAAGGGGAAAATCATAATGACCTTATATCACATTATTAGGAACAATAATTCATTTGCAGTTGTAGTGAATGAAGTTTGTAGATTCAAACAAATCCTGATTTCCTTCTGTCCCCATAGAACATATGAAGACAGTGCACGACAGGTGTGTCACCATGAAGGTGAATCCAGTGTATGCAGTGAACTTTGTGCTGTATTGATGAGTAGTTTAGTGAGCAGAGTCCAGGTAGTTTCCAGGATCACACTGAATGCAGTGCTGTGCTGTGAGCTGCTGTTGACCGTGTGAATGTGTGTCTGTGCTGCTTGTTGCTGCTGTCAAACTTCAGGTGAGCAGGTGGTGAAGCCCGTGGTGAGCCTGTACCCAGTAACATCCAGAGCCCAGCAGGAGGGGAAGAGCTCCCTGCTGTGTGTGGCCTCAGGCATGTTTCCTCCTCTGGTCCAGTTCTCCTGGAAAAGACAAATGGTGAACGGTCGTCCGGTGAAGATGGGAAATGCTGAGGGAGAGCAGCTGAAGCTCAGAGAGTCTGGATGCACCGGTAGAATCATAGAGATTGGTCGGGAGACACTGTCCACAATTAAATACCACTGCTCTGTGAAGCACGAGGGGGGAACAGTGGAGGCCCAAATAAGAGAAGGTAATGAAGGCTTGGTGACTGTGTTCAGCACTGATTCAGCTTCATGTGGAGACGTTGTTCAAGAGAGCAGAGCAGCAGAGGACTGACATTTCTGTTTTATTCTTCTTCTGTTTCAGAAGTTTCTGGTCCTCCAACATCACCTCCAACATCACATCCACCATCACCTCCAACATCACATCCAACATCACCTCCAACATCACCTCCACCATCACCTCCACCATCACCTCCAGCATCAGCCTCTTTCCAGTCCCAGTG
Organism: Pempheris klunzingeri; assembly: GCF_042242105.1. Lineage (NCBI taxonomy): Eukaryota > Metazoa > Chordata > Actinopteri > Acropomatiformes > Pempheridae > Pempheris > Pempheris klunzingeri. Next base: position 1,277,197 of record NC_092026.1, read on the forward strand.
CAGGGTGAAGCTGCTCTTGCTGCTGTCCACAGTGCTGATAGTGAAGAGTCTGGTGTACTGCTGTGGACTCTGTCTGCTGATGATCTGCAGAAACAAGAGACCGTCCACCAACTGCACAAATGCTGACTGACTGTTTTCTGCTCCTCTTTTCTCACCATAAAATCTCATATATACACATATACACACTATACAGTTATATATACTTATATAAATAAACAAATACATATATATGTATATACAGTTACACAGAGGAACAATCTGTAAATACTGTAAATACACTTTCATATATATAATTACTATTTTAAGTTTTCAGAAAATGAAGCTAAATCATTAGTCTGGTAGATGTTTCATCGTTTATAGTATTGGTGCTTTCCTTCTGCTTCTTTTAAATATATTATGGAGAGTGTTGAAGGGTTTTCAAATTCTCTCAGTGTAACAATCTCATTAAACTAAAATATCACAGTGTCTCTGTTTAATAAACATCTGTGTTTTTATGATTTTCGGTTTGGTTTCATGACAAATAATCAGGAATAATTTCATTGGCTGTGTCTGTTGAGACTGAGAAGTAACTTGACTCAGTGCCAAGAACAAATGTGCAGGAAGATCTAAATATGAGCACACAGCTAAACAAGGACAACAAATCCACACAAAGATAAGCTGACACAAACATATAGCTGTTATATACAAGTCAGTAGGTGAGGGTGTGTCACCAGGTCCAGAACTGACCCCTTTTATAACTGTCAGTTTGGATGTTCGACTCTACGCTGATGACGCTGTTGTTTACACGCATGAACGACCAGCAGAGCGAGCTGCTGTGAAGCTACAACTGCTAAAACATGATGACATGGAGGCTTCATCAGTCAGGTTTAGGGTTGAATGTTGGCAAAATAATGGGTGTGTTGGTTGTTTCTGATCCAATAATACGCCAAGAAACTTTTACTTTTACTTACTTTTACTTTTATTTCAGCTGGTCAGTTCTGACTTGAGCTGTTTCTCTCACTGATTAATACCACAGATCAAAGCTGAGACAGTGAGTACTGAGCGCTGAAGTCAAACTTAAGTTCCTGGAACGATCCTTTAACCAGAGTCCATGGTTGTAACTGTCGCCGTGTTACTAATGTGAAAAAGCGCAGCTGACGGTGAGGAGGCTGCAGAGCAGAAACCCACACAGCCCGTCTGCTGCAGGAAACCAAGTGTTGATTCTCTGTCAACAGTTTTTTATGAGTCCTAATAACCACTGAGAGCAGATTCATATCTGCTGCTCTTCACACCCATGAACTCTTCTTCCTCTCTGCAGCTTTTTCTCAGAGGTGAACTTTACAGTTTAGACTTGGAGCTGACGAGAGCCAACAAGTCCTCACACAAACACCCCTAAAGGGTTCTTTGTCGGTGCCCTCCTGAACAAACTAATGAGTGTTTTCTGATCTGATGCCTCAGTGGTTCATGTCTGGTTCACATTTGTCTTTTTAACTATCTAATTGGAGGACAGTGGTCATCAAAATCAGGATTTTTAGTTTGTTCTTGTTCACATATACAGTTGTGCTCATCAGTTTACATACCCTGGCAGAATTTATGATTTTTTGGCCATTTTTCAGAGAATATGAATGATAACACAAAATCCTTTCTTTCACTCATGGTTAGTCGTTGGGTGAAGCCATTTATTGTCAAACAACTGTGTTTACTCTTTTTAAATCATAATGACAACAGAAACTACCCAAATGACCCTGATCAAGAATTTACATACCCTGGAGATTTTGGCCTGATAACATGCACACAAGTTGACACAAACGGGTTTGATTGGCTACTAAAGGTAACCATCCTCACCTGTGATCTATTTGCTTGTAATCAGTGTGTGTGTATAAAAGGTCAGTGAGTTTCTGGGCTGCTGACAGACCCTTGCATCTTTAATCCAGTGCTGCACTGACGTTTCTGGTTTCTGAGTCATGGGGAAAGCAAAAGAATTGTCAAAGGATCTGCGGGAAAAGGTAATTGAACTGTATAAAACAGGAAAGGGATATAAAAAGATATCCAAGGAATTGAGAATGCCCATCAGCAGTGTTCAAACTCTAATTAAGAAGTGGAAAATGGGGGATTCTGTTGAAACCAAACCACGGTCAGGTAGACCAACAAAAATTTCAGCCACAACTGCCAACAGCACAGAGACAAGCCTCAAAACTTCTGGAACAAAGTCATTTGGAGTGATGAGACCAAAATTGAACTTTTTGGCCACAACCATAAACGTTACATTTGGAGAGGAGTCAACAAGGCCTATGATGAAAGGTCCACCATTCCTACTGTGAAACACGGAGGTGGATCGCTGATGTTTTGGGGATGTGTGAGCTACAACGGCACAGCAAACTTGGTCAAAATTGATGTTACAAGATGAATGCAGCATGTTAACAGAGAATACTGGAGGGAAATTTGCACTCATCTGCCCGGAAGCTGCGCATGGGACGTACTTGGACGTTCCAACATGACAACGATCCAAAACACAAGGCCAAGTCGACGTGTCATTGGCTACAGCAGAATAAAGTGAAGGTTCTGGAGTGGCCATCTCAGTCTCCTGACCTCAATATCATTGAGCCACTCTGGGGAGATCTCAAACGTGCAGTTCATGCAAGACAGCCCAAGAATTTACAGGAACTGGAGGCTTTTTGCCAAGAAAAATGGGCAGCTTTACCATCTGAGAAAATAAAGAGCCTCATCCACAACTACCACAAAAGACTTCAAGCTGTCATTGATGTTAAAGGGGGCAATACACGACATTAAGAACTGGGGTATGTAAACTTTTGATCAGGGTCATTTGGGTAGTTTCTGTTGTCATTATGATTTAAAAAGAGTAAACACAGTTGTTTGACAATAAATGGCTTCACCCAACCACTAACCATGAGTGAAAGAAAAGTTTTTGTGTTATCATTCATATTCTCTGAAAAATGGCCAAGAAATCATAAATTCTGCCAGGGTATGTAAACTGATGAGCACAACTGTAATATACAATAATATACGTTATACAATATAATAAGTTATTTAGCAGAAAATATCTGTATAAGTGACGAATAGTTTGATTTGTGTTTCCGACCAGTTCAGAATATTATTTTACACAACCAGACCAATTAAACAAAATCGTACAAGGGAAGTAATAATGATAATAATAGACAATGATATGAATGAATGACGTGCTTAGGAATCGATCAAACTGAGATTAAAGCAAAATCAAACAACAACATTTGAATTAAAAACAGGAACTACAGCTGGTAACACAAAGGAAATAAAATAATATCATTAGAAATATTGAATATTATGTATAAAATAAGAATTATGTCCTACAAATACTGAAAGTTGTTGTGGGAGCTCATAGAAAGCCTGATATTATCTGACCACGCTCCAAGCTGGCAAGACGACCCTGAGAACTATTAAGTACAAAGAGCCACCGAATGCAACAACATGTGTTTTTATTGTTGTCAGTCAGCACTGGACACGTAGATCACATACAGTACAATACATATATATTACATAACAGTGGTGGTTTGTGGGTACAGTTCATTTTCACTGCCTAATACTTCACTAAAAGTTATTATGTATATCTATCTATAGATGTTTTACCAATTTTAAAACATCTGTCAGGATTATTACTGTGACGCTGCTCCCCTCTAGTGGCTGTAATGAAGCACTGCGTCACCACCTGATGCAACTTCTGTTATTAATACAAACCCTGCTACAGCTGTGGAGAACACATCCACACATCCTTCACACTGCTGCCTTTCAATGGCTGCAGGGAAACAAACACATTCACACACAATGCATTTACTACTTCTGCTGCTCTGACTACCATTACCGGCAGGGGTCCCACAGGGCTTTGTTCTGGATCCCCTCTTATTCACTATATACATGTTACCCCCGAGGCAAATCCTGTGTGTGGATTACATTGATTTCAATGGTGACGTCGATGACACCCAACTATATGTCCCGATGGAGCCCTGTACCACAGATGTACCCTGGTATGTCCTGCCTTGTTGACTGTAAGAACTGGATATATAAACATGTCCTGCAGTTGAATTACTTCAGTTCACAAGTTAAAACGACCCCCTGTGACTCTTCAGCACGAGCAGCATTACACTCATGTACACCAGGTATGCACATGCCAGGGTGAACCAGAAGCACATTCTCTACTCTGCATTTGGTTGCTGTTTGCAGAAAATACTACGGAGGAGCAATGGTGTAAAGTAGGACCAGAGATTTGTTTGTTTAGACTGAGGACAAGGTGGGACTGTCCCGGAGTGAAGGCAGTCAAGGGAAGGACACGTCATGACTCTTCAGACCCAAACTGGAGGCAAACGTTTGTGTCTGCCTCATCGCTTTCAGAGGTCTCCATTTCATCCGCTCAGACTAAAACACAGTCCCAGAGTTTTCAAACTAAATCAAGGTCAGCAGCATTTTCAAATCTCTTTGTTTTAGGAGCTCCAAAGTGCAGAAGTACAGTCACCTTTAGGTGTAAACTGAGCAAACGTTTAAAACAGAAATGTTTAGTGTTCACGGAGCCTGAGAGAAAAAAGGTCATCCACATTTTAATCTGTTACAGACTGAACTATTGTAGCGTACTTTATGAGCAAAGCTTTCAGGTGAAGGTGAAAATAACAGCTTTGAGTGTGATCTGAGTGACGCTCATCCAGTATGGACCGGCTCAGCTCTCCGCTCGTTGCTGCTTTGTCGGTGGTCTCTCAGACACTACGGCTGAACCCCGCTAGTTCTCTGGTGTCCCTGTGTTACTTACCTTTGCTCTCCTGTGCTCCAGGTCTTCTGTCCTCACCAGCCACAGACACCACACTCTGGGTCTGAATCACCTGCTTGCTCCACTCACCATCAGGACTCCCAGATCTCCAGCCTCCACCCGCTCCTCCGCCTCTCGCCGCCTGTTTTCCACCACGTGGAATCTCCTGGTCGGCCATGTTTACACGCCTGCAATAAAACCCTGTTTAAAAGTCTCCTTCAGCTTCCACAGTCCACGTGTGTGTCCAGCCTTTCTACTGAACTTAACAGAGCTGCATTTCTGCTGGGACTCGTCCAGGCCTCCAGATCTGAGCCAGGCCTACGCAGGCTGTCCTCAGGCATGAACTTCTATAATCCACATGATGGAGAGCAGTGGAAACGTGCAGTATTTTATGCTGGTTTGGTGTGGCTGAGAGTGGGATGAGCTTTCCTCCGGACGGGGACGCTGTCCACAGTTTGAAGCACGTGGGAATAACGGACGGGGCCAGAGAGACGTTAAAGGTCTCCATGAGCACTGGTGCCAGAGAGGAAGGCCTGGTGTAACAGTGATGCTAGAAAGACAAAGAAGGCACCAACAGTAGGAGCAGAAGCAGCTGCAGCTTTAGTGGAGTCTGAAACAGTGTGTTGTTGCAGACACTAGAGGGAAGCAGTGTGAAGGTTTTATTCTTCACAGCAGCAGCAGCAGCAGCAGCAGCACAGAACAGATAGAAGTACTGACATATAAACTGTAGTATGAGGAGAGAATTACAGATTTACACAGAGGACTGTAGTGTCAGAACATCTGGGAACAACATCAGCATCATTTCATATGTATGATATCAAATGTTCTATAATATCATCAGATATTATAGAATACAGAGAGTCAGGACGTGTTTCTGTCCTGAAAACAGCTGAACATGGAGATACAGGTACAGCTTATCTTTTATAGCAGCTCCTATATAGGATTCAATAAAGTGAAGACATATTTCACAAGACACAATAAAACTGATGAGGAAGAACTGAATATATATGAATAAATATTCAGTCAGTTCCAAATTAGCAGCAGTTTGTCTTTATTTCATAATATTAGAATCATAATTTAACGTTTTCTATGAATTAATATGTGAATATTTTAATTAAAAACAACTGCAGACAATAACAAATATAGATGATAATGAAACTGAACTAGAATAACCACAGAATACTTTTTACAACAGTTTGATTTGATGTGGAACTGCACTTTAAATTATACCCAGACAGTCCACAGCAGAGAAAAGATTGAAATATTATTTAGAAAAATAATGTACATAATTATTTAGACACAAAATCTGTGATATAAATATTGTTGGAATGATTTTATTCTACAGCCTAAATCCTCCTGTTGTCAGAATCAAATGTATGAGATCAGTAATCAGTGTTGAAAGAACATTTAAAGTTTCAGTGCGTTTGTGTGAGTTACTGTTTAAAACCAACTGGAAGCAGAAGTGGGATTATTAGTGTTTTCTTGGTTTCACTGCAGTTTACAGCATGAAGAAAATCTATTTGAACACAAACATGAGACAGAAACAAAGATCAGATCCGTCTGCAGGGAACAGACTGAAGACTGAAGCGCTGGGAGGAAAGAAGACGTTTAAAAGACAGAAAAGACCAAAAGGAAAATGAAACGACATCCAGGCAGCTTTTGTCCCCACCAAGGTTGAAAACATTTCACTCTGGACAAAAGCCTAGTTTTGTCTTTTCATCCCAGCTGCTGAACAACAGATAACAGAGTGTGTTAGTGAATTCACCACCAACCTGACTGTGTTTGTGGGAACAGGAAGGTTTTTTTGTGTTTCTCAGAGTTTTTATCTGCTGTCAGACTGAAATCAAGAAGAAGAAACTTCTGACTGAATGAGTTCAGAGAAACACACAAGTCTGAGAAGGAAGAATCATTTAGAAGAAACATTAACAACACTGAGAATAAAGCAGAGATAAATAGTGTCAGTAAGAAATGAATCTAAAACCTCAGACTCAGCAGAAAACCACAGCACAGCTTCAGCTGAGCGTCACTCAGCAGCAGCGTCCTTATCTGTCCGCCGCAGGGGCTGATGGGAGGTCTGAGGACCTGTTAGAAACCACGCGGCCCTCGTCTGATCTGGCAGCTCGTCCTCGTTTGGCCTCGGCTGCATCGGAGCGCCACTTCTCCCCAGGTTCCCCAGAGGAAACACCGCCGCACAAGATGCTTTTCCTCCCGGCTGCTGCTCTGTGCTGGCTGTGTTCAGGTGAGTGTTTCCGGCCAATCAGGAGCCAGCAAACTCAGGCCTTAGCAGACACTGTCACACTGACCTCCATCTACCTGTCTGTGTCTCTACAGTGCTGGTTGCCATGGCAGCAGAGCTGATTCAGGATGATTTAACATTGACCAGGAGAGTCGGAGAAGAGGTCTCCTTCAGCTGTGGAGGAACTGACCAGTGTTATAACAGTTATGTGCACTGGTACCAGAAGACAGACACAGGAACATTCACAGTGATTCTGGATATTAATAAGAATAATGGTGAAGTTGATTCAGGTTACAATCATCCTCAGAAAAATGATTTCTCAGTTGTGAAGAAACAGAAGGGCTGGGAGCTGCAGATCCAGAGAGTTAAACTCTCTCATTCAGCCTCCTACTACTGCAGCTGTGGGAAGGTTGGTCCCCACAGTGAGAAATGATCCCTGCAGTCTGAACAAAAACCAGCAGATGAACAGCTGTCAGACTGTTTGTGACAGGAAGATAAAAAGTTCAGAATCAACACAGTCAGTTAATGAAGTTGATCCTCTGGGGACCAAGAACGTGTGTACAAACTTTGATGTCCATCCATCCATCCATCCATCCTTTGGTCCAGGTCCGATCCATGTGGACTAAAGCAGGACTGACAGACATCAGCACCCACAGAGCAGCACTGCTGGTGTGTCTAAAGAGACAAAGAAAGAAGAGACAGTGGTGTTGATGTGAACATTAGAGAAACATCATGGAGCTGAAATATGACTCTGCTTCATCATTTGGACTCGTTCAGCTCAGCTGACACATTCAGCAGCAGCAGGTTTTTGTTTCAGGCTGTTTCACTGTGGGAGGATTCTTCTCCAGCTTCAACTACTACTTGATCTTTGGCTCTGGAACTAAACTGTATGTAACAGGTAAGAATAAACCTTCATTTTCCTTCAGTTGTTCTATTGAAGGAGTTCAAATGTGTTTTAATCAGTTTCTGCTGCTTCAGGCTTCACATGTTAGTTGTTTGATAATTAGTAGAGAAATCTTGCAGCCGTGCAGCTGTTGTTACATCAAACGGTTCATAATTCCTGAAAATACCTTTAAATCTCACTGCACAACTGGAGTCATTCTTTATGTCTGCAGGAGATCAAACTCATTTATACATTAAGAGTCTGATATCGGCGTAGTTACAAATATACAGTATTTGATCCTCTCAGTAATTCAGCTCCATCTCTGTTTGTTGAAAACAAGATAATAGACGTCATTATGCCTCATTAACCATGTCACTAACTGCATTTTTACAATAATCAATGAATATTTTTAATGCTGAGCTCATATAATGTGCTGTGTTTGTGATATAATATAGGACGACACATAACGGCACACACGCATATATATTAGTATCCTAATACAATTATAATATCTATAAATATAAATATTATGTGACGCTCAAATATGATGAATTCTATACTGCTGTAATTTAAACAAGACAATATTATATTATATTATATTATATTATATTATATTAGATTATATTAGATTATATTTGATTATTTACATTTTAATCTAGTCTCAGGGATTGATCTCTCTTATATGTCAACACATCCAAACATGTCATTGTAATTGTGTATAACAGTTAAAAATGTTACAGAAAAGTTATTAGAATAATGTATTGTATGAATATTGATTAGGTTTTTTTTAATATATGTTTCTAAAAATATAATGAGGATCATCAACTGCAAAATGATGTTCAGTTGAAGATGTAATTTGTTCTAATATGTAAATGATCCCCAACATGGAAAAAGTATTTTCCGCTGTAGGATAAATTGAATCATTATATTGTGTCACATTATACTCAGTATTATCACTTTTATATGAGTGTGTCCTCCGTAAATCAGGACATATCATGTTCATTTTGCTCTATTGAAAAGTTTAAAAAAGTGTCATTTAAAAAGAGAAATGATTGATGCACCACTTTGTTCTTGTCCTGATTGGGGTAAAGTCTATGGTGGTAAATATATAATATGTTATACATGTTGAAGTGATTGACATGACAAATGTATTGAACCTGTCCTTTATTCTAATATTACATTACCATAATATAGGGAAATGATTGTCCATTGTTTAAGGGGAAAATCATAATGACCTTATATCACATTATTAGGAACAATAATTCATTTGCAGTTGTAGTGAATGAAGTTTGTAGATTCAAACAAATCCTGATTTCCTTCTGTCCCCATAGAACATATGAAGACAGTGCATGACAGGTGTGTCACCATGAAGGTGAATCCAGTGTATGCAGTGAACTTTGTGCTGTATTGATGAGTAGTTTAGTGAGCAGAGTCCAGGTAGTTTCCAGGATCACACTGAATGCAGTGCTGTGCTGTGAGCTGCTGTTGACCGTGTGAATGTGTGTCTGTGCTGCTTGTTGCTGCTGTCAAACTTCAGGTGAGCAGGTGGTGAAGCCCGTGGTGAGCCTGTACCCAGTAACATCCAGAGCCCAGCAGGAGGGGAAGAGCTCCCTGCTGTGTGTGGCCTCAGGCATGTTTCCTCCTCTGGTCCAGTTCTCCTGGAAAAGACAAATGGAGAACTGTCCTCCGGTGGAGCTGGAAGATGCTGAGGGAGAGCAGCTGAAGCTCAGAGAGTCTGGATGCACCGGTAGCATCATAGAGATTGATCGGGAGGCACTGTCCACATTTAAATACCACTGCTCTGTGAAGCACGAGGGGGGAACAGTGGAGAGAATAAGAGAAGGTAATGAAGGCTTGGTGACTGTGTTCAGCACTGATTCAGCTTCATGTGGAGACGTTGTTCAAGAGAGCAGAGCAGCAGAGGACTGACATTTCTGTTTTATTCTTCTTCTGTTTCTGGTCCTCCACCATCACATCCACCATCACCTCCACCATCACCTCCAGCATCAGCCTCTTTCCAGTCCCAGTGCAGGGTGAAGCTGCTCTTGCTGCTGTCCACAGTGCTGATAGTGAAGAGTCTGGTGTACTGCTGTGGACTCTGTCTGCTGATGATCTGCAGAAACAAGAGACCGTCCACCAACTGCACAAATGCTGACTGACTGTTTTCTGCCCCTCTTTTCTCACCATAAAATCTCATATATACACATATACACACTATACACTTAGAATAGTCTGTACAGTATTTACAGAATTTCCTCTTTGTAACTGTACATACATATAAAAATAATAAACACACACACACATATATATGTATATACAGTTACACAGAGGAACAATCAGTAAATACTACTGTAATCATATAATTACTGTTTTCAGTTTTCAGAAAATGAAGCTAAATCATTAGCTGTCTGGTAGATGTTCCATCATTTATAGTATTTCTGCTTTCCTTCTGCTTCTTTTAAATATATTATGGAGAGTGTTGAAGGGTTTTCAAAATAAACATCTGTGTTTTTATGATTTTCGGTTTGGTTTCATAACAAATAATCAGGAATAATTTCATTGGCTGTGTCTGTTGAGACTGAGAAGTAACTTGACTCAGTGCCAAGAACAAATGTGCAGGAAGATCTAAATATGAGCACACAGCTAAACAAGGACAACAAATCCACACAAAGATAAGCTGACACAAACATATAGCTGTTATATACAAGTCAGTAGGTGAGGGTGTGTCACCAGGTCCAGAACTGACCCCTTTTATAACTGTGTCAGTATGGATGTTCGACTCTACGCTGATGACGCTGTTGTTCACACGTATGAACGACCAGCAGAGCGAGCTGCTGTGAAGCTGCAACTGCTAAAACATGATGACATGGAGGCTTCATCAGTCAGGTTTAGGGTTGAATGTTGGCAAAATGATGGGTGTGTTTATTGTTTCTAATCCAATAATAGGCCATGAAACTTTTACAGCTTTATCGAGACGAAATGGATTGTTATAGTTACTGACTAGACTAATATTCATGTTCCACAGAATATACAGAATCACAAAATACATCACAAAGAAATATAGAAGTTATATATGACATTTACACTCAAGTCCTACCTGAAAACACACTTAGAATGGGGACAAACTAAACACATTAAACAGAAAAACTGATTTTGCATCTATATTAAAAAGGATTCTTAAATAATCAATGAAACTGCTAAAATGAAAGAAAACGTGTTTGAGGTGATGAAGTGGGATCAGAGCAGACTGCAGCAGGTTGAACATTTTATTTCAGCTTGTCAGTTCTGACTTGAGCTGTTTCTCTCACTGATTAATACCACAGATCAAAGCTGAGACAGTGAGTACTGAGCGCTGAAGTCAAACTGAAGTTCCTGGAATGATCCTTTAACAAGAGTCCATGATTGTAACTGTCGCCGTGTTACTAATGTGAAAAAGCGCAGCTGACGGTGAGGAGGCTGCAGAGCAGAAACCCACACAGCCCGTCTGCTGCAGGAAACCAAGTGTTGATTCTCTGTCAACAGTTTTTTATGAGTCCTAATAACCACTGAGAGCAGATTCATATCTGCTGCTCTTCACACCCATGAACTCTTCTTCCTCTCTGCAGCTTTTTCTCTTTTTCTCAGAGGTGAACTTTACAGTTTAGACTTGGTGCTGACGAGAGCCAACAAGTCCTCACACAAACACCCCTAAAGGGTTCTTTTAGAATAGATTATATTAGGAGCTGCAGGAGCTAAACTCAGTAAATCAGCATCAGGTTTGTTCTTGTTCACATTTTCACAGCAAAGAGTTTTCTGATGTGAAATAAAAATAATGTTTTCACAGTTTTTCTATTTACAGCAACAATAATGTAACTGGACAAGAAAACACAGTAAATTCTGTGTGTTGATTAATATAATAAGTTATTTAGCAGAAAATATCTGTATAAATGATGAATAGTTTGTGTGACGAAGACTCTGTCACAGATTGTGGACGGCACATGTTTCAGGGTCTGAAACAGAGCTGATATATAGTACTGGCTTATATAGAAGCTACAGAGGTCCAGTGCAGGTGTGCTGATGGTGGAAGGTACCATCTCTAACCGGGTTATAAGTGATGTTACCTAACTGATGAAGCTGTGTCAAAGCTTTGGGGTTTATTTAAGGCCTTTGACTGGGAAGTGGTGATGCCTATAAGTAGGGATATTGTGTGATATTTTTGATTCAGGTAAGAACTGGCAGTGAAGCTGATTGTTTAAAGGGAAGATAATTGATTGATCAGCGGTTGGTTGGTCCAGGGGGAGGGGCTAAACATTTATAAGCCTCTGGCCACCAAAGCTCAGGAGGAGTCAGCGGAGTCAGACAGGTGACAGGTATTTTTACTTTTGGTCTTTTTTGTTTTGCTGTGGACGTCCAACTTTCTGTTTTCCTCACTGTTTTTTGTAAATAAAGCACCTCAATAACTTTTGCAACTCAAGCCATCTTTTGTTAGACAGATGACCCACCGACTTTTGTAACAGTTTGATTTGTGTTCCCGACCAGTTCAGAATATTATTTTACACAACCTTCAATATTTTGTGATGGTACTCTGCAGACCAATTAAACTTTCTCTTGAGAAAACACCAGTATAAATCTAATAGAGATTCTGAAGGTAAAAATCCACAATAAATAGGTTTTATTTAATCTATTGAAATTAGGCATTTAATCATACAAGAGGAATAATAATAATAATAATACACAATGACAATGAAATATTCTTGTCATCATGATAATCATTACTATTGAAATAAGAATGAGAAAACTGAAATGTATCTATAAAACACATTTTGCAAAACATGCTTAGGAATCGATCAAACTGAGATTAAAGCAAAATGAAACAACATTTGAATTAAAAACAGGAACTACAGCTGGTAACACAAAGGAAATGAAATAATATCATTAGAAATATTGAATATTATGTATAAAATACGAATTATGTCCTACAAATACTGAAAGTTGTTGTGGGAGCTCATAGAAAGCCTGATATTATCTGACCACGCTCCAAGCTGGCAAGACGACCCTGAGAACTATTAAGTACAAAGAGCCACCGAATGCAACAACATGTGTTTTTATTGTTGTCAGTCAGCACTGGACACGTAGATCACATACAGTACAATACATATATATTACATAACAGTGGTGGTTTGTGGGTACAGTTCATTTTCACTGCCTAATACTTCACTAAAAGTTATTATGTATGTATCTATAGATGTTTTACCAATTTTAAAACATCTGTCAGGATTATTACCGTGACGCTGCTCCCCTCTAGTGGCTGTAATGAAGCACTGCGTCACCCCCTGATACAACTTCTGTTATTAATACAAACACTGCTACAGCTGTGGAGAACACATCCACACATCCTTCACACTGCTGCCTTTCAATGGCTGCAGGGAAACAAACACATTCACACACAATGCATTTACTACTGCTGCTCTGACTACCATTACCGGCAGGGGTCCCACAGGGCTTTGTTCTGGATCCCCTCTTATTCACTATATACATGTTACCCCCGGGGCAAATCATGTGTGTGGATTACATTGATTTCAATGCTTACGTCGATGACACCCAACTATATGTCCCGATGGAGCCCTGTACCACGGATGTACCCTGGTATGTCCTGCCTTGTTGACAGTAAGAACTGGATATATAAACATGTCCTGCAGTTGAATTACTTCAGTTCACAAGTTATTAAAACGACCCCCTGTGACTCTTCAGCACGAGCAGCATTACACTCATGTACACCAGGTATGCACATGCCAGGGTGAACCGGAAGCACATTCTCTACTCTGCATTTGGTTGCTGTTTGCAGAAAATACTACGGAGGAGCAATGGTGTAAAGTAGGACCAGAGATTTGTTTGTTTAGACTGAGGACAAGGTGGGACTGTCCCGGAGTGAAGGCAGTCAAGGGAAGAACACGTCATGACTCTTCAGACCCAAACTGGAGGCAAACGTTTGTGTTTGCCTCATCGCTTTCAGAGGTCTCCATTTCATCCGCTCAGACTAAAACACAGTCCCAGAGTTTTCAAACTAAATCAAGGTCAGCAGCATTTTCAAATCTCTTTGTTTTAGGAGCTCCAAAGTGCAGAAGTACGGTCACCTTTAGGTGTAAACTGAGCAAACGTTTAAAACAGAAATGTTTAGTGTTCACGGAGCCTGAGAGAAAAAAGGTCATCCACATTTTAATCTGTTACAGACTGAACTATTGTAGCGTACTTTATGAGCAAAGCTTTCAGGTGAAGGTGAAAATAACAGCTTTGAGTGTGATCTGAGTGGATTCGCTGTGAAAGAACTAACAATAATCAATCAATACATCAAATGTAAAGAGACAATCAAACAAAGGCTCTCAGCTGCACACCTGACGCTCATCCAGTATGGACCGGCTCAGCTCTCCGCTCGTTGCTGGTTTGTCGGTGGTCTCTCAGACACTACGGCTGAACCCCGCTAGTTCTCTGGTGTCCCTGTGTTACTTACCTTTGCTCTCCTGTGCTCCAGGTCTTCTGTCCTCACCAGCCACAGACACCACACTCTGGGTCTGAATCACCTGCTTGCTCCACTCACCATCAGGACTCCCAGATCTCCAGCCTCCACCCGCTCCTCCGCCTCTCGCCGCCTGTTTTCCACCACGTGGAATCTCCTCGTCGGCCATGTTTACACGCCTGCAATAAAACCCTGTTTAAAAGTCTCCTTCAGCTTCCACAGTCCACGTGTGTGTCCAGCCTTTCTACTGAACTTAACAGAGCTGCATTTCTGCTGGGACTCGTCCAGGCCTCCAGATCTGAGCCAGGCCTACGCAGGCTGTCCTCAGGCATGAACTTCTATAATCCACATGATGGAGAGCGGTGGAAACGTGCAGTATTTTATGCTGGTTTGGTGTGGCTGAGAGTGGGATGAGCTTTCCTCCGGACGGGGACGCTGTCCACAGTTTGAAGCACGTGGGAATAACGGACGGGGCCAGAGAGACGTTAAAGGTCTCCATGAGCACTGGTGCCAGAGAGGAAGGCCTGGTGTAACAGTGATGCTAGAAAGACAAAGAAGGCACCAACAGTAGGAGCAGAAGCAGCTGCAGCTTTAGTGGAGTCTGAAACAGTGTGTTGTTGCAGACACTAGAGGGAAGCAGTGTGAAGGTTTTATTCTTCACAGCAGCAGCAGCAGCAGCAGCAGCACAGAACAGATAGAAGTACTGACATATAAAGTGTAGTATGAGGAGAGAATTACAGATTTACACAGAGGACTGTAGTGTCAGAACATCTGGGAACAACATCAGCATCATTTCATATGTATGATATCAAATGTTCTATAATATCATCAGATATTATAGAATACAGAGAGTCAGGACGTGTTTCTGTCCTGAAAACAGCTGAACATGGAGATACAGGTACAGCTTATCTTTTATAGCAGCTCCTATATAGGATTCAATAAAGTGAAGACATATTTCACAATACACAATAAAACTGATGAAGAAGAACTGAATATATATGAATAAATATTCAGTCATTTCCAAATTAGCTGCAGTTTGTCTTTATTTCATAATATTAGAATCATAATTTTAAATTTTCTATGAATTAATATGTGAATATTTTAATTAAAAACAACTGCAGACAATAACAAATATAGATGATAATGAAACTGAACTAGAATAACCACAGAATACTTTTTACAACAGTTTGATTTGATGTGGAACTGCACTTTAAATTATACCCAGACAGTCCACAGCAGAGAAAAGATTGAAATATTATTTAGAAAAATAATGTACATAATTATTTAGACACAAAATCTGTGATATAAATATTGTTGGAATGATTTTATTCTACGGCCTAAATCCTCCTGTTGTCAGAATCAAATGTATGAGATCAGTAATCAGTGTTGAAAGAACATTTAAAGTTTCAGTGCGTTTGTGTGAGTTACTGTTTAAAACCAACTGGAAGCAGAAGTGGGATTATTAGTGTTTTCTTGGTTTCACTGCAGTTTACAGCATGAAGAAAATCTATTTGAACACAAACATGAGACAGAAACAAAGATCAGATCCGTCTGCAGGGAACAGACTGAAGACTGAAGCGCTGGGAGGAAAGAAGACGTTTAAAAGACAGAAAAGACCAAAAGGAAAATGAAACGACATCCAGGCAGCTTTTGTCCCCACCAAGGTTGAAAACATTTCACTCTGGACAAAAGCCTAGTTTTGTCTTTTCATCCCAGCTGCTGAACAACAGATAACAGAGTGTGTTAGTGAATTCACCACCAACCTGACTGTGTTTGTGGGAACAGGAAGGTTTTTTTGTGTTTCTCAGAGTTTTTATCTGCTGTCAGACTGAAATCAAGAAGAAGAAACTTCTGACTGAATGAGTTCAGAGAAACACACAAGTCTGAGAAGGAAGAATCATTTAGAAGAAACATTAACAACACTGAGAATAAAGCAGAGATAAATAGTGTCAGTAAGAAATGAATCTAAAACCTCAGACTCAGCAGAAAACCACAGCACAGCTTCAGCTGAGCGTCACTCAGCAGCAGCGTCCTTATCTGTCCGCCGCAGGGGCTGATGGGAGGTCTGAGGACCTGTTAGAAACCACGCGGCCCTCGTCTGATCTGGCAGCTCGTCCTCGTTTGGCCTCGGCTGCATCGGAGCGCCACTTCTCCCCAGGTTCCCCAGAGGAAACACCGCCGCACAAGATGCTTTTCCTCCCGGCTGCTGCTCTGTGCTGGCTGTGTTCAGGTGAGTGTTTCCGGCCAACCAGGAGCCAGCAAACTCAGGCCTTAGCAGACACTGTCACACTGACCTCCATCTACCTGTCTGTGTCTCTACAGCGCTGGTTGCCATGGCAGCAGAGCTGATTCAGGATGATTTAACATTGACCAGGAGAGTCGGAGAAGAGGTCTCCTTCAGCTGTGGAGGAACTGACCAGTGTGATAGCAGTGCTGTGTTCTGGTACCAGAAGACAGACACAGGAACATTCACAGTGATTCTGCGTATTGATAAGAATAATGGTGAAGTTTATTCAGGTTACAATCATCCTCAGGAAGATGATTTCTCAGCTGTGAAGAAACAGAAGGGCTGTGAGCTGCAGATCCAGAGAGTTAACGTCTCTCATTCAGCCTCCTACTACTGCAGCTGTGGGAAGGAAGTTCCCCACAGTGAGAAATGATCCCTGCAGCCTGAACAAAAACCAGCAGATGAACAGCCGTCAGACTGTTTGTGACAGGAAGATAAAAAGTTCAGAATCAACACAGTCAGTTAATGAAGTTGATCCTCTGGGGACCAAGAACGTGTGTACAAACTTTGATGTCCATCCATCCATCCATCCATCCATCCTTTGGTCCAGGTCCGATCCATGTGGACTAAAGCAGGACTGACAGACATCAGCACCCACAGAGCAGCACTGCTGGTGTGTCTAAAGAGACAAAGAAAGAAGAGACAGTGGTGTTGATGTGAACATTAGAGAAACATCATGGAGCTGAAATATGACTCTGCTTCATCATTTGGACTCGTTCAGCTCAGCTGACACATTCAGCAGCAGCAGGTTTTTGTTTCAGGCTGTTTCACTGTGGGAGGATATGGCTACTGGATCTTTGGCTCTGGAACTAAACTGTATGTAACAGGTAAGAATAAACCTTCATTTTCCTTCAGTTGTTCTATTGAAGGAGTTCAAATGTGTTTTAATCAGTTTCTGCTGCTTCGGGCTTCACATGTTAGTTGTTTGATAATTAGTAGAGAAATCTTGCAGCCGTGCAGCTGTTGTTACATCAAACGGTTCATAATTCCTGAAAATACCTTTAAATCTCACTGCACAACTGGAATCATTCTTTATGTCTGCAGGAGATCAAACTCATTTATACATTAAGAGTCTGATATCGGCGTAGTTACAAATATACAGTATTTGATCCTCTCAGTAATTCAGCTCCATCTCTGTTTGTTGAAAACAAGATAATAGACGTCATTATGCCTCATTAACCATGTCACTAACTGCATTTTTACAATAATCAATGAATATTTTTAATGCTGAGCTCATATAATGTGCTGTGTTTGTGATATAATATAGGACGACACATAACGGCACACACGCATATATATTAGTATCCTAATACAGTTATAATATCTATAAATATAAATATTATGTGACGCTCAAATATGATGAATTCTATACTGCTGTAATTTAAACAAGACAATATTATATTATATGATATTATATTATATTATATTATATTATATTATATTATATTATATTATATTATATTATATTATATTATATTATATTATATTATATTATATGATTTACATTTTAATCTAGTCTCAGGGATTGATCTCTCTTATATGTCAACACATCCAAACATGTCATTGTAATTGTGTATAACAGTTAAAAATGTTACAGAAAAGTTATTAGAATAATGTATTGTATGATTATTGATTAGTTTTTTTTAAATATATGTTTCTAAAAATATAATGAGGATCATCAACTGCAAAATGATGTTCAGTTGAAGATGTAATTTGTTCTAATATGTAAATGATCCCCAACATGGAAAAAGTATTTTCCGCTGTAGGATAAATTGAATCATTATATTGTGTCACATTATACTCAGTATTATCACTTTTATATGAGTGTGTCCTCCGTAAATCAGGACATATCATGTTCATTTTGCTCTATTGAAAAGTTTATTTAAAAAGTGTCATTTAAAAAGAGAAATGATTGATGCACCACTTTGTTCTTGTCCTGATTGGGGTAAAGTCTATGGTGGTAAATATATAATATGTTGTACATGTTGAAGTGATTGACATGACAAATGTATTGAACCTGTCCTTTATTCTAATATTACATTACCATAATATAGGGAAATGATTGTCCATTGTTTAAGGGGAAAATCATAATGACCTTATATCACATTATTAGGAACAATAATTCATTTGCAGTTGTAGTGAATGAAGTTTGTAGATTCAAACAAATCCTGATTTCCTTCTGTCCCCATAGAACATATGAAGACAGTGCATGACAGGTGTGTCACCATGAAGGTGAATCCAGTGTATGCAGTGAACTTTGTGCTGTATTGATGAGTAGTTTAGTGAGCAGAGTCCAGGTAGTTTCCAGGATCACACTGAATGCAGTGCTGTGCTGTGAGCTGCTGTTGACGGTGTGAATGTGTGTCTGTGCTGCTTGTTGCTGCTGTCAAACTTCAGGTGAGCAGGTGGTGAAGCCCGTGGTGAGCCTGTACCCAGTAACATCC
This sequence comes from Pempheris klunzingeri, assembly GCF_042242105.1. Taxonomy (NCBI): domain Eukaryota; kingdom Metazoa; phylum Chordata; class Actinopteri; order Acropomatiformes; family Pempheridae; genus Pempheris; species Pempheris klunzingeri. The sequence goes on from NC_092026.1 coordinate 1,296,308, forward strand.
AGAGCCCAGCAGGAGGGGAAGAGCTCCCTGCTGTGTGTGGCCTCAGGCATGTTTCCTCCTCTGGTCCAGTTCTCCTGGAAAAGACAAATGGAGAACTGTCCTCCGGTGGAGCTGGAAGATGCTGAGGGAGAGCAGCTGAAGCTCAGAGAGTCTGGATGCACCGGTAGAATCATAGAGATTGATCGGGAGGCACTGTCCACATTTAAATACCACTGCTCTGTGAAGCACGAGGGGGGAACAGTGGAGAGAATAAGAGAAGGTAATGAAGGCTTGGTGACTGTGTTCAGCACTGATTCAGCTTCATGTGGAGACGTTGTTCAAGAGAGCAGAGCAGCAGAGGACTGACATTTCTGTTTTATTCTTCTTCTGTTTCTGGTCCTCCAACATCACCTCCACCATCACCTCCAGCATCAGCCTCTTTCCAGTCCCAGTGCAGGGTGAAGCTGCTCTTGCTGCTGTCCACAGTGCTGATAGTGAAGAGTCTGGTGTACTGCTGTGGACTCTGTCTGCTGATGATCTGCAGAAACAAGAGACCGTCGACCAACTGCACAAATGCTGACTGACTGTTTTCTGCTCCTCTTTTCTCACTTTAAAATCTCATATATACACATATACATACTATACACTTAGAATAGTCTGTACAGTATTTACAGAATTTCCTCTTTGTAACTGTACATACATATAAAAATAATAAACACACACACACATATATATGTATATACAGTTACACAGAGGAACAATCAGTAAATACTACTGTAATCATATAATTACTGTTTTCAGTTTTCAGAAAATGAAGCTAAATCATTAGCTGTCTGGTAGATGTTCCATCATTTATAGTATTTCTGCTTTCCTTCTGCTTCTTTTAAATATATTATGGAGAGTGTTGAAGGGTTTTCAAAATAAACATCTGTGTTTTTATGATTTTCGGTTTGGTTTCATAACAAATAATCAGGAATAATTTCATTGGCTGTGTGTGTTGAGACTGAGAAGTGACTTGACTCAGTGCCAAGAACAAATGTGCAGGAAGATCTAAATATGAGCACACAGCTAAACAAGGACAACAAATCCACACAAAGATAAGCTGACACAAACATATAGCTGTTATATAAAAGTCAGTAGGTGAGGGTGTGCCACCAGGTCCAGAACTGACCCCTTTTATAAGTGTGTCAGTTTGGATGTTCGACTCTACGCTGATGACGCTGTTGTTCACACGTATGAACGACCAGCAGAGCGAGCTGCTGTGAAGCTACAACTGCTAAAACATGATGACATGGAGGCTTCATCAGTCAGGTTTAGGGTTGAATGTTGGCAAAATGATGGGTGTGTTTATTGTTTCTAATCCAATAATAGGCCATGAAACTTTTACAGCTTTATCGAGACGAAATGGATTGTTATAGTTACTGACTAGACTAATATTCATGTTCCACAGAATATACAGAATCACAAAATACATCACAAAGAAATATAGAAGTTATATATGACATTTACACTCAAGTCCTACCTGAAAACACACTTAGAATGGGGACAAACTAAACACATTAAACAGAAAAACTGATTTTGCATCTATATTAAAAGGGATTCTTAAATAATCAATGAAACTGCTAAAATGAAAGAAAACGTGTTTGAGGTGATGAAGTGGGATCAGAGCAGACTGCAGCAGGTTGAACATTTTATTTCAGCTTGTCAGTTCTGACTTGAGCTGTTTCTTTCACTGATTAATACCACAGATCAAAGCTGAGACAGTGAGTACTGAGCGCTGAAGTCAAACTGAAGTTCCTGGAATGATCCTTTAACCAGAGTCCACGGTTGTAACTGTCGCCGTGTTACTAATGTGAAAAAGCGCAGCTGACGGTGAGGAGGCTGCAGAGCAGAAACCCACACAGCCCGTCTGCTGCAGGAAACCAAGTGTTGATTCTCTGTCAACAGTTTTTTATGAGTCCTAATAACCACTGAGAGCAGATTCATATCTGCTGCTCTTCACACCCATGAACTCTTCTTCCTCTCTGCAGCTTTTTCTCTTTTTCTCAGAGGTGAACTTTACAGTTTAGACTTGGTGCTGACGAGAGCCAACAAGTCCTCACACAAACACCCCTAAAGGGTTCTTTTAGAATAGATTATATTAGGAGCTGCAGGAGCTAAACTCAGTAAATCAGCATCAGGTTTGTTCTTGTTCACATTTTCACAGCAAAGAGTTTTCTGATGTGAAATAAAAATAATGTTTTCACAGTTTTTCTATTTACAGCAACAATAATGTAACTGGACAAGAAAACACAGTAAATTCTGTGTGTTGATTAATATAATAAGTTATTTAGCAGAAAATATCTGTATAAATGATGAATAGTTTGTGTGACGAAGACTCTGTCACAGATTGTGGACGGCACATGTTTCAGGGTCTGAAACAGAGCTGATATATAGTACTGGCTTATATAGAAGCTACAGAGGTCCAGTGCAGGTGTGCTGATGGTGGAAGGTACCATCTCTAACCGGGTTATAAGTGATGTTACCTAACTGATGAAGCTGTGTCAAAGCTTTGGGGTTTATTTAAGGCCTTTGACTGGGAAGTGGTGATGCCTATAAGTAGGGATATTGTGTGATATTTTTGATTCAGGTAAGAACTGGCAGTGAAGCTGATTGTTTAAAGGGAAGATAATTGATTGATCAGCGGTTGGTTGGTCCAGGGGGAGGGGCTAAACATTTATAAGCCTCTGGCCACCAAAGCTCAGGAGGAGTCAGCGGAGTCAGACAGGTGACAGGTATTTTTACTTTTGGTCTTTTTTGTTTTGCTGTGGACGTCCAACTTTCTGTTTTCCTCACTGTTTTTTGTAAATAAAGCACCTCAATAACTTTTGCAACTCAAGCCATCTTTTGTTAGACAGATGACCCACCGACTTTTGTAACAGTTTGATTTGTGTTCCCGACCAGTTCAGAATATTATTTTACACAACCTTCAATATTTTGTGATGGTACTCTGCAGACCAATTAAACTTTCTCTTGAGAAAACACCAGTATAAATCTAATAGAGATTCTGAAGGTAAAAATCCACAATAAATAGGTTTTATTTAATCTATTGAAATTAGGCATTTAATCATACAAGAGGAATAATAATAATAATAATACACAATGACAATGAAATATTCTTGTCATCATGATAATCATTACTATTGAAATAAGAATGAGAAAACTGAAATGTATCTATAAAACACATTTTGCAAAACATGCTTAGGAATCGATCAAACTGAGATTAAAGCAAAATGAAACAACATTTGAATTAAAAACAGGAACTACAGCTGGTAACACAAAGGAAATGAAATAATATCATTAGAAATATTGAATATTATGTATAAAATACGAATTATGTCCTACAAATACTGAAAGTTGTTGTGGGAGCTCATAGAAAGCCTGATATTATCTGACCACGCTCCAAGCTGGCAAGACGACCCTGAGAACTATTAAGTACAAAGAGCCACCGAATGCAACAACATGTGTTTTTATTGTTGTCAGTCAGCACTGGACACGTAGATCACATACAGTACAATACATATATATTACATAACAGTGGTGGTTTGTGGGTACAGTTCATTTTCACTGCCTAATACTTCACTAAAAGTTATTATGTATGTATCTATAGATGTTTTACCAATTTTAAAACATCTGTCAGGATTATTACCGTGACGCTGCTCCCCTCTAGTGGCTGTAATGAAGCACTGCGTCACCCCCTGATACAACTTCTGTTATTAATACAAACACTGCTACAGCTGTGGAGAACACATCCACACATCCTTCACACTGCTGCCTTTCAATGGCTGCAGGGAAACAAACACATTCACACACAATGCATTTACTACTGCTGCTCTGACTACCATTACCGGCAGGGGTCCCACAGGGCTTTGTTCTGGATCCCCTCTTATTCACTATATACATGTTACCCCCGGGGCAAATCATGTGTGTGGATTACATTGATTTCAATGCTTACGTCGATGACACCCAACTATATGTCCCGATGGAGCCCTGTACCACGGATGTACCCTGGTATGTCCTGCCTTGTTGACAGTAAGAACTGGATATATAAACATGTCCTGCAGTTGAATTACTTCAGTTCACAAGTTATTAAAACGACCCCCTGTGACTCTTCAGCACGAGCAGCATTACACTCATGTACACCAGGTATGCACATGCCAGGGTGAACCGGAAGCACATTCTCTACTCTGCATTTGGTTGCTGTTTGCAGAAAATACTACGGAGGAGCAATGGTGTAAAGTAGGACCAGAGATTTGTTTGTTTAGACTGAGGACAAGGTGGGACTGTCCCGGAGTGAAGGCAGTCAAGGGAAGAACACGTCATGACTCTTCAGACCCAAACTGGAGGCAAACGTTTGTGTCTGCCTCATCGCTTTCAGAGGTCTCCATTTCATCCGCTCAGACTAAAACACAGTCCCAGAGTTTTCAAACTAAATCAAGGTCAGCAGCATTTTCAAATCTCTTTGTTTTAGGAGCTCCAAAGTGCAGAAGTACGGTCACCTTTAGGTGTAAACTGAGCAAACGTTTAAAACAGAAATGTTTAGTGTTCACGGAGCCTGAGAGAAAAAAGGTCATCCACATTTTAATCTGTTACAGACTGAACTATTGTAGCGTACTTTATGAGCAAAGCTTTCAGGTGAAGGTGAAAATAACAGCTTTGAGTGTGATCTGAGTGGATTCGCTGTGAAAGAACTAACAATAATCAATCAATACATCAAATGTAAAGAGACAATCAAACAAAGGCTCTCAGCTGCACACCTGACGCTCATCCAGTATGGACCGGCTCAGCTCTCCGCTCGTTGCTGGTTTGTCGGTGGTCTCTCAGACACTACGGCTGAACCCCGCTAGTTCTCTGGTGTCCCTGTGTTACTTACCTTTGCTCTCCTGTGCTCCAGGTCTTCTGTCCTCACCAGCCACAGACACCACACTCTGGGTCTGAATCACCTGCTTGCTCCACTCACCATCAGGACTCCCAGATCTCCAGCCTCCACCCGCTCCTCCGCCTCTCGCCGCCTGTTTTCCACCACGTGGAATCTCCTCGTCGGCCATGTTTACACGCCTGCAATAAAACCCTGTTTAAAAGTCTCCTTCAGCTTCCACAGTCCACGTGTGTGTCCAGCCTTTCTACTGAACTTAACAGAGCTGCATTTCTGCTGGGACTCGTCCAGGCCTCCAGATCTGAGCCAGGCCTACGCAGGCTGTCCTCAGGCATGAACTTCTATAATCCACATGATGGAGAGCGGTGGAAACGTGCAGTATTTTATGCTGGTTTGGTGTGGCTGAGAGTGGGATGAGCTTTCCTCCGGACGGGGACGCTGTCCACAGTTTGAAGCACGTGGGAATAACGGACGGGGCCAGAGAGACGTTAAAGGTCTCCATGAGCACTGGTGCCAGAGAGGAAGGCCTGGTGTAACAGTGATGCTAGAAAGACAAAGAAGGCACCAACAGTAGGAGCAGAAGCAGCTGCAGCTTTAGTGGAGTCTGAAACAGTGTGTTGTTGCAGACACTAGAGGGAAGCAGTGTGAAGGTTTTATTCTTCACAGCAGCAGCAGCAGCAGCAGCAGCACAGAACAGATAGAAGTACTGACATATAAACTGTAGTATGAGGAGAGAATTACAGATTTACACAGAGGACTGTAGTGTCAGAACATCTGGGAACAACATCAGCATCATTTCATATGTATGATATCAAATGTTCTATAATATCATCAGATATTATAGAATACAGAGAGTCAGGACGTGTTTCTGTCCTGAAAACAGCTGAACATGGAGATACAGGTACAGCTTATCTTTTATAGCAGCTCCTATATAGGATTCAATAAAGTGAAGACATATTTCACAATACACAATAAAACTGATGAAGAAGAACTGAATATATATGAATAAATATTCAGTCATTTCCAAATTAGCTGCAGTTTGTCTTTATTTCATAATATTAGAATCATAATTTTAAATTTTCTATGAATTAATATGTGAATATTTTAATTAAAAACAACTGCAGACAATAACAAATATAGATGATAATGAAACTGAACTAGAATAACCACAGAATACTTTTTACAACAGTTTGATTTGATGTGGAACTGCACTTTAAATTATACCCAGACAGTCCACAGCAGAGAAAAGATTGAAATATTATTTAGAAAAATAATGTACATAATTATTTAGACACAAAATCTGTGATATAAATATTGTTGGAATGATTTTATTCTACGGCCTAAATCCTCCTGTTGTCAGAATCAAATGTATGAGATCAGTAATCAGTGTTGAAAGAACATTTAAAGTTTCAGTGCGTTTGTGTGAGTTACTGTTTAAAACCAACTGGAAGCAGAAGTGGGATTATTAGTGTTTTCTTGGTTTCACTGCAGTTTACAGCATGAAGAAAATCTATTTGAACACAAACATGAGACAGAAACAAAGATCAGATCCGTCTGCAGGGAACAGACTGAAGACTGAAGCGCTGGGAGGAAAGAAGACGTTTAAAAGACAGAAAAGACCAAAAGGAAAATGAAACGACATCCAGGCAGCTTTTGTCCCCACCAAGGTTGAAAACATTTCACTCTGGACAAAAGCCTAGTTTTGTCTTTTCATCCCAGCTGCTGAACAACAGATAACAGAGTGTGTTAGTGAATTCACCACCAACCTGACTGTGTTTGTGGGAACAGGAAGGTTTTTTTGTGTTTCTCAGAGTTTTTATCTGCTGTCAGACTGAAATCAAGAAGAAGAAACTTCTGACTGAATGAGTTCAGAGAAACACACAAGTCTGAGAAGGAAGAATCATTTAGAAGAAACATTAACAACACTGAGAATAAAGCAGAGATAAATAGTGTCAGTAAGAAATGAATCTAAAACCTCAGACTCAGCAGAAAACCACAGCACAGCTTCAGCTGAGCGTCACTCAGCAGCAGCGTCCTTATCTGTCCGCCGCAGGGGCTGATGGGAGGTCTGAGGACCTGTTAGAAACCACGCGGCCCTCGTCTGATCTGGCAGCTCGTCCTCGTTTGGCCTCGGCTGCATCGGAGCGCCACTTCTCCCCAGGTTCCCCAGAGGAAACACCGCCGCACAAGATGCTTTTCCTCCCGGCTGCTGCTCTGTGCTGGCTGTGTTCAGGTGAGTGTTTCCGGCCAACCAGGAGCCAGCAAACTCAGGCCTTAGCAGACACTGTCACACTGACCTCCATCTACCTGTCTGTGTCTCTACAGCGCTGGTTGCCATGGCAGCAGAGCTGATTCAGGATGATTTAACATTGACCAGGAGAGTCGGAGAAGAGGTCTCCTTCAGCTGTGGAGGAACTGACCAGTGTGATAGCAGTTATGTGTACTGGTACCAGAAGACAGACACAGGAACATTCACACTGATTCTGCGTATTGATAAGGATGATGGTGAAGTTTATTCAGGTTACAATCATCCTCAGGAAGATGATTTCTCAGCTGTGAAGAAACAGAAGGGCTGTGAGCTGCAGATCCAGAGAGTTAACGTCTCTCATTCAGCCTCCTACTACTGCAGCTGTGGGAAGGTTGTTCCCCACAGTGAGAAATGATCCCTGCAGCCTGAACAAAAACCAGCAGATGAACAGCCGTCAGACTGTTTGTGACAGGAAGATAAAAAGTTCAGAATCAACACAGTCAGTTAATGAAGTTGATCCTCTGGGGACCAAGAACGTGTGTACAAACTTTGATGTCCATCCATCCATCCATCCATCCTTTGGTCCAGGTCCGATCCATGTGGACTAAAGCAGGACTGACAGACATCAGCACCCACAGAGCAGCACTGCTGGTGTGTCTAAAGAGACAAAGAAAGAAGAGACAGTGGTGTTGATGTGAACATTAGAGAAACATCATGGAGCTGAAATATGACTCTGCTTCATCATTTGGACTCGTTCAGCTCAGCTGACACATTCAGCAGCAGCAGGTTTTTGTTTCAGGCTGTTTCACTGTGGGAGGATATGGCTACTGGATCTTTGGCTCTGGAACTAAACTGTATGTAACAGGTAAGAATAAACCTTCATTTTCCTTCAGTTGTTCTATTGAAGGAGTTCAAATGTGTTTTAATCAGTTTCTGCTGCTTCGGGCTTCACATGTTAGTTGTTTGATAATTAGTAGAGAAATCTTGCAGCCGTGCAGCTGTTGTTACATCAAACGGTTCATAATTCCTGAAAATACCTTTAAATCTCACTGCACAACTGGAATCATTCTTTATGTCTGCAGGAGATCAAACTCATTTATACATTAAGAGTCTGATATCGGCGTAGTTACAAATATACAGTATTTGATCCTCTCAGTAATTCAGCTCCATCTCTGTTTGTTGAAAACAAGATAATAGACGTCATTATGCCTCATTAACCATGTCACTAACTGCATTTTTACAATAATCAATGAATATTTTTAATGCTGAGCTCATATAATGTGCTGTGTTTGTGATATAATATAGGACGACACATAACGGCACACACGCATATATATTAGTATCCTAATACAGTTATAATATCTATAAATATAAATATTATGTGACGCTCAAATATGATGAATTCTATACTGCTGTAATTTAAACAAGACAATATTATATTATATGATATTATATTATATGATATTATATTATATTATATTATATTATATTATATTATATTATATTATATTATATTATATGATTTACATTTTAATCTAGTCTCAGGGATTGATCTCTCTTATATGTCAACACATCCAAACATGTCATTGTAATTGTGTATAACAGTTAAAAATGTTACAGAAAAGTTATTAGAATAATGTATTGTATGATTATTGATTAGTTTTTTTTAAATATATGTTTCTAAAAATATAATGAGGATCATCAACTGCAAAATGATGTTCAGTTGAAGATGTAATTTGTTCTAATATGTAAATGATCCCCAACATGGAAAAAGTATTTTCCGCTGTAGGATAAATTGAATCATTATATTGTGTCACATTATACTCAGTATTATCACTTTTATATGAGTGTGTCCTCCGTAAATCAGGACATATCATGTTCATTTTGCTCTATTGAAAAGTTTCAAAAAGTGTCATTTAAAAAGAGAAATGATTGATGCACCACTTTGTTCTTGTCCTGATTGGGGTAAAGTCTATGGTGGTAAATATATAATATGTTGTACATGTTGAAGTGATTGACATGACAAATGTATTGAACCTGTCCTTTATTCTAATATTACATTACCATAATATAGGGAAATGATTGTCCATTGTTTAAGGGGAAAATCATAATGACCTTATATCACATTATTAGGAACAATAATTCATTTGCAGTTGTAGTGAATGAAGTTTGTAGATTCAAACAAATCCTGATTTCCTTCTGTCCCCATAGAACATATGAAGACAGTGCATGACAGGTGTGTCACCATGAAGGTGAATCCAGTGTATGCAGTGAACTTTGTGCTGTATTGATGAGTAGTTTAGTGAGCAGAGTCCAGGTAGTTTCCAGGATCACACTGAATGCAGTGCTGTGCTGTGAGCTGCTGTTGACGGTGTGAATGTGTGTCTGTGCTGCTTGTTGCTGCTGTCAAACTTCAGGTGAGCAGGTGGTGAAGCCCGTGGTGAGCCTGTACCCAGTAACATCCAGAGCCCAGCAGGAGGGGAAGAGCTCCCTGCTGTGTGTGGCCTCAGGCATGTTTCCTCCTCTGGTCCAGTTCTCCTGGAAAAGACAAATGGAGAACTGTCCTCCGGTGGAGCTGGAAGATGCTGAGGGAGAGCAGCTGAAGCTCAGAGAGTCTGGATGCACCGGTAGAATCATAGAGATTGATCGGGAGGCACTGTCCACATTTAAATACCACTGCTCTGTGAAGCACGAGGGGGGAACAGTGGAGAGAATAAGAGAAGGTAATGAAGGCTTGGTGACTGTGTTCAGCACTGATTCAGCTTCATGTGGAGACGTTGTTCAAGAGAGCAGAGCAGCAGAGGACTGACATTTCTGTTTTATTCTTCTTCTGTTTCTGGTCCTCCAACATCACCTCCACCATCACCTCCAGCATCAGCCTCTTTCCAGTCCCAGTGCAGGGTGAAGCTGCTCTTGCTGCTGTCCACAGTGCTGATAGTGAAGAGTCTGGTGTACTGCTGTGGACTCTGTCTGCTGATGATCTGCAGAAACAAGAGACCGTCGACCAACTGCACAAATGCTGACTGACTGTTTTCTGCTCCTCTTTTCTCACTTTAAAATCTCATATATACACATATACATACTATACACTTAGAATAGTCTGTACAGTATTTACAGAATTTCCTCTTTGTAACTGTACATACATATAAAAATAATAAACACACACACACATATATATGTATATACAGTTACACAGAGGAACAATCAGTAAATACTACTGTAATCATATAATTACTGTTTTCAGTTTTCAGAAAATGAAGCTAAATCATTAGCTGTCTGGTAGATGTTCCATCATTTATAGTATTTCTGCTTTCCTTCTGCTTCTTTTAAATATATTATGGAGAGTGTTGAAGGGTTTTCAAAATAAACATCTGTGTTTTTATGATTTTCGGTTTGGTTTCATAACAAATAATCAGGAATAATTTCATTGGCTGTGTGTGTTGAGACTGAGAAGTGACTTGACTCAGTGCCAAGAACAAATGTGCAGGAAGATCTAAATATGAGCACACAGCTAAACAAGGACAACAAATCCACACAAAGATAAGCTGACACAAACATATAGCTGTTATATAAAAGTCAGTAGGTGAGGGTGTGCCACCAGGTCCAGAACTGACCCCTTTTATAAGTGTGTCAGTTTGGATGTTCGACTCTACGCTGATGACGCTGTTGTTCACACGTATGAACGACCAGCAGAGCGAGCTGCTGTGAAGCTACAACTGCTAAAACATGATGACATGGAGGCTTCATCAGTCAGGTTTAGGGTTGAATGTTGGCAAAATGATGGGTGTGTTTATTGTTTCTAATCCAATAATAGGCCATGAAACTTTTACAGCTTTATCGAGACGAAATGGATTGTTATAGTTACTGACTAGACTAATATTCATGTTCCACAGAATATACAGAATCACAAAATACATCACAAAGAAATATAGAAGTTATATATGACATTTACACTCAAGTCCTACCTGAAAACACACTTAGAATGGGGACAAACTAAACACATTAAACAGAAAAACTGATTTTGCATCTATATTAAAAGGGATTCTTAAATAATCAATGAAACTGCTAAAATGAAAGAAAACGTGTTTGAGGTGATGAAGTGGGATCAGAGCAGACTGCAGCAGGTTGAACATTTTATTTCAGCTTGTCAGTTCTGACTTGAGCTGTTTCTTTCACTGATTAATACCACAGATCAAAGCTGAGACAGTGAGTACTGAGCGCTGAAGTCAAACTGAAGTTCCTGGAATGATCCTTTAACCAGAGTCCACGGTTGTAACTGTCGCCGTGTTACTAATGTGAAAAAGCGCAGCTGACGGTGAGGAGGCTGCAGAGCAGAAACCCACACAGCCCGTCTGCTGCAGGAAACCAAGTGTTGATTCTCTGTCAACAGTTTTTTATGAGTCCTAATAACCACTGAGAGCAGATTCATATCTGCTGCTCTTCACACCCATGAACTCTTCTTCCTCTCTGCAGCTTTTTCTCTTTTTCTCAGAGGTGAACTTTACAGTTTAGACTTGGTGCTGACAAGAGCCAACAAGTCCTCACACAAACACCCCTAAAGGGTTCTTTTAGAATAGATTATATTAGGAGCTGCAGGAGCTAAACTCAGTAAATCAGCAACAGGTTTGTTCTTGTTCACATTTTCACAGCAAAGAGTTTTCTGATGTGAAATAAAAATAATGTTTTCACAGTTTTTCTATTTACAGCAACAATAATGTAACTGGACAAGAAAACACAGTAAATTCTGTGTGTTGATTAATATAATAAGTTATTTAGCAGAAAATATCTGTATAAATGATGAATAGTTTGTGTGACGAAGACTCTGTCACAGATTGTGGACGGCACATGTTTCAGGGTCTGAAACAGAGCTGATATATAGTGCTGGCTTATATAGAAGCTACAGAGGTCCAGTGCAGGTGTGCTGATGGTGGAAGGTACCATCTCTAACCGGGTTATAGGTGATGTTACCTAACTGATGAAGCTGTGTCAAAGCTTTGGGGTTTATTTAAGGCCTTTGACTGGGAAGTGGTGATGCCTATAAGTAGGGATATTGTGTGATATTTTTGATTCAGGTAAGAACTGGCAGTGAAGCTGATTGTTTAAAGGGAAGATAATTGATTGATCAGCGGTTGGTTGGTCCAGGGGGAGGGGCTTAACATTCATAAGGCTCTGGCCACCAAAGCTCACGAGGAGTCAGTGTGAGGGCGGATGTACACCAGACAGGTGACAGGTATTTTTACTTTTGTTTTTTTTTTGTTTTGCTGTGGACGTCCAACTTTCTGTTTTCCTCACTGTTTTTTGTAAATAAAGCACCTCAATAACTTTTGCAACTCAAGCCATCTTTTGTTAGACAGATGACCCACCGATTTTTGTAACAGTTTGATTTGTGTTCCCGACCAGTTCAGAATATTATTTTACACAACCTTCAATATTTTGTGATGGTACTCTGCAGACCAATTAAACTTTCTCTTGAGAAAACACCAGTATAAATCTAATAGAGATTCTGAAGGTAAAAATCCACAATAAATAGGTTTTATTTAATCTATTGAAATTAGGCATTTAATCATACAAGAGGAATAATAATAATAATAATACACAATGACAATGAAATATTCTTGTCATCATGATAATCATTACTATTGAAATAAGAATGAGAAAACTGAAATGTATCTATAAAACACATTTTGGAAAACGTGCTTACGAATCGATCAAACTGAGATTAAAGCAAAATGAAACAACATTTGAATTAAAAACAGGAACTAAAGCTGGTAACACAAAGGAAATGAAATAATATCATTAGAAATATTGAATATAATGTATAAAATAAGAACTATGTCCTACAAATACTGAAAGTTGTTGTGGGAGCTCATAGAAAGCCTGATATTATCTGACCACGCTCCAAGCTGGCAAGACGACCCTGAGAACTATTAAGTACAAAGAGCCACCGAATGCAACAACATGTGTTTTTATTGTTGTCAGTCAGCACTGGACACGTAGATCACATACAGTACAATACATATATATTACATAACAGTGGTGGTTTGTGGGTACAGTTCATTTTCACTGCCTAATACTTCACTAAAAGTTATTATGTATATCTATCTATAGATGTTTTACCAATTTTAAAACATCTGTCAGGATTATTACCGTGACGCTGCTCCCCTCTAGTGGCTGTAATGAAGCACTGCGTCACCACCTGATGCAACTTCTGTTATTAATACAAACACTGCTACAGCTGTGGAGAACACATCCACACATCCTTCACACTGCTGCCTTTCAATGGCTGCAGGGAAACAAACACATTCACACACAATGCATTTACTACTTCTGCTGCTCTGACTACCATTACCGGCAGGGGTCCCACAGGGCTTTGTTCTGGATCCCCTCTTATTCACTATATACATGTTACCCCCAAGGCAAATCCTGTGTGTGGATTACATTGATTTCAATGGTGACGTCGATGACACCCAACTATATGTCCCGATGGAGCCCTGTACCACGGATGTACCCTGGTATGTCCTGCCTTGTTGACTGTAAGAACTGGATATATAAACATGTCCTGCAGTTGAATTACTTCAATTCACAAGTTAAAACGACCCCCTGTGACTCTTCAGCACGAGCAGCATTACACTCATGTACACCAGGTATGCACATGCCAGGGTGAACCAGAAGCACATTCTCTACTCTGCATTTGGTTGCTGTTTGCAGAAAATACTACGGAGGAGCAATGGTGTAAAGTAGGACCAGAGATTTGTTTGTTTAGACTGAGGACAAGGTGGGACTGTCCCGGAGTGAAGGCAGTCAAGGGAAGGACACGTCATGACTCTTCAGACCCAAATTGGAGGCAAACGTTTGTGTCTGCCTCATCGCTTTCAGAGGTCTCCATTTCATCCGCTCAGACTAAAACACAGTCCCAGAGTTTTCAAACTAAATCAAGGTCAGCAGCATTTTCAAATCTCTTTGTTTTAGGAGCTCCAAAGTGCAGAAGTACAGTCACCTTTAGGTGTAAACTGAGCAAACGTTTAAAACAGAAATGTTTAGTGTTCACGGAGCCTGAGAGAAAAAAGGTCATCCACATTTTAATCTGTTACAGACTGAACTATTGTAGCGTACTTTATGAGCAAAGCTTTCAGGTGAAGGTGAAAATAACAGCTTTGAGTGTGATCTGAGTGGATTCGCTGTGAAAGAACTAACAATAATCAATCAATACATCAAATGTAAAGAGACAATCAAACAAAGGCTCTCAGCTGCACACCTGACGCTCATCCAGTATGGACCGGCTCAGCTCTCCGCTCGTTGCTGGTTTGTCGGTGGTCTCTCAGACACTACGGCTGAACCCCGCTAGTTCTCTGGTGTCCCTGTGTTACTTACCTTTGCTCTCCTGTGCTCCAGGTCTTCTGTCCTCACCAGCCACAGACACCACACTCTGGGTCTGAATCACCTGCTTGCTCCACTCACCATCAGGACTCCCAGATCTCCAGCCTCCACCCGCTCCTCCGCCTCTCGCCGCCTGTTTTCCACCACGTGGAATCTCCTGGTCGGCCATGTTTACACGCCTGCAATAAAACCCTGTTTAAAAGTCTCCTTCAGCTTCCACAGTCCACGTGTGTGTCCAGCCTTTCTACTGAACTTAACAGAGCTGCATTTCTGCTGGGACTCGTCCAGGCCTCCAGATCTGAGCCAGGCCTACGCAGGCTGTCCTCAGGCATGAACTTCTATAATCCACATGATGGAGAGCGGTGGAAACGTGCAGTATTTTATGCTGGTTTGGTGTGGCTGAGAGTGGGATGAGCTTTCCTCCGGACGGGGACGCTGTCCACAGTTTGAAGCACGTGGGAATAACGGACGGGGCCAGAGAGACGTTAAAGGTCTCCATGAGCACTGGTGCCAGAGAGGAAGGCCTGGTGTAACAGTGATGATAGAAAGACAAAGAAGGCACCAACAGTAGGAGCAGAAGCAGCTGCAGCTTTAGTGGAGTCTGAAACAGTGTGTTGTTGCAGACACTAGAGGGAAGCAGTGTGAAGGTTTTATTCTTCACAGCAGCAGCAGCAGCAGCAGCACAGAACAGATAGAAGTACTGACATATAAACTGTAGTATGAGGAGAGAATTACAGATTTACACAGAGGACTGTAGTGTCAGAACATCTGGGAACAACATCAGCATCATTTCATATGTATGATATCAAATGTTCTATAATATCATCAGATATTATAGAATACAGAGAGTCAGGACGTGTTTCTGTCCTGAAAACAGCTGAACATGGAGATACATGTACAGCTTATCTTTTATAGCAGCTCCTATATAGGATTCAATAAAGTGAAGACATATTTCACAATACACAATAAAACTGATGAAGAAGAACTGAATATATATGAATAAATATTCAGTCATTTCCAAATTAGCTGCAGTTTGTCTTTATTTCATAATATTAGAATCATAATTTAACATTTTCTATGAATTAATATGTGAATATTTTAATTAAAAACAACTGCAGACAATAACAAATATAGATGATAATGAAACTGAACTAGAATAACCACAGAATACTTTTTACAACAGTTTGATTTGATGTGGAACTGCACTTTAAATTATACCCAGACAGTCCACAGCAGAGAAAAGATTGAAATATTATTTAGAAAAATAATGTACATAATTATTTAGACACAAAATCTGTGATATAAATATTGTTGGAATGATTTTATTCTACGGCCTAAATCCTCCTGTTGTCAGAATCAAATGTATGAGATCAGTAATCAGTGTTGAAAGAACATTTAAAGTTTCAGTGCGTTTGTGTGAGTTACTGTTTAAAACCAACTGGAAGCAGAAGTGGGATTATTAGTGTTTTCTTGGTTTCACTGCAGTTTACAGCATGAAGAAAATCTATTTGAACACAAACATGAGACAGAAACAAAGATCAGATCCGTCTGCAGGGAACAGACTGAAGACTGAAGCGCTGGGAGGAAAGAAGACGTTTAAAAGACAGAAAAGACCAAAAGGAAAATGAAACGACATCCAGGCAGCTTTTGTCCCCACCAAGGTTGAAAACATTTCACTCTGGACAAAAGCCTAGTTTTGTCTTTTCATCCCAGCTGCTGAACAACAGATAACAGAGTGTGTTAGTGAATTCACCACCAACCTGACTGTGTTTGTGGGAACAGGAAGGTTTTTTTGTGTTTCTCAGAGTTTTTATCTGCTGTCAGACTGAAATCAAGAAGAAGAAACTTCTGACTGAATGAGTTCAGAGAAACACACAAGTCTGAGAAGGAAGAATCATTTAGAAGAAACATTAACAACACTGAGAATAAAGCAGAGATAAATAGTGTCAGTAAGAAATGAATCTAAAACCTCAGACTCAGCAGAAAACCACAGCACAGCTTCAGCTGAGCGTCACTCAGCAGCAGCGTCCTTATCTGTCCGCCGCAGGGGCTGATGGGAGGTCTGAGGACCTGTTAGAAACCACGCGGCCCTCGTCTGATCTGGCAGCTCGTCCTCGTTTGGCCTCGGCTGCATCGGAGCGCCACTTCTCCCCAGGTTCCCCAGAGGAAACACCGCCGCACAAGATGCTTTTCCTCCCGGCTGCTGCTCTGTGCTGGCTGTGTTCAGGTGAGTGTTTCCGGCCAATCAGGAGCCAGCAAACTCAGGCCTTAGCAGACACTGTCACACTGACCTCCATCTACCTGTCTGTGTCTCTACAGCGCTGGTTGCCATGGCAGCAGAGCTGATTCAGGATGATTTAACATTGACCAGGAGAGTCGGAGAAGAGGTCTCCTTCAGCTGTGAAGGAACTGACCAGTGTTACAACCAGTGGGTGTACTGGTACCAGAAGACAGACACAGGAACATTCACACTGATTCTGAATATTGATAGGAGTGATCGTGGATTTAATTCACGTTACAGTCATCCTCAGAAAGATGATTTCTCAGCTGTGAAGAAACAGAACGGCTGTGAGTTGCAGATCCAGAGAGTTAAACTCTCTCATTCAGCCTCCTACTACTGCAGCTGTGGGAAGGATGGTCCCACAGTGAGAAATGATCCCTGCAGCCTGAACAAAAACCAGCAGATGAACAGCCGTCAGACTGTTTGTGACAGGAAGATAAAAATTCAGAATCAACACAGTCAGTTAATGAAGTTGATCCTCTGGGGACCAAGAACGTGTGTACAAACTTTGATGTCCATCCATCCATCCATCCATCCTTTGGTCCAGGTCCGATCCATGTGGACTAAAGCAGGACTGACAGACATCAGCACCCACAGAGCAGCACTGCTGGTGTGTCTAAAGAGACAAAGAAAGAAGAGACAGTGGTGTTGATGTGAACATTAGAGAAACATCATGGAGCTGAAATATGACTCTGCTTCATCATTTGGACTCGTTCAGCTCAGCTGACACATTCAGCAGCAGCAGGTTTTTGTTTCAGGCTGTTTCACTGTGGGAGGATATGTCTACTGGATCTTTGGCTCTGGAACTAAACTGTATGTAACAGGTAAGAATAAACCTTCATTTTCCTTCAGTTGTTCTATTGAAGGAGTTCAAATGTGTTTTAATCAGTTTCTGCTGCTTCGGGCTTCACATGTTAGTTGTTTGATAATTAGTAGAGAAATCTTGCAGCCGTGCAGCTGTTGTTACATCAAACGGTTCATAATTCCTGAAAATACCTTTAAATCTCACTGCACAACTGGAGTCATTCTTTATGTCTGCAGGAGATCAAACTCATTTATACATTAAGAGTCTGATATCGGCGTAGTTACAAATATACAGTATTTGATCCTCTCAGTAATTCAGCTCCATCTCTGTTTGTTGAAAACAAGATAATAGACGTCATTATGCCTCATTAACCATGTCACTAACTGCATTTTTACAATAATCAATGAATATTTTTAATGCTGAGCTCATATAATGTGCTGTGTTTGTGATATAATATAGGACGACACATAACGGCACACACGCATATATATTAGTATCCTAATACAGTTATAATATCTATAAATATAAATATTATGTGACGCTCAAATATGATGAATTCTATACTGCTGTAATTTAAACAACACAATATTATATTATATTATATTATATTATATTATATTATATTATATTATATTATATTATATTATATTATATTATATTATATTATATTATATTATATTATTTACATTTTAATCTAGTCTCAGGGATTGATCTCTCTTATATGTCAACACATCCAAACATGTCATTGTAATTGTGTATAACAGTTAAAAATGTTACAGAAAAGTTATTAGAATAATGTATTGTATGAATATTGATTAGTTTTTTTTTTAGAAATGAGAGTAAATATATGTTTCTAAAAAATATAATGAGGATCATCAACTGCAAAATGATGTTCAGTTGAAGATGTAATTTGTTCTAATATGTAAATGATCCCCAACATGGAAAAAGTATTTTCCGCTGTAGGATAAATTGAATCATTATATTGTGTCACATTATACTCAGTATTATCACTTTTATATGAGTGTGTCCTCCGTAAATCAGGACATATCATGTTCATTTTGCTCTATTGAAAAGTTTATTTAAAAAGTGTCATTTAAAAAGTGAAATGATTGATGCACCACTTTGTTCTTGTCCTGATTGGGGTAAAGTCTATGTTGGTAAATATATAATATGTTATACATGTTGAAGTGATTGACATGACAAATGTATTGAACCTGTCCTTTATTCTAATATTACATTACCATAATATAGAGAAATGATTGTCCATTGTTTAAGGGGAAAATCATAATGACCTTATATCACATTATTAGGAACAATAATTCATTTGCAGTTGTAGTGAATGAAGTTTGTAGATTCAAACAAATCCTGATTTCCTTCTGTCCCCATAGAACATATGAAGACAGTGCATGACAGGTGTGTCACCATGAAGGTGAATCCAGTGTATGCAGTGAACTTTGTGCTGTATTGATGAGTAGTTTAGTGAGCAGAGTCCAGGTAGTTTCCAGGATCACACTGAATGCAGTGCTGTGCTGTGAGCTGCTGTTGACCGTGTGAATGTGTGTCTGTGCTGCTTGTTGCTGCTGTCAAACTTCAGGTGAGCAGGTGGTGAAGCCCGTGGTGAGCCTGTACCCAGTAACATCCAGAGCCCAGCAGGAGGGGAAGAGCTCCCTGCTGTGTGTGGCCTCAGGCATGTTTCCTCCTCTGGTCCAGTTCTCCTGGAAAAGACAAAAGGTGAACGGTCGTCCAGAGAAGATGGGAAATGCTGATGGAGAGCAGCTGAAGCTCAGAGAGTCTGGATGCACCGGTAGCATCATAGAGATTGATCGGGAGACACTGTCCACATTTAAATACCACTGCTCTGTGAAGCACGAGGGGGGAACAGTGGAGAGAATAAGAGAAGGTAATGAAGGCTTGGTGACTGTGTTCAGCACTGATTCAGCTTCATGTGGAGACGTTGTTCAAAAGAGCAGAGCAGCAGAGGACTGACATTTCTGTTTTATTCTTCTTCTGTTTCAGAAGTTTCTGGTCCTCCAACATCACCTCCAACATCACCTCCTACATCACCTCCTACATCACCTCCAACATCACCTCCACCATCACCTCCAGCATCAGCCTCTTTCCAGTCCCAGTGCAGGGTGAAGCTGCTCTTGCTGCTGTCCACAGTGCTGATAGTGAAGAGTCTGGTGTACTGCTGTGGACTCTGTCTGCTGATGATCTGCAGAAACAAGAGACCGTCCACCAACTGCACAAATGCTGACTGACTGTTTTCTGCTCATCTTTTCTCACCATAAAATCTCATATATACACATATACATACTATACACATAGAATAGTCTGTACAGTATTTACAGAATTTCCTCTTTGTAACTGTACATACATATAAAAATAATAAACACACACACACATATATATGTATATACAGTTACACAGAGGAACAATCAGTAAATACTACTGTAATCATATAATTACTGTTTTCAGTTTTCAGAAAATGAAGCTAAATCATTAGCTGTCTGGTAGATGTTTCATCATTTATAGTATTTCTGCTTTCCTTCTGCTTCTTTTAAAATATATTGTGGAGAGTGTTGAAGGGTTTTCAAAATAAACATCTGTGTTTTTATGATTTTCGGTTTGGTTTCATAACAAATAATCAGGAATAATTTCATTGGCTGTGTGTGTTGAGACTGAGAAGTGACTTGACTCAGTGCCAAGAACAAATGTGCAGGAAGATCTAAAAATGAGCACACAGCTAAACAAGGACAACAAATCCACACAAAGATAAGGTAACACAAACATATAGCTGTTATATAAAAGTCAGTAGGTGAGGGTGTGTCACCAGGTCCAGAACTGACCCCTTTTATAACTGTGTCAGTTTGGATGTTCGACTCTACGCTGATGACGCTGTTGTTTACACGTATGAACGACCAGCAGAGCGAGCTGCTGTGAAGCTGCAACTGCTAAAACATGATGACATGGAGGCTTCATCAGTCAGGTTTAGGGTTGAATGTTGGCAAAATGATGGGTGTGTTTATTGTTTCTGATCCAAAAATTGGCCATGAAACTTTTACAGCTTTATCGAGACAAAATGAATTGTTATAGTTACTGACTAGACTAATATTCATGTTCCACAGAATATACAGAATCACAAAATACATCACAAAGAAATATAGAAGTTATATATGACATTTACACTCAAGTCCTACCTGAAAACACACTTAGAATGGGGACAAACTAAACACATTAAACAGAAAAACTGATTTTGCATCTATATTAAAAAGGATTCTCAAATAATCAATGAAACTGCTAAAATGAAAGAAAACGTGTTTGAGGTGATGAAGTGGGATCAGAGCAGACTGCAGCAGGTTGAACATTTTATTTCAGCTTGTCAGTTCTGACTTGAGCTGTTTCTCTCACTGATTAATACCACAGATCAAAGCTGAGACAGTGAGTACTGAGCGCTGAAGTCAAACTGAAGTTCCTGGAATGATCCTTTAACCAGAGTCCACGGTTGTAACTGTCGCCGTGTTACTAATGTGAAAAAGCGCAGCTGACGGTGAGGAGGCTGCAGAGCAGAAACCCACACAGCCCGTCTGCTGCAGGAAACCAAGTGTTGATTCTCTGTCAACAGTTTTTTATGAGTCCTAATAACCACTGAGAGCAGATTCATATCTGCTGCTCTTCACACCCATGAACTCTTCTTCCTCTCTGCAGCTTTTTCTCTTTTTCTCAGAGGTGAACTTTACAGTTTAGACTTGGTGCTGACAAGAGCCAACAAGTCCTCACACAAACACCCCTAAAGGGTTCTTTTAGAATAGATTATATTAGGAGCTGCAGGAGCTAAACTCAGTAAATCAGGATCAGGTTTGTTCTTGTTCACATTTTCACAGCAAAGAGTTTTCTGATGTGAAATAAAAATAATATTTTCACAGTTTTTCTATTGACAGCAACAATAATGTAACTGTACAAGAAAACACAGTAAATTCTGTGTGTTGTTTAATATAATAAGTTATTTAGCAGAAAATATCTGTATAAATGATGAATAGTTTGTGTGACAAAGACTCTGTCACAGATTGTGGACGGCACATGTTTCAGGGTCTGAAACAGAGCTGATATATAGTGCTGGCTTATATAGAAGCTACAGAGGTCCGGTGCAGGTGTGCTGATGGTGGAAGGTACCATCTCTAACCGGGTTATAGGTGATGTTACCTAACTGATGAAGCTGTGTCAAAGCTTTGGGGTTTATTTAAGGCCTTTGACTGGGAAGTGGTGATGCCTATAAGTAGGGATATTGTGTGATATTTTTGATTCAGGTAAGAACTGGCAGTGAAGCTGATTGTTTAAAGGGAAGATTATTGATTGATCAGCGGTTGGTTGGTCCAGGGGGAGGGGCTTAACATTTATAAGGCTCTGGCCACCAAAGCTCACGAGGAGTCAGCGGAGTCAGACAGGTGACAGGTATTTTTACTTTTGGTCTTTTTTGTTTTGCTGTGGACGTCCAACTTTCTGTTTTCCTCACTGTTTTTTGTAAATAAAGCACCTCAATAACTTTTGCAACTCAAGCCATCTTTTGTTAGACAGATGACCCACCGACTTTTGTAACAGTTTGATTTGTGTTCCCGACCAGTTCAGAATATTATTTTACACAACCTTCAATATTTTGTGATGGTACTCTGCATACCAATTAAACTTTCTCTTGAGAAAACACCAGTATAAATCTAATAGAGATTCTGAAGGTAAAAATCTATGATAAATAGGTTTTATTTAATCCATTGAAAATAGGCATTTAATCATACAAGAGGAATAATAATAATAATAATACACAATGACAATGAAATATTGTCATCATGTCATCATGATAATAATTACTATTGAAATAAGAAAGAGAAAACTGAAATGTATCTATAAAACACATTTTGGAAAACGTGCTTAGGAATCGATCAAACTGAGATTAAAGCAAAATGAAACAACATTTGAATTAAAAACAGGAACTAAAGCTGGTAACACAAAGGAAATGAAATAATATCATTAGAAATATTGAATATTATGTATAAAATAAGAATTATGTCCTACAAATACTGAAAGTTGTTGTGGGAGCTCATAGAAAGCCTGATATTATCTGACCACGCTCCAAGCTGGCAAGACGACCCTGAGAACTATTAAGTACAAAGAGCCACCGAATGCAACAACATGTGTTTTTATTGTTGTCAGTCAGCACTGGACACGTAGATCACATACAGTACAATACATATATATTACATAACAGTGGTGTTTTGTGGGTACAGTTCATTTTCACTGCCTAATACTTCACTAAAAGTTATTATGTATGTATCTATAGATGTTTTACCAATTTTAAAACATCTGTCAGGATTATTTCTGTGACGCTGCTCCCCTCTAGTGGCTGTAATGAAGCACTGCGTCACCACCTGATACAACTTCTGTTATTAATACAAACACTGCTACAGCTGTGGAGAACACATCCACACATCCTTCACACTGCTGCCTTTCAATGGCTGCAGGGAAACAAACACATTCACACACAATGCATTTACTACTTCTGCTGCTCTGACTACCATTACCGGCAGGGGTCCCACAGGGCTTTGTTCTGGATCCCCTCTTATTCACTATATACATGTTACCCCCGGGGCAAATCATGTGTGTGGATTACATTGATTTCAATGGTTACGTCCATGACACCCAACTATATGTCCCGATGGAGCCCTGTACCACGGATGTACCCTGGTATGTCCTGCCTTGTTGTCAGTAAGAACTGGATATATAAACATGTCCTGCAGTTGAATTACTTCAGTTCACAAGTTATTAAAACGACCCCCTGTGACTCTTCAGCACGAGCAGCATTACACTCATGTACACCAGGTATGCACATGCCAGGGTGAACCGGAAGCACATTCTCTACTCTGCATTTGGTTGCTGTTTGCAGAAAATACTACGGAGGAGCAATGGTGTAAAGTAGGACCAGAGATTTGTTTGTTTAGACTGAGGACAAGGTGGGACTGTCCCGGAGTGAAGGCAGTCAAGGGAAGGACACGTCATGACTCTTCAGACCCAAACTGGAGGCAAACGTTTGTGTCTGCCTCATCGCTTTCAGAGGTCTCCATTTCATCCGCTCAGACTAAAACACAGTCCCAGAGTTTTCAAACTAAATCAAGGTCAGCAGCATTTTCAAATCTCTTTGTTTTAGGAGCTCCAAAGTGCAGAAGTACAGTCACCTTTAGGTGTAAACTGAGCAAACGTTTAAAACAGAAATGTTTAGTGTTCACGGAGCCTGAGAGAAAAAAGGTCATCCACATTTTAATCTGTTACAGACTGAACTATTGTAGCGTACTTTATGAGCAAAGCTTTCAGGTGAAGGTGAAAATAACAGCTTTGAGTGTGATCTGAGTGGATTCGCTGTGAAAGAACTAACAATAATCAATCAATACATCAAATGTAAAGAGACAATCAAACAAAGGCTCTCAGCTGCACACCTGACGCTCATCCAGTATGGACCGGCTCAGCTCTCCGCTCGTTGCTGGTTTGTCGGTGGTCTCTCAGACACTACGGCTGAACCCCGCTAGTTCTCTGGTGTCCCTGTGTTACTTACCTTTGCTCTCCTGTGCTCCAGGTCTTCTGTCCTCACCAGCCACAGACACCACACTCTGGGTCTGAATCACCTGCTTGCTCCACTCACCATCAGGACTCCCAGATCTCCAGCCTCCACCCGCTCCTCCGCCTCTCGCCGCCTGTTTTCCACCACGTGGAATCTCCTCGTCGGCCATGTTTACACGCCTGCAATAAAACCCTGTTTAAAAGTCTCCTTCAGCTTCCACAGTCCACGTGTGTGTCCAGCCTTTCTACTGAACTTAACAGAGCTGCATTTCTGCTGGGACTCGTCCAGGCCTCCAGATCTGAGCCAGGCCTACGCAGGCTGTCCTCAGGCATGAACTTCTATAATCCACATGATGGAGAGCGGTGGAAACGTGCAGTATTTTATGCTGGTTTGGTGTGGCTGAGAGTGGGATGAGCTTTCCTCCGGACGGGGACGCTGTCCACAGTTTGAAGCACGTGGGAATAACGGACGGGGCCAGAGAGACGTTAAAGGTCTCCATGAGCACTGGTGCCAGAGAGGAAGGCCTGGTGTAACAGTGATGCTAGAAAGACAAAGAAGGCACCAACAGTAGGAGCAGAAGCAGCTGCAGCTTTAGTGGAGTCTGAAACAGTGTGTTGTTGCAGACACTAGAGGGAAGCAGTGTGAAGGTTTTATTCTTCACAGCAGCAGCAGCAGCAGCAGCAGCAGCACAGAACAGATAGAAGTACTGACATATAAACTGTAGTATGAGGAGAGAATTACAGATTTACACAGAGGACTGTAGTGTCAGAACATCTGGGAACAACATCAGCATCATTTCATATGTATGATATCAAATGTTCTATAATATCATCAGATATTATAGAATACAGAGAGTCAGGACGTGTTTCTGTCCTGAAAACAGCTGAACATGGAGATACAGGTACAGCTTATCTTTTATAGCAGCTCCTATATAGGATTCAATAAAGTGAAGACATATTTCACAATACACAATAAAACTGATGAAGAAGAACTGAATATATATGAATAAATATTCAGTCATTTCCAAATTAGCAGCAGTTTGTCTTTATTTCATAACATTAGAATCATAATTTAACGTTTTCTATGAATGAATATGTGAATATTTTAATTAAAAACAACTGCAGACAATAACAAATATAGATGATAATGAAACTGAACTAGAATAACCACAGAATACTTTTTACAACAGTTTGATTTGATGTGGAACTGCACTTTAAATTATACCCAGACAGTCCACAGCAGAGAAAAGATTGAAATATTATTTAGAAAAATAATGTACATAATTATTTAGACACAAAATCTGTGATATAAATATTGTTGGAATGATTTTATTCTACGGCCTAAATCCTCCTGTTGTCAGAATCAAATGTATGAGATCAGTAATCAGTGTTGAAAGAACATTTAAAGTTTCAGTGCGTTTGTGTGAGTTACTGTTTAAAACCAACTGGAAGCAGAAGTGGGATTATTAGTGTTTTCTTGGTTTCACTGCAGTTTACAGCATGAAGAAAATCTATTTGAACACAAACATGAGACAGAAACAAAGATCAGATCCGTCTGCAGGGAACAGACTGAAGACTGAAGCGCTGGGAGGAAAGAAGACGTTTAAAAGACAGAAAAGACCAAAAGGAAAATGAAACGACATCCAGGCAGCTTTTGTCCCCACCAAGGTTGAAAACATTTCACTCTGGACAAAAGCCTAGTTTTGTCTTTTCATCCCAGCTGCTGAACAACAGATAACAGAGTGTGTTAGTGAATTCACCACCAACCTGACTGTGTTTGTGGGAACAGGAAGGTTTTTTTGTGTTTCTCAGAGTTTTTATCTGCTGTCAGACTGAAATCAAGAAGAAGAAACTTCTGACTGAATGAGTTCAGAGAAACACACAAGTCTGAGAAGGAAGAATCATTTAGAAGAAACATTAACAACACTGAGAATAAAGCAGAGATAAATAGTGTCAGTAAGAAATGAATCTAAAACCTCAGACTCAGCAGAAAACCACAGCACAGCTTCAGCTGAGCGTCACTCAGCAGCAGCGTCCTTATCTGTCCGCCGCAGGGGCTGATGGGAGGTCTGAGGACCTGTTAGAAACCACGCGGCCCTCGTCTGATCTGGCAGCTCGTCCTCGTTTGGCCTCGGCTGCATCGGAGCGCCACTTCTCCCCAGGTTCCCCAGAGGAAACACCGCCGCACCAGATGCTTTTCCTCCCGGCTGCTGCTCTGTGCTGGCTGTGTTCAGGTGAGTGTTTCCGGCCAATCAGGAGCCAGCAAACTCAGGCCTTAGCAGACACTGTCACACTGACCTCCATCTACCTGTCTGTGTCTCTACAGCGCTGGTTGCCATGGCAGCAGAGCTGATTCAGGATGATTTAACATTGACCAGGAGAGTCGGAGAAAAGGTCTCCTTCAGCTGTGGAGGAACTGACCAGTGTTACAACCAGTGGGTGTTCTGGTACCAGAAGACAGACACAGGAACATTCACACTGATTCTGAATATTGATAGGAGTGATCGTGGATTTAATTCACGTTACAGTCATCCTCAGAAAGATGATTTCTCAGCTGTGAAGAAACAGAACGGCTGTGAGTTGCAGATCCAGAGAGTTAAACTCTCTCATTCAGCCTCCTACTACTGCAGCTGTGGGAAGTATGTCCCCACAGTGAGAAATGATCCCTGCAGCCTGAACAAAAACCAGCAGATGAACAGCCGTCAGACAGTTTGTGACAGGAAGATAAAAAGTTCAGAATCAACACAGTCAGTTAATGAAGTTGATCCTCTGGGGACCAAGAACGTGTGTACAAACTTTGATGTCCATCCATCCATCCATCCATCCATCCTTTGGTCCAGGTCCGATCCATGTGGACTAAAGCAGGACTGACAGACATCAGCACCCACAGAGCAGCACTGCTGGTGTGTCTAAAGAGACAAAGAAAGAAGAGACAGTGGTGTTGATGTGAACATTAGAGAAACATCATGGAGCTGAAATATGACTCTGCTTCATCATTTGGACTCGTTCAGCTCAGCTGACACATTCAGCAGCAGCAGGTTTTTGTTTCAGGCTGTTTCACTGTGGGAGGATACGGCTACTACTTGATCTTTGGCTCTGGAACTAAACTGTATGTAACAGGTAAGAATAAACCTTCATTTTCCTTCAGTTGTTCTATTGAAGGAGTTCAAATGTGTTTTAATCAGTTTCTGCTGCTTCGGGCTTCACATGTTAGTTGTTTGATAATTAGTAGAGAAATCTTGCAGCCGTGCAGCTGTTGTTACATCAAACGGTTCATAATTCCTGAAAATACCTTTAAATCTCACTGCACAACTGGAGTCATTCTTTATGTCTGCAGGAGATCAAACTCATTTATACATTAAGAGTCTGATATCGGCGTAGTTACAAATATACAGTATTTGATCCTCTCAGTAATTCAGCTCCATCTCTGTTTGTTGAAAACAAGATAATAGACGTCATTATGCCTCATTAACCATGTCACTAACTGCATTTTTACAATAATCAATGAATATTTTTAATGCTGAGCTCATATAATGTGCTGTGTTTGTGATATAATATAGGACGACACATAACGGCACACACGCATATATATTAGTATCCTAATACAGTTATAATATCTATAAATATAAATATTATGTGACGCTCAAATATGATGAATTCTATACTGCTGTAATTTAAACAAGACAATATTATATTATATTATATTATATTATATTATATTATATTATATTATATTATATTATATTATATTATATTATATTATATTATTTACATTTTAATCTAGTCTCAGGGATTGATCTCTCTTATCTGTCAACACATCCAAACATGTCATTGTAATTGTGTATAACAGTTAAAAATGTTACAGAAAAGTTATTAGAATAATGTATTGTATGAATATTGATTAGTTTTTTTTAAATATATGTTTCTAAAAATATAATGAGGATCATCAACTGCAAAATGATGTTCAGTTGAAGATGTAATTTGTTTTAATATGTAAATGATCCCCAACATGGAGAAAGTATTTTCCGCTGTAGAATAAATTGAATCATTATATTGTGTCACATTATACTCAGTATTATCACTTTTATATGAGTGTGTCCTCCGTAAATCAGGACATATCATGTTCATTTTGCTCTATTGAAAAGTTTATTTAAAAAGTGTCATTTAAAAAGTGAAATGATTGATGCACCACTTTGTTCTTGTCCTGATTGGGGTAAAGTCTATGGTGGTAAATATATAATATGTTATACATGTTGAAGTGATTGACATGACAAATGTATTGAACCTGTCCTTTATTCTAATATTACATTACCATAATATAGGGAAATGATTGTCCATTGTTTAAGGGGAAAATCATAATGACCTTATATCACATTATTAGGAACAATAATTCATTTGCAGTTGTAGTGAATGAAGTTTGTAGATTCAAACAAATCCTGATTTCCTTCTGTCCCCATAGAACATATGAAGACAGTGCATGACAGGTGTGTCACCATGAAGGTGAATCCAGTGTATGCAGTGAACTTTGTGCTGTATTGATGAGTAGTTTAGTGAGCAGAGTCCAGGTAGTTTCCAGGATCACACTGAATGCAGTGCTGTGCTGTGAGCTGCTGTTGACCGTGTGAATGTGTGTCTGTGCTGCTTGTTGCTGCTGTCAAACTTCAGGTGAGCAGGTGGTGAAGCCCGTGGTGAGCCTGTACCCAGTAACATCCAGAGCCCAGCAGGAGGGGAAGAGCTCCCTGCTGTGTGTGGCCTCAGGCATGTTTCCTCCTCTGGTCCAGTTCTCCTGGAAAAGACAAATGGTGAACGGTCGTCCGGTGAAGATGGGAAATGCTGAGGGAGAGCAGCTGAAGCTCAGAGAGTCTGGATGCACCGGTAGAATCATAGAGATTGGTCAGGAGACACTGTCCACAATTAAATACCACTGCTCTGTGAAGCACGAGGGGGGAACAGTGGAGGCCCAAATAAGAGAAGGTAATGAAGGCTTGGTGACTGTGTTCAGCACTGATTCAGCTTCATGTGGAGACGTTGTTCAAGAGAGCAGAGCAGCAGAGGACTGACATTTCTGTTTTATTCTTCTTCTGTTTCAGAAGTTTCTGGTCCTCCAACATCACCTCCAACATCACCTCCAACATCACATCCACCATCACCTCCAACATCACCTCCAACATCACTTCCAACATCACATCCACCATCACCTCCAACATCACCTCCACCATCACCTCCAGCATCAGCCTCTTTCCAGTCCCAGTGCAGGGTGAAGCTGCTCTTGCTGCTGTCCACAGTGCTGATAGTGAAGAGTCTGGTGTACTGCTGTGGACTCTGTCTGCTGATGATCTGCAGAAACAAGAGACCGTCCACCAACTGCACAAATGCTGACTGACTGTTTTCTGCTCCTCTTTTCTCACTTTAAAATCTCATATATACACATATACATACTATACACTTAGAATAGTCTGTACAGTATTTACAGAATTTCCTCTTTGTAACTGTACATACATATAAAAATAATAAACACACACACACACACACATATATATGTATATACAGTTACACAGAGGAACAATCAGTAAATACTACTGTAATCATATAATTACTGTTTTCAGTTTTCAGAAAATGAAGCTAAATCATTAGCTGTCTGGTAGATGTTTCATCATTTATAGTATTTCTGCTTTCCTTCTGCTTCTTTTAAATATATTATGGAGAGTGTTGAAGGGTTTTCAAAATAAACATCTGTGTTTTTATGATTTTCGGTTTGGTTTCATAACAAATAATCAGGAATAATTTCATTGGCTGTGTGTGTTGAGACTGAGAAGTAACTTGACTCAGTGCCAAGGACAAATGTGCAGGAAGATCTAAATATGAGCACACAGCTAAACAAGGACAACAAATCCACACAAAGATAAGCTGACACAAACATATAGCTGTTATATAAAAGTCAGTAGTTGAGGGTGTGCCACCAGGTCCAGAACTGACCCCTTTTATAACTGTGTCAGTTTGGATGTTCGACTCTACGCTGATGACGCTGTTGTTCACACGTATGAACGACCAGCAGAGCGAGCTGCTGTGAAGCTGCAACTGCTAAAACATGATGACATGAAGGCTTCATCAGTCAGGTTTAGGGTTGAATGTTGGCAAAATGATGGGTGTGATTATTGTTTCTAATCCAATAATAGGCCATGAACCTTTTACAGCTTTATCGAGACAAAATGGATTGTTATAGTTACTGACTAGACTAATATTCTTGTTCCACAGAATATACAGAATCACAAAATACATCACAAAGAAATATAGAAGTTATATATGACATTTACACTCAAGTCCGACCTGAAAACACACTTAGAATATTAAAAAGGATTCTTAAATAATCAATGAAACTGCTAAAATGAAAGAAAACGTGTTTGAGGTGATGAAGTGGGATCAGAGCAGACTGCATACATTTTATTTCAGCTTGTCAGTTCTGACTTGAGCTGTTTCTCTCACTGATTAATACCACAGATCAAAGCTGAGACAGTGAGTACTGAGCGCTGAAGTCAAACTGAAGTTCCTGGAATGATCCTTTAACAAGAGTCCATGGTTGTAACTGTCGCCGTGTTACTAATGTGAAAAAGCGCAGCTGACGGTGAGGAGGCTGCAGAGCAGAAACCCACACAGCCCGTCTGCTGCAGGAAACCAAGTGTTGATTCTCTGTCAACAGTTTTTTATGAGTCCTAATAACCACTGAGAGCAGATTCATATCTGCTGC
Source organism: Pempheris klunzingeri (assembly GCF_042242105.1). Lineage (NCBI taxonomy): Eukaryota > Metazoa > Chordata > Actinopteri > Acropomatiformes > Pempheridae > Pempheris > Pempheris klunzingeri. The sequence goes on from NC_092026.1 coordinate 1,327,261, forward strand.
TCTTCACACCCATGAACTCTTCTTCCTCTCTGCAGCTTTTTCTCTTGTCGTCTGTCAGCCCTTTTCCCACTGAGCCCCCCACCCACACGAGGCTGAACTGAGCCCAGAGAACAACAACAACCACCCGCCTGGAGGTCACATCCATGGAGTTTATTCATGGTGGTTTTAGTGATCAGAGGTGAACTTTACAGTTTAGACTTGGAGCTGACGAGAGCCGACAAGTCCTCACACAAACACTCCTAAAGGGTTCTTTGTCGGTGCCCTCCTGAACAAACTAATGAGTGTTTTCTGATCTGATGCCACAGTGGTTCATGTCTGGTTCACATTTAATCTAACTGGAGGACCGTGGTCATGAAAATAGATTATATTAGGAGCTGCAGGAGCTAAACTCAGTAAATCAGGATCTTTAGTTTGTTCTTGTTCACATTTTCACAGCAAAGAGTTTTCTGATGTGAAATAAAAATAATATTTTCAGTTTTTCTATTGACAGCAACAATAATGTAACTGGACAAGAAAACACAGTAAATTCTGTGTGTTGTTTAATATAATAAGTTATTTAGCAGAAAATATCTGTATAAATGATGAATAGTTTGTGTGACGAAGACTCTGTCACAGATTGTGGACGGCACATGTTTCAGGGTCTGAAACAGAGCTGATATATAGTGCTGGCTTATATAGAAGCTACAGAGGTCCAGTGCAGGTGTGCTGATGGTGGAAGGTACCATCTCTAACCGGGTTATAGGTGATGTTACCTAACTGATGAAGCTGTGTCAAAGCTTTGGGGTTTATTTAAGGCCTTTGACTGGGAAGTGGTGATGCCTATAAGTAGGGATATTGTGTGATATTTTTGATTCAGGTAAGAACTGGCAGTGAAGCTGATTGTTTAAAGGGAAGATAATTGATTGATCAGCGGTTGGTTGGTCCAGGGGGAGGGGCTTAACATTTATAAGGCTCTGGCCACCAAAGCTCAGGAGGAGTCAGCGGAGTCAGACAGGTGACAGGTATTTTTACTTTTGGTCTTTTTTGTTTTGCTGTGGACGTCCAACTTTCTGTTTTCCTCACTGTTTTTTGTAAATAAAGCACCTCAATAACTTTTGCAACTCAAGCCATCTTTTGTTAGACAGATGACCCACCGACTTTTGTAACAGTTTGATTTGTGTTCCCGACCAGTTCAGAATATTATTTTACACAACCTTCAATATTTTGTGATGGTACTCTGCAGACCAATTAAACTTTCTCTTGAGAAAACACCAGTATAAATCTAATAGAGATTCTGAAGGTAAAAATCCACAATAAATAGGTTTTATTTAATCTATTGAAATTAGGCATTTAATCATACAAGAGGAATAATAATAATAATAATACACAATGACAATGAAATATTCTTGTCATCATGATAATCATTACTATTGAAATAAGAATGAGAAAACTGAAATGTATCTATAAAACACATTTTGCAAAACATGCTTAGGAATCGATCAAACTGAGATTAAAGCAAAATGAAACAACATTTGAATTAAAAACAGGAACTAAAGCTGGTAACACAAAGGAAATGAAATAATATCATTAGAAATATTGAATATTATGTATAAAATACGAATTATGTCCTACAAATACTGAAAGTTGTTGTGGGAGCTCATAGAAAGCCTGATATTATCTGACCACGCTCCAAGCTGGCAAGACGACCCTGAGAACTATTAAGTACAAAGAGCCACCGAATGCAACAACATGTGTTTTTATTGTTGTCAGTCAGCACTGGACACGTAGATCACATACAGTACAATACATATATATTACATAACAGTGGTGGTTTGTGGGTACAGTTCATTTTCACTGCCTAATACTTCACTAAAAGTTATTATGTATGTATCTATAGATGTTTTACCAATTTTAAAACATCTGTCAGGATTATTACCGTGACGCTGCTCCCCTCTAGTGGCTGTAATGAAGCACTGCGTCACCCCCTGATACAACTTCTGTTATTAATACAAACACTGCTACAGCTGTGGAGAACACATCCACACATCCTTCACACTGCTGCCTTTCAATGGCTGCAGGGAAACAAACACATTCACACACAATGCATTTACTACTGCTGCTCTGACTACCATTACCGGCAGGGGTCCCACAGGGCTTTGTTCTGGATCCCCTCTTATTCACTATATACATGTTACCCCCGGGGCAAATCATGTGTGTGGATTACATTGATTTCAATGCTTACGTCGATGACACCCAACTATATGTCCCGATGGAGCCCTGTACCACGGATGTACCCTGGTATGTCCTGCCTTGTTGACAGTAAGAACTGGATATATAAACATGTCCTGCAGTTGAATTACTTCAGTTCACAAGTTATTAAAACGACCCCCTGTGACTCTTCAGCACGAGCAGCATTACACTCATGTACACCAGGTATGCACATGCCAGGGTGAACCAGAAGCACATTCTCTACTCTGCATTTGGTTGCTGTTTGCAGAAAATACTACGGAGGAGCAATGGTGTAAAGTAGGACCAGAGATTTGTTTGTTTAGACTGAGGACAAGGTGGGACTGTCCCGGAGTGAAGGCAGTCAAGGGAAGAACACGTCATGACTCTTCAGACCCAAACTGGAGGCAAACGTTTGTGTCTGCCTCATCGCTTTCAGAGGTCTCCATTTCATCCGCTCAGACTAAAACACAGTCCCAGAGTTTTCAAACTAAATCAAGGTCAGCAGCATTTTCAAATCTCTTTGTTTTAGGAGCTCCAAAGTGCAGAAGTACAGTCACCTTTAGGTGTAAACTGAGCAAACGTTTAAAACAGAAATGTTTAGTGTTCACGGAGCCTGAGAGAAAAAAGGTCATCCACATTTTAATCTGTTACAGACTGAACTATTGTAGCGTACTTTATGAGCAAAGCTTTCAGGTGAAGGTGAAAATAACAGCTTTGAGTGTGATCTGAGTGGATTCGCTGTGAAAGAACTAACAATAATCAATCAATACATCAAATGTAAAGAGACAATCAAACAAAGGCTCTCAGCTGCACACCTGACGCTCATCCAGTATGGACCGGCTCAGCTCTCCGCTCGTTGCTGGTTTGTCGGTGGTCTCTCAGACACTACGGCTGAACCCCGCTAGTTCTCTGGTGTCCCTGTGTTACTTACCTTTGCTCTCCTGTGCTCCAGGTCTTCTGTCCTCACCAGCCACAGACACCACACTCTGGGTCTGAATCACCTGCTTGCTCCACTCACCATCAGGACTCCCAGATCTCCAGCCTCCACCCGCTCCTCCGCCTCTCGCCGCCTGTTTTCCACCACGTGGAATCTCCTCGTCGGCCATGTTTACACGCCTGCAATAAAACCCTGTTTAAAAGTCTCCTTCAGCTTCCACAGTCCACGTGTGTGTCCAGCCTTTCTACTGAACTTAACAGAGCTGCATTTCTGCTGGGACTCGTCCAGGCCTCCAGATCTGAGCCAGGCCTACGCAGGCTGTCCTCAGGCATGAACTTCTATAATCCACATGATGGAGAGCGGTGGAAACGTGCAGTATTTTATGCTGGTTTGGTGTGGCTGAGAGTGGGATGAGCTTTCCTCCGGACGGGGACGCTGTCCACAGTTTGAAGCACGTGGGAATAACGGACGGGGCCAGAGAGACGTTAAAGGTCTCCATGAGCACTGGTGCCAGAGAGGAAGGCCTGGTGTAACAGTGATGCTAGAAAGACAAAGAAGGCACCAACAGTAGGAGCAGAAGCAGCTGCAGCTTTAGTGGAGTCTGAAACAGTGTGTTGTTGCAGACACTAGAGGGAAGCAGTGTGAAGGTTTTATTCTTCACAGCAGCAGCAGCAGCAGCACAGAACAGATAGAAGTACTGATATATAAACTGTAGTATGAGGAGAGAATTACAGATTTACACAGAGGACTGTAGTGTCAGAACATCTGGGAACAACATCAGCATCATTTCATATGTATGATATCAAATGTTCTATAATATCATCAGATATTATAGAATACAGAGAGTCAGGACGTGTTTCTGTCCTGAAAACAGCTGAACATGGAGATACAGGTACAGCTTATCTTTTATAGCAGCTCCTATATAGGATTCAATAAAGTGAAGACATATTTCACAATACACAATAAAACTGATGAAGAAGAACTGAATATATATGAATAAATATTCAGTCATTTCCAAATTAGCAGCAGTTTGTCTTTGTTTCATAATATTAGAATCATAATTTAACATTTTCTATGAATTAATATGTGAATATTTTAATTAAAAACAACTGCAGACAATAACAAATATAGATGATAATGAAACTGAACTAGAATAACCACAGAATACTTTTTACAACAGTTTGATTTGATGTGGAACTGCACTTTAAATTATACCCAGACAGTCCACAGCAGAGAAAAGATTGAAATATTATTTAGAAAAATAATGTACATAATTATTTAGACACAGAATCTGTGATATAAATATTGTTGGAATGATTTTATTCTACGGCCTAAATCCTCCTGTTGTCAGAATCAAATGTATGAGATCAGTAATCAGTGTTGAAAGAACATTTAAAGTTTCAGTGCGTTTGTGTGAGTTACTGTTTAAAACCAACTGGAAGCAGAAGTGGGATTATTAGTGTTTTCTTGGTTTCACTGCAGTTTACAGCATGAAGAAAATCTATTTGAACACAAACATGAGACAGAAACAAAGATCAGATCCGTCTGCAGGGAACAGACTGAAGACTGAAGCGCTGGGAGGAAAGAAGACGTTTAAAAGACAGAAAAGACCAAAAGGAAAATGAAACGACATCCAGGCAGCTTTTGTCCCCACCAAGGTTGAAAACATTTCACTCTGGACAAAAGCCTAGTTTTGTCTTTTCATCCCAGCTGCTGAACAACAGATAACAGAGTGTGTTAGTGAATTCACCACCAACCTGACTGTGTTTGTGGGAACAGGAAGGTTTTTTTGTGTTTCTCAGAGTTTTTATCTGCTGTCAGACTGAAATCAAGAAGAAGAAACTTCTGACTGAATGAGTTCAGAGAAACACACAAGTCTGAGAAGGAAGAATCATTTAGAAGAAACATTAACAACACTGAGAATAAAGCAGAGATAAATAGTGTCAGTAAGAAATGAATCTAAAACCTCAGACTCAGCAGAAAACCACAGCACAGCTTCAGCTGAGCGTCACTCAGCAGCAGCGTCCTTATCTGTCCGCCGCAGGGGCTGATGGGAGGTCTGAGGACCTGTTAGAAACCACGCGGCCCTCGTCTGATCTGGCAGCTCGTCCTCGTTTGGCCTCGGCTGCATCGGAGCGCCACTTCTCCCCAGGTTCCCCAGAGGAAACACCGCCGCACAAGATGCTTTTCCTCCCGGCTGCTGCTCTGTGCTGGCTGTGTTCAGGTGAGTGTTTCCGGCCAATCAGGAGCCAGCAAACTCAGGCCTTAGCAGACACTGTCACACTGACCTCCATCTACCTGTCTGTGTCTCTACAGCGCTGGTTGCCATGGCAGCAGAGCTGATTCAGGATGATTTAACATTGACCAGGAGAGTCGGAGAAGAGGTCTCCTTCAGCTGTGGAGGAACTGACCAGTGTTATAACAGTTATGTGTACTGGTACCAGAAGACAGACACAGGAACATTCACAAGGATTCTGCGTATTGATAACAATAATGGTGGAGTTAATTCAGGTTACAATCATCCTCAGAAAGATGATTTCTCAGCTGTGAAGAAACGGAACGTCTGGGAGCTGCAGATCCAGAGAGTTAAACTCTCTCATTCAGCCTCCTACTACTGCAGCTGTGTGAAGAGAAGTTCCCCACAGTGAGAAATGATCCCTGCAGCCTGAACAAAAACCAGCAGATGAACAGCCGTCAGACTGTTTGTGACAGGAAGATAAAAATTCAGAATCAACACAGTCAGTTAATGAAGTTGATCCTCTGGGGACCAAGAACGTGTGTACAAACTTTGATGTCCATCCATCCATCCATCCATCCTTTGGTCCAGGTCCGATCCATGTGGACTAAAGCAGGACTGACAGACATCAGCACCCACAGAGCAGCACTGCTGGTGTGTCTAAAGAGACAAAGAAAGAAGAGACAGTGGTGTTGATGTGAACATTAGAGAAACATCATGGAGCTGAAATATGACTCTGCTTCATCATTTGGACTCGTTCAGCTCAGCTGACACATTCAGCAGCAGCAGGTTTTTGTTTCAGGCTGTTTCACTGTGGGAGGATACGGCTACTTGATCTTTGGCTCTGGAACTAAACTGTATGTAACAGGTAAGAATAAACCTTCATTTTCCTTCAGTTGTTCTATTGAAGGAGTTCAAATGTGTTTTAATCAGTTTCTGCTGCTTCGGGCTTCACATGTTAGTTGTTTGATAATTAGTAGAGAAATCTTGCAGCCGTGCAGCTGTTGTTACATCAAACGGTTCATAATTCCTGAAAATACCTTTAAATCTCACTGCACAACTGGAGTCATTCTTTATGTCTGCAGGAGATCAAACTCATTTATACATTAAGAGTCTGATATCGGCGTAGTTACAAATATACAGTATTTGATCCTCTCAGTAATTCAGCTCCATCTCTGTTTGTTGAAAACAAGAGAATAGACGTCATTATGCCTCATTAACCATGTCACTAACTGCATTTTTACAATAATCAATGAATATTTTTAATGCTGAGCTCATATAATGTGCTGTGTTTGTGATATAATATAGGACGACACATAACGGCACACACGCATATATATTAGTATCCTAATACAGTTATAATATCTATAAATATAAATATTATGTGACGCTCAAATATGATGAATTCTATACTGCTGTAATTTAAACAAGACAATATTATGATCCCCAACATGGAAAAAGTATTTTCCGCTGTAGGATAAATTGAATCATTATATTGTGTCACATTATACTCAGTATTATCACTTTTATATGAGTGTGTCCTCCGTAAATCAGGACATATCATGTTCATTTTGCTCTATTGAAAAGTTTAAAAAAGTGTCATTTAAAAAGAGAAATGATTGATGCACCACTTTGTTCTTGTCCTGATTGGGGTAAAGTCTATGGTGGTAAATATATAATATGTTGTACATGTTGAAGTGATTGACATGACAAATGTATTGAACCTGTCCTTTATTCTAATATTACATTACCATAATATAGAGAAATGATTGTCCATTGTTTAAGGGGAAAATCATAATGACCTTATATCACATTATTAGGAACAATAATTCATTTGCAGTTGTAGTGAATGAAGTTTGTAGATTCAAACAAATCCTGATTTCCTTCTGTCCCCATAGAACATATGAAGACAGTGCATGACAGGTGTGTCACCATGAAGGTGAATCCAGTGTATGCAGTGAACTTTGTGCTGTATTGATGAGTAGTTTAGTGAGCAGAGTCCAGGTAGTTTCCAGGATCACACTGAATGCAGTGCTGTGCTGTGAGCTGCTGTTGACCGTGTGAATGTGTGTCTGTGCTGCTTGTTGCTGCTGTCAAACTTCAGGTGAGCAGGTGGTGAAGCCCGTGGTGAGCCTGTACCCAGTAACATCCAGAGCCCAGCAGGAGGGGAAGAGCTCCCTGCTGTGTGTGGCCTCAGGCATGTTTCCTCCTCTGGTCCAGTTCTCCTGGAAAAGACAAATGGTGAACGGTCGTCCAGAGAAGATGGGAAATGCTGAGGGAGAGCAGCTGAAGCTCAGAGAGTCTGGATGCACCGGTAGAATCATAGAGATTGGTCAGGAGACACTGTCCACATTTAAATACCACTGCTCTGTGAAGCACGAGGGGGGAACAGTGGAGGCCCAAATAAGAGAAGGTAATGAAGGCTTGGTGACTGTGTTCAGCACTGATTCAGCTTCATGTGGAGACGTTGTTCAAGAGAGCAGAGCAGCAGAGGACTGACATTTCTGTTTTATTCTTCTTCTGTTTCAGAAGTTTCTGGTCCTCCAACATCACCTCCAACATCACATCCAACATCACCTCCACCATCACCTCCACCATCACCTCCACCATCACCTCCAGCATCAGCCTCTTTCCAGTCCCAGTGCAGGGTGAAGCTGCTCTTGCTGCTGTCCACAGTGCTGATAGTGAAGAGTTTGGTGTACTGCTGTGGACTCTGTCTGCTGATGATCTGCAGAAACAAGAGACCGTCCACCAACTGCACAAATGCTGACTGACTGTTTTCTGCTCCTCTTTTCTCACTTTAAAATCTCATATATACACATATACATACTATACACTTAGAATAGTCTGTACAGTATTTACAGAATTTCCTCTTTGTAACTGTACATACATATAAAAATCATAAACACACACACACATATATATGTATATACAGTTACACAGAGGAACAATCAGTAAATACTACTGTAATCATATAATTACTGTTTTCAGTTTTCAGAAAATGAAGCTAAATCATTAGCTGTCTGGTAGATGTTCCATCATTTATAGTATTTCTGCTTTCCTTCTGCTTCTTTTAAATATATTATGGAGAGTGTTGAAGGGTTTTCAAAATAAACATCTGTGTTTTTATGATTTTCGGTTTGGTTTCATAACAAATAATCAGGAACAATTTCATTGGCTGTGTCTGTTGAGACTGAGAAGTAACTTGACTCAGTGCCAAGGACAAATGTGCAGGAAGATCTAAATATGAGCACACAGCTAAACAAGGACAACAAATCCACACAAAGATAAGCTGACACAAACATATAGCTGTTATATACAAGTCAGTAGGTGAGGGTGTGTCACCAGGTCCAGAACTGACCCCTTTTATAACTGTGTCAGTTTGGATGTTCGACTCTACGCTGATGACGCTGTTGTTCACACGTATGAACGACCAGCAGAGCAAGCTGCTATGAAGCTGCAACTGCTAAAACATGATGACATGGAGGATTCATCAGTCAGGTTTAGGGTTGAATGTTGGCCAAATGATGGGTGTGTTTATTGTTTCTGATCCAATAATACGCCAAGAAACTTTTACTTTTATTTATTTTTACTTTTATTTCAGCTGGTCAGTTCTGACTTGAGCTGTTTCTCTCACTGATTAATACCACAGATCAAAGCTGAGACAGTGAGTACTGAGCGCTGAAGTCAAACTGAAGTTCCTGGAATGATCCTTTAACCAGAGTCCACGGTTGTAACTGTCGCCGTGTTACTAATGTGAAAAAGCGCAGCTGACGGTGAGGAGGCTGCAGAGCAGAAACCCACACAGCCCGTCTGCTGCAGGAAACCAAGTGTTGATTCTCTGTCAACAGTTTTTTATGAGTCCTAATAACCACTGAGAGCAGATTCATATCTGCTGCTCTTCACACCCATGAACTCTTCTTCCTCTCTGCAGCTTTTTCTCTTTTTCTCAGAGGTGAACTTTACAGTTTAGACTTGGAGCTGATGAGAGCCAACAAGTCCTCACACAAACACCCCTAAAGGGTTCTTTGTCGGTGCCCTCCTGAACAAACTAATGAGTGTTTTCTGATCTGATGCCTCAGTGGTTCATGTCTGGTTCACATTTGTCTTTTTAACTATCTAATTGGAGGACAGTGGTCATCAAAATCAGGATTTTTAGTTTGTTCTTGTTCACATATACAGTTGTGCTCATCAGTTTACATACCCTGGCAGAATTTATGATTTTTTTTGGCCATTTTCAGAGAATATGAATGATAACACAAAATCCTTTCTTTCACTCATGGTTAGTCTTTGGGTGAAGCCATTTATTGTCAAACAACTGTGTTTACTCTTTTTAAATCATAATGACAACAGAAACTACACAAATGACCCTGATCAAGAATTTACATACCCTGGAGATTTTGGTCTGATAACATGCACACAAGTTGACACAAACGGGTTTGATTGGCTACTAAAGGTAACCATCCTCACCTGTGATCTATTTGCTTTTAATCAGTGTGTGTGTATAAAAGGTCAGTGAGTTTCTGGGCTCCTGACAGACCCTTGCATCTTTAATCCAGTGCTGCACTGACGTTTCTGGATTCCGAGTCATGGGGAAAGCAAAAGAATTGTCAAAGGATCTGCGGGAAAAGGTAATTGAACTGTATAAAACAGGAAAGGGATATAAAAAGATATCCAAGGAATTGAGAATGCCCATCAGCAGTGTTCAAACTCTAATTAAGAAGTGGAAAGTGAAGGATTCTGTTGAAACCAAACCACGGTCAGGTAGACCAACAAAAATTTCAGCCACAACTGCCAACAGCACAGAGACAAGCCTCAAAACTTCTGGAACAAAGTCATTTGGAGTGATGAGACCAAAATTGAACTTTTTGGCCACAACCATAAACGTTACATTTGGAGAGGAGTCAACAAGACCTATGATGAAAGGTCCACCATTCCTACTGTGAAACACGGAGGTGGATCGCTGATGTTTTGGGGATGTGTGAGCTACAACGGCACAGCAAACTTGGTCAAAATTGATGTTACAAGATGAATGCAGCATGTTAACAGAGAATACTGGAGGGAAATTTGCACTCATCTGCCCGGAAGCTGCGCATGGGACGTACTTGGACGTTCCAACATGACAACGATCCAAAACACAAGGCCAAGTCGACGTGTCATTGGCTACAGCAGAATAAAGTGAAGGTTCTGGAGTGGCCATCTCAGTCTCCTGACCTCAATATCATTGAGCCACTCTGGGGAGATCTCAAACGTGCAGTTCATGCAAGACAGCCCAAGAATTTACAGGAACTGGAGGCTTTTTGCCAAGAAAAATGGGCAGCTTTACCATCTGAGAAAATAAAGAGCCTCATCCACAACTACCACAAAAGACTTCAAGCTGTCATTGATGTTAAAGGGGGCAATACACGACATTAAGAACTGGGGTATGTAAACTTTTGATCAGGGTCATTTGGGTAGTTTCTGTTGTCATTATGATTTAAAAAGAGTAAACACAGTTGTTTGACAATAAATGGCTTCACCCAACCACTAACCATGAGTGAAAGAAAAGTTTTTGTGTTATCATTCATATTCTCTGAAAAATGGCCAAAAAATCATAAATTCTGCCAGGGTATGTAAACTGATGAGCACAACTGTAATATACAATAATATACGTTATACAATATAATAAGTTATTTAGCAGAAAATATCTGTATAAATGACGAATAGTTTGATTTGTGTTTCCGACCATTTCAGAATATTATTTTACACAACCTTCAATATTTTGTGATGGTACTCTGCAGACCAATTAAACAAAATCGTACAAGAGAAGTAATAATAATAATAATAGACAATGATAAAAAATATTCCTGTCATCATGATAATCATTAGTCTTGAAATAAGAATGAGAAAACTGAAATATATCTATAAAACACATTTTGCAAAACGTGCTTAGGAATCGATCAAACTGAGATTAAAGCAAAATGAAACAACATTTGAATTAAAAACAGGAACTACAGCTGGTAACACAAAGGAAATAAAATAATATCATTAGAAATATTGAATATTATGTATAAAATAAGAACTTTGTCCTACAAATACTGAAAGTTGTTGTGGGAGCTCATAGAAAGCCTGATATTATCTGACCATGCTCCAAGCTGGCAAGACGACCCTGAGAACTATTAAGTACAAAGAGCCACCGAATGCAACAACATGTGTTTTTATTGTTGTCAGTCAGCACTGGACACGTAGATCACATACAGTACAATACATATATATTACATAACAGTGGTGGATTGTGGGTACAGTTCATTTTCACTGCCTAATACTTCACTAAAAGTTATTATGTATGTATCTATAGATGTTTTACCAATTTTGAAACATCTGTCAGGATTATTACCGTGACGCTGCTCCCCTCTAGTGGCTGTAATGAAGCACTGCGTCACCACCTGATGCAACTTCTGTTATTAATACAAACACTGCTACAGCTGTGGAGAACACATCCACACATCCTTCACACTGCTGCCTTTCAATGGCTGCAGGGAAACAAACACATTCACACACAATGCATTTACTACTTCTGCTGCTCTGACTACCATTACCGGCAGGGGTCCCACAGGGCTTTGTTCTGGATCCCCTCTTATTCACTATATACATGTTACCCCCGGGGCAAATCATGTGTGTGGATTACATTGATTTCAATGGTTACGTCAATGACACCCAACTATATGTCCCGATGGAGCCCTGTACCACGGATGTACCCTGGTATGTCCTGCCTTGTTGACAGTAAGAACTGGATATATAAAAATGTCCTGCAGTTGAATTACTTCAGTTCACAAGTTATTAAAACGACCCCCTGTGACTCTTCAGCACGAGCAGCATTACACTCATGTACACCAGGTATGCACATGCCAGGGTGAACCGGAAGCACATTCTCTACTCTGCATTTGGTTGCTGTTTGCAGAAAATACTACGGAGGAGCAATGGTGTAAAGTAGAACCAGAGATTTGTTTGTTTAGACTGAGGACAAGGTGGGACTGTCCCGGAGTGAAGGCAGTCAAGGGAAGGACACGTCATGACTCTTCAGACCCAAACTGGAGGCAAACGTTTGTGTCTGCCTCATCGCTTTCAGAGGTCTCCATTTCATCTGCTCAGACTAAAACACAGTCCCAGAGTTTTCAAACTAAATCAAGGTCAGCAGCATTTTCAAATCTCTTTGTTTTAGGAGCTCCAAAGTGCAGAAGTACAGTCACCTTTAGGTGTAAACTGAGCAAACGTTTAAAACAGAAATGTTTAGTGTTCACGGAGCCTGAGAGAAAAAAGGTCATCCACATTTTAATCTGTTACAGACTGAACTATTGTAGCGTACTTTATGAGCAAAGCTTTCAGGTGACGGTGAAAATAACAGCTTTGAGTGTGATCTGAGTGGATTCGCTGTGAAAGAACTAACAATAATCAATCAATACATCAAATGTAAAGAGACAATCAAACAAAGGCTCTCAGCTGCACACCTGACGCTCATCCAGTATGGACCGGCTCAGCTCTCCGCTCGTTGCTGGTTTGTCGGTGGTCTCTCAGACACTACGGCTGAACCCCGCTAGTTCTCTGGTGTCCCTGTGTTACTTACCTTTGCTCTCCTGTGCTCCAGGTCTTCTGTCCTCACCAGCCACAGACACCACACTCTGGGTCTGAATCACCTGCTTGCTCCACTCACCATCAGGACTCCCAGATCTCCAGCCTCCACCCGCTCCTCCGCCTCTCGCCGCCTGTTTTCCACCACGTGGAATCTCCTCGTCGGCCATGTTTACACGCCTGCAATAAAACCCTGTTTAAAAGTCTCCTTCAGCTTCCACAGTCCACGTGTGTGTCCAGCCTTTCTACTGAACTTAACAGAGCTGCATTTCTGCTGGGACTCGTCCAGGCCTCCAGATCTGAGCCAGGCCTACGCAGGCTGTCCTCAGGCATGAACTTCTATAATCCACATGATGGAGAGCGGTGGAAACGTGCAGTATTTTATGCTGGTTTGGTGTGGCTGAGAGTGGGATGAGCTTTCCTCCGGACGGGGACGCTGTCCACAGTTTGAAGCACGTGGGAATAACGGACGGGGCCAGAGAGACGTTAAAGGTCTCCATGAGCACTGGTGCCAGAGAGGAAGGCCTGGTGTAACAGTGATGCTAGAAAGACAAAGAAGGCACCAACAGTAGGAGCAGAAGCAGCTGCAGCTTTAGTGGAGTCTGAAACAGTGTGTTGTTGCAGACACTAGAGGGAAGCAGTGTGAAGGTTTTATTCTTCACAGCAGCAGCAGCAGCAGCAGCAGCAGCACAGAACAGATAGAAGTACTGACATATAAACTGTAGTATGAGGAGAGAATTACAGATTTACACAGAGGACTGTAGTGTCAGAACATCTGGGAACAACATCAGCATCATTTCATATGTATGATATCAAATGTTCTATAATATCATCAGATATTATAGAATACAGAGAGTCAGGACGTGTTTCTGTCCTGAAAACAGCTGAACATGGAGATACAGGTACAGCTTATCTTTTATAGCAGCTCCTATATAGGATTCAATAAAGTGAAGACATATTTCACAATACACAATAAAACTGATGAAGAAGAACTGAATATATATGAATAAATATTCAGTCATTTCCAAATTAGCTGCAGTTTGTCTTTATTTCATAATATTAGAATCATAATTTAACGTTTTCTATGAATTAATATGTGAATATTTTAATTAAAAACAACTGCAGACAATAACAAATATAGATGATAATGAAACTGAACTAGAATAACCACAGAATACTTTTTACAACAGTTTGATTTGATGTGGAACTGCACTTTAAATTATACCCAGACAGTCCACAGCAGAGAAAAGATTGAAATATTATTTAGAAAAATAATGTACATAATTATTTAGACACAAAATCTGTGATATAAATATTGTTGGAATGATTTTATTCTACGGCCTAAATCCTCCTGTTGTCAGAATCAAATGTATGAGATCAGTAATCAGTGTTGAAAGAGCATTTAAAGTTTCAGTGCGTTTGTGTGAGTTACTGTTTAAAACCAACTGGAAGCAGAAGTGGGATTATTAGTGTTTTCTTGGTTTCACTGCAGTTTACAGCATGAAGAAAATCTATTTGAACACAAACATGAGACAGAAACAAAGATCAGATCCGTCTGCAGGGAACAGACTGAAGACTGAAGCGCTGGGAGGAAAGAAGACGTTTAAAAGACAGAAAAGACCAAAAGGAAAATGAAACGACATCCAGGCAGCTTTTGTCCCCACCAAGGTTGAAAACATTTCACTCTGGACAAAAGCCTAGTTTTGTCTTTTCATCCCAGCTGCTGAACAACAGATAACAGAGTGTGTTAGTGAATTCACCACCAACCTGACTGTGTTTGTGGGAACAGGAAGGTTTTTTTGTGTTTCTCAGAGTTTTTATCTGCTGTCAGACTGAAATCAAGAAGAAGAAACTTCTGACTGAATGAGTTCAGAGAAACACACAAGTCTGAGAAGGAAGAATCATTTAGAAGAAACATTAACAACACTGAGAATAAAGCAGAGATAAATAGTGTCAGTAAGAAATGAATCTAAAACCTCAGACTCAGCAGAAAACCACAGCACAGCTTCAGCTGAGCGTCACTCAGCAGCAGCGTCCTTATCTGTCCGCCGCAGGGGCTGATGGGAGGTCTGAGGACCTGTTAGAAACCACGCGGCCCTCGTCTGATCTGGCAGCTCGTCCTCGTTTGGCCTCGGCTGCATCGGAGCGCCACTTCTCCCCAGGTTCCCCAGAGGAAACACCGCCGCACCAGATGCTTTTCCTCCCGGCTGCTGCTCTGTGCTGGCTGTGTTCAGGTGAGTGTTTCCGGCCAATCAGGAGCCAGCAAACTCAGGCCTTAGCAGACACTGTCACACTGACCTCCATCTACCTGTCTGTGTCTCTACAGCGCTGGTTGCCATGGCAGCACAGCTGATTCAGGATGATTTAACATTGACCAGGAGAGTCGGAGAAAAGGTCTCCTTCAGCTGTGGAGGAACTGACCAGTGTGACTACAGTTATGTGCTCTGGTACCAGAAGACAGACAAAGGAACATTAAAACTGATTCTGCGTATTGATAAGAATAATGGTGGAGTTAATTCAGGTTACAATCATCCTCAGAAAAATGATTTCTCAGCTGTGAAGAAACAGAACGGCTGTGAGCTGCAGATCCAGAGAGTTAAACTCTCTCATTCAGCCTCCTACTACTGCAGCTGTGGGAAGGATGTTCCCCACAGTGAGAAATGATCCCTGCAGCCTGAACAAAAACCAGCAGATGAACAGCCGTCAGACTGTTTGTGACAGGAAGATAAAAAGTTCAGAATCAACACAGTCAGTTAATGAAGTTGATCCTCTGGGGACCAAGAACGTGTGTACAAACTTTGATGCCCATCCATCCATCCATCCATCCTTTGGTCCAGGTCCGATCCATGTGGACTAAAGCAGGACTGACAGACATCAGCACCCACAGAGCAGCACTGCTGGTGTGTCTAAAGAGACCAAGAAAGAAGAGACAGTGGTGTTGATGTGAACATTAGAGAAACATCATGGAGCTGAAATATGACTCTGCTTCATCATTTGGACTCGTTCAGCTCAGCTGACACATTCAGCAGCAGCAGGTTTTTGTTTCAGGCTGTTTCACTGTGGGAGGATTCTTCTCCGGCTACAACTACTACTTGATCTTTGGCTCTGGAACTAAACTGTATACAGGTAAGAATAAACCTTCATTTTCCTTCAGTTGTTCTATTGAAGGAGTTCAAATGTGTTTTAATCAGTTTCTGCTGCTTCGGGCTTCACATGTTAGTTGTTTGATAATTAGTAGAGAAATCTTGCAGCCGTGCAGCTGTTGTTACATCAAACGGTTCATAATTCCTGAAAATACCTTTAAATCTCACTGCACAACTGGAGTCATTCTTTATGTCTGCAGGAGATCAAACTCATTTATACATTAAGAGTCTGATATCGGCGTAGTTACAAATATACAGTATTTGATCCTCTCAGTAATTCAGCTCCATCTCTGTTTGTTGAAAACAAGAGAATAGACGTCATTATGCCTCATTAACCATGTCACTAACTGCATTTTTACAATAATCAATGAATATTTTTAATGCTGAGCTCATATAATGTGCTGTGTTTGTGATATAATATAGGACGACACATAACGGCACACACGCATATATATTAGTATCCTAATACAATTATAATATCTATAAATATAAATATTATGTGACGCTCAAATATGATGAATTCTATACTGCTGTAATTTAAACAAGACAATATTATATTATATTATATTATATTATATTATATTATATTATATTATATTATATTATATTATATTATATTATATTATATTATATTATATTATATTATATTATATTATATTACATTACATTATATTATATTATTTACATTTTAATCTAGTCTCAGGGATTGATCTCTCTTATATGTCAACACATCCAAACATGTCATTGTAATTGTGTATAACAGTTAAAAATGTTACAGAAAAGTTATTAGAATAATGTATTGTATGAATATTGATTACTTTTTTTAAATATATGTTTCTAAAAATATAATGAGGATCATCAACTGCAAAATGATGTTCAGTTGAAGACGTAATTTGTTCTAATATGTAAATGATCCCCAACATGGAAAAAGTATTTTCCGCTGTAGGATAAATTGAATCATTATATTGTGTCACATTATACTCAGTATTATCACTTTTATATGAGTGTGTCCTCCGTAAATCAGGACATATCATGTTCATTTTGCTCTATTGAAAAGTTTATTTAAAAAGTGTCATTTAAAAAGAGAAATGATTGATGCACCACTTTGTTCTTGTCCTGATTGGGGTAAAGTCTATGGTGGTAAATATATAATATGTTAAACATGTTGAAGTGATTGACATGACAAATGTATTGAACCTGTCCTTTATTATAATATTACATTACCATAATATAGGGAAATGATTGTCCATTGTTTAAGGGGAAAATCATAATGACCTTATATCACATTATTAGGAACAATAATTCATTTGCAGTTGTAGTGAATGAAGTTTGTAGATTCAAACAAATCCTGATTTCCTTCTGTCCCCATAGAACATATGAAGACAGTGCATGACAGGTGTGTCACCATGAAGGTGAATCCAGTGTATGCAGTGAACTTTGTGCTGTATTGATGAGTAGTTTAGTGAGCAGAGTCCAGGTAGTTTCCAGGATCACACTGAATGCAGTGCTGTGCTGTGAGCTGCTGTTGACCGTGTGAATGTGTGTCTGTGCTGCTTGTTGCTGCTGTCAAACTTCAGGTGAGCAGGTGGTGAAGCCCGTGGTGAGCCTGTACCCAGTAACATCCAGAGCCCAGCAGGAGGGGAAGAGCTCCCTGCTGTGTGTGGCCTCAGGCATGTTTCCTCCTCTGGTCCAGTTCTCCTGGAAAAGACAAATGGTGAACGGTCGTCCGGTGAAGATGGGAAATGCTGAGGGAGAGCAGCTGAAGCTCAGAGAGTCTGGATGCACCGGTAGAATCATAGAGATTGATCAGGAGACACTGTCCACATTTAAATACCACTGCTCTGTGAAGCACAAGGGGGGAACAGTGGAGGCCCAAATAAGAGAAGGTAATGAAGGCTTGGTGACTGTGTTCAGCACTGATTCAGCTTCATGTGGAGACGTTGTTCAAGAGAGCAGAGCAGCAGAGGACTGACATTTCTGTTTTATTCTTCTTCTGTTTCAGAAGTTTCTGGTCCTCCAACATCACATCCACCATCACCTCCAACATCACATCCACCATCACCTCCAACATCACCTTCACCATCACCTCCACCATCACCTCCACCATCACCTCCAGCATCAGCCTCTTTCCAGTCCCAGTGCAGGGTGAAGCTGCTCTTGCTGCTGTCCACAGTGCTGATAGTGAAGAGTCTGGTGTACTGCTGTGGACTCTGTCTGCTGATGATCTGCAGAAACAAGAGACCATCCACCAACTGCACAAATGCTGACTGACTGTTTTCTGCTCATCTTTTCTCACCATAAAATCTCATATATACACATATACATACTATACAGTTATATATACATATATAAATAAACACACACATATATATGTATATACAGTTACGCAGAGGAAAATTCTGTAAATACTGTAAATACACTTTCATATATATAATTACTATTTTAAGTTTTCAGAAAATGAAGCTAAATCATTAGCTGTCTGGTAGATGTTTCATCGTTTATAGTATTTCTGCTTTCCTTCTGCTTCTTTTAAATATATTATGGAGAGTGTTGAAGGGTTTTCAAATTCTCTCAGTGTAACAATCTCATTAAACTAAAATATCACAGTGTCTCTGTTTAATAAACATCTGTGTTTTTATGATTTTCGGTTTGGTTTCATGACAAATAATCAGGAACAATTTCATAGGCTGTGTCTGTTGAGACTGAGAAGTAACTTGACTCAGTGCCAAGAACAAATGTGCAGGAAGATCTAAATATGAGCACACAGCTAAACAAGGACAACAAATCCACACAAAGATAAGCTGACACAAACATATAGCTGTTATATACTAGTCAGTAGGTGAGGGTGTGTCACCAGGTCCAGAACTGACCCCTTTTATAACTGTGTCAGTTTGGATGTTCGACTCTACGCTGATGACGCTGTTGTTTACACGTATGAACGACCAGCAGAGCGAGCTGCTGTGAAGCTACAACTGCTAAAACATGATGACATGGAGGCTTCATCAGTCATGTTTAGGGTTGAATGTTGGCAAAATGATGGGTGTGTTTATTGTTTCTGATCCAATAATACGCCATGAAACTTTTACTTTTACTTACTTTTATTTCAGCTTATCAGTTCTGACTTGAGCTGTTTCTCTCACTGATTAATACCACAGATCAAAGCTGAGACAGTGAGTACTGAGCGCTGAAGTCAAACTGAAGTTCCTGGAATGATCCTTTAACCAGAGTCCACGGTTGTAACTGTCGCCGTGTTACTAATGTGAAAAAGCGCAGCTGACGGTGAGGAGGCTGCAGAGCAGAAACCCACACAGCCCGTCTGCTGCAGGAAACCAAGTGTTGATTCTCTGTCAACAGTTTTTTATGAGTCCTAATAACCACTGAGAGCAGATTCATATCTGCTGCTCTTCACACCCATGAACTCTTCTTCCTCTCTGCAGCTTTTTCTCTTTTTCTCAGAGGTGAACTTTACAGTTTAGACTTGGAGCTGATGAGAGCCAACAGGTCCCCACACAAACACCCCTAAAGGGTTCTTTGTCGGTGCCCTCCTGAACAAACTAATGAGTGTTTTCTGATCTGATGCCTCAGTGGTTCATGTCTGGTTCACATTTGTCTTTTTAACTATCTAATTGGAGGACAGTGGTCATCAAAATCAGGATTTTTAGTTTGTTCTTGTTCACATATACAGTTGTGCTCATCAGTTTACATACCCTGGCAGAATTTATGATTTTTTTTGGCCATTTTCAGAGAATATGAATGATAACACAAAATCCTTTCTTTCACTCATGGTTAGTCTTTGGGTGAAGCCATTTATTGTCAAACAACTGTGTTTACTCTTTTTAAATCATAATGACAACAGAAACTACACAAATGACCCTGATCAAGAATTTACATACCCTGGAGATTTTGGTCTGATAACATGCACACAAGTTGACACAAACGGGTTTGATTGGCTACTAAAGGTAACCATCCTCACCTGTGATCTATTTGCTTTTAATCAGTGTGTGTGTATAAAAGGTCAGTGAGTTTCTGGGCTCCTGACAGACCCTTGCATCTTTAATCCAGTGCTGCACTGACGTTTCTGGATTCCGAGTCATGGGGAAAGCAAAAGAATTGTCAAAGGATCTGCGGGAAAAGGTAATTGAACTGTATAAAACAGGAAAGGGATATAAAAAGATATCCAAGGAATTGAGAATGCCCATCAGCAGTGTTCAAACTCTAATTAAGAAGTGGAAAATGGGGGATTCTGTTGAAACCAAACCACGGTCAGGTAGACCAACAAAAATTTCAGCCACAACTGCCAACAGCACAGAGACAAGCCTCAAAACTTCTGGAACAAAGTCATTTGGAGTGATGAGACCAAAATTGAACTTTTTGGCCACAACCATAAACGTTACATTTGGAGAGGAGTCAACAAGGCCTATGATGAAAGGTCCACCATTCCTACTGTGAAACACGGAGGTGGATCGCTGATGTTTTGGGGATGTGTGAGCTACAACGGCACAGCAAACTTGGTCAAAATTGATGGCAAGATGAATGCAGCATGTTAACAGACAATACTGGAGGGAAATTTGCACTCATCAGCCCGGAAGCTGCGCATGGGACGTACTTGGACGTTCCAACATGACAACGATCCAAAACACAAGGCCAAGTCGACGTGTCATTGGCTACAGCAGAATAAAGTGAAGGTTCTGGAGTGGCCATCTCAGTCTCCTGACCTCAATATCATTGAGCCACTCTGGGGAGATCTCAAACGTGCAGTTCATGCAAGACAGCCCAAGAATTTACAGGAACTGGAGGCTTTTTGCCAAGAAGAATGGGCAGCTTTACCATCTGAGAAAATAAAGAGCCTCATCCACAACTACCACAAAAGACTTCAAGCTGTCATTGATGTTAAAGGGGGCAATACACGACATTAAGAACTGGGGTATGTAAACTTTTGATCAGGGTCATTTGGGTAGTTTCTGTTGTCATTATGATTTAAAAAGAGTAAACACAGTTGTTTGACAATAAATGGCTTCACCCAACCACTAACCATGAGTGAAAGAAAAGTTTTTGTGTTATCATTCATATTCTCTGAAAAATGGCCAAGAAATCATAAATTCTGCCAGGGTATGTAAACTGATGAGCACAACTGTAATATACGTTATACAATATAAGAAGTTATTTAGTAGAAAATATCTGTATAAATGACGAATAGTTTGATTTGTGTTTCCGACCATTTCAGAATATTATTTTACACAACCTTCAATATTTTGTGATGGTACTCTGCAGACCAATTAAACAAAATCGTACAAGAGAAGTAATAATAATAATAACCAACTATGATAAAAAATATTCCTGTCATCATGATAATCATTAGTCTTGAAATAAGAATGAGAAAACTGAAATATATCTATAAAAACACATTTTGCAAAACGTGCTTAGGAATCAATCAAACTGAGATTAAAGCAAATCAAACAACAAC
Organism: Pempheris klunzingeri; assembly: GCF_042242105.1. Classification (NCBI taxonomy): domain Eukaryota; kingdom Metazoa; phylum Chordata; class Actinopteri; order Acropomatiformes; family Pempheridae; genus Pempheris; species Pempheris klunzingeri. The sequence goes on from NC_092026.1 coordinate 1,348,857, forward strand.
ATTTGAATTAAAAACAGGAGCTAAAGCTGGTAACACAAAGGAAATAAAATAATATCATTAGAAATATTGAATATTATGTATAAAATAAGAATTATGTCCTACAAATACTGAAAGTTGTTGTGGGAGCTCATAGAAAGCCTGATATTATCTGACCACGCTCCAAGCTGGCAAGACGACCCTGAGAACTATTAAGTACAAAGAGCCACCGAATGCAACAACATGTGTTTTTATTGTTGTCAGTCAGCACTGGACACGTAGATCACATACAGTACAATACATATATATTACATAACAGTGGTGGTTTGTGGGTACAGTTCATTTTCACTGCCTAATACTTCACTAAAAGTTATTATGTATATCTATCTATAGATGTTTTACCAATTTTAAAACATCTGTCAGGATTATTACTGTGACGCTGCTCCCCTCTAGTGGCTGTAATGAAGCACTGCGTCACCATCTGATGCAACTTCTGTTATTAATACAAACACTGCTACAGCTGTGGAGAACACATCCACACATCCTTCACACTGCTGCCTTTCAATGGCTGCAGGGAAACAAACACATTCACACACAATGCATTTACTACTTCTGCTGCTCTGACTACCATTACCGGCAGGGGTCCCACAGGGCTTTGTTCTGGATCCCCTCTTATTCACTATATACATGTTACGCCCGGGGCAAATCATGTGTGTGGATTACATTGATTTCAATGGTTACGTCGATGACACCCAACTATATGTCCCGATGGTGCCCTGTACCACAGATGTACCCTGGTATGTCCTGCCTTGTTGACAGTAAGAACTGGATATATAAAAATGTCCTGCAGTTGAATTACTTCAGTTCACAAGTTATTAAAACGACCCCCTGTGACTCTTCAGCACGAGCAGCATTACACTCATGTACACCAGGTATGCACATGCCAGGGTGAACCGGAAGCACATTCTCTACTCTGCATTTGGTTGCTGTTTGCAGAAAATACTACGGAGGAGCAATGGTGTAAAGTAGGACCAGAGATTTGTTTGTTTAGACTGAGGACAAGGTGGGACTGTTCCGGAGTGAAGGCAGTCAAGGGAAGGCAAACATTTGTGTCTGCCTCATCACTTTCAGAGGTCTCCATTTCATCCGCTCAGACTAAAACACAGTCCCAGAGTTTTCAAACTAAATCAAGGTCAGCAGCATTTTCAAATCTCTTTGTTTTAGGAGCTCCAAAGTGCAGAAGTACAGTCACCTTTAGGTGTAAACTGAGCAAACGTTTAAAACAGAAATGTTTAGTGTTCACGGAGCCTGAGAGAAAAAAGGTCATCCACATTTTAATCTGTTACAGACTGAACTATTGTAGCGTACTTTATGAGCAAAGCTTTCAGGTGACGGTGAAAATAACAGCTTTGAGTGTGATCTGAGTGGATTCGCTGTGAAAGAACTAACAATAATCAATCAATACATCAAATGTAAAGAGACAATCAAACAAAGGCTCTCAGCTGCACACCTGACGCTCATCCAGTATGGACCGGCTCAGCTCTCCGCTCGTTGCTGGTTTGTCGGTGGTCTCTCAGACACTACGGCTGAACCCCGCTAGTTCTCTGGTGTCCCTGTGTTACTTACCTTTGCTCTCCTGTGCTCCAGGTCTTCTGTCCTCACCAGCCACAGACACCACACTCTGGGTCTGAATCACCTGCTTGCTCCACTCACCATCAGGACTCCCAGATCTCCAGCCTCCACCCGCTCCTCCGCCTCTCGCCGCCTGTTTTCCACCACGTGGAATCTCCTCGTCGGCCATGTTTACACGCCTGCAATAAAACCCTGTTTAAAAGTCTCCTTCAGCTTCCACAGTCCACGTGTGTGTCCAGCCTTTCTACTGAACTTAACAGAGCTGCATTTCTGCTGGGACTCGTCCAGGCCTCCAGATCTGAGCCAGGCCTACGCAGGCTGTCCTCAGGCATGAACTTCTATAATCCACATGATGGAGAGCGGTGGAAACGTGCAGTATTTTATGCTGGTTTGGTGTGGCTGAGAGTGGGATGAGCTTTCCTCCGGACGGGGACGCTGTCCACAGTTTGAAGCACGTGGGAATAACGGACGGGGCCAGAGAGACGTTAAAGGTCTCCATGAGCACTGGTGCCAGAGAGGAAGGCCTGGTGTAACAGTGATGCTAGAAAGACAAAGAAGGCACCAACAGTAGGAGCAGAAGCAGCTGCAGCTTTAGTGGAGTCTGAAACAGTGTGTTGTTGCAGACACTAGAGGGAAGCAGTGTGAAGGTTTTATTCTTCACAGCAGCAGCAGCAGCAGCAGCAGCAGCACAGAACAGATAGAAGTACTGACATATAAACTGTAGTATGAGGAGAGAATTACAGATTTACACAGAGGACTGTAGTGTCAGAACATCTGGGAACAACATCAGCATCATTTCATATGTATGATATCAAATGTTCTATAATATCATCAGATATTATAGAATACAGAGAGTCAGGACGTGTTTCTGTCCTGAAAACAGCTGAACATGGAGATACAGGTACAGCTTATCTTTTATAGCAGCTCCTATATAGGATTCAATAAAGTGAAGACATATTTCACAATACACAATAAAACTGATGAAGAAGAACTGAATATATATGAATAAATATTCAGTCATTTCCAAATTAGCAGCAGTTTGTCTTTGTTTCATAATATTAGAATCATAATTTAACGTTTTCTATGAATTAATATGTGAATATTTTAATTAAAAACAACTGCAGACAATAACAAATATAGATGATAATGAAACTGAACTAGAATAACCACAGAATACTTTTTACAACAGTTTGATTTGATGTGGAACTGCACTTTAAATTATACCCAGACAGTCCACAGCAGAGAAAAGATTGAAATATTATTTAGAAAAATAATGTACATAATTATTTAGACACAGAATCTGTGATATAAATATTGTTGGAATGATTTTATTCTACGGCCTAAATCCTCCTGTTGTCAGAATCAAATGTATGAGATCAGTAATCAGTGTTGAAAGAACATTTAAAGTTTCAGTGCGTTTGTGTGAGTTACTGTTTAAAACCAACTGGAAGCAGAAGTGGGATTATTAGTGTTTTCTTGGTTTCACTGCAGTTTACAGCATGAAGAAAATCTATTTGAACACAAACATGAGACAGAAACAAAGATCAGATCCGTCTGCAGGGAACAGACTGAAGACTGAAGCGCTGGGAGGAAAGAAGACGTTTAAAAGACAGAAAAGACCAAAAGGAAAATGAAACGACATCCAGGCAGCTTTTGTCCCCACCAAGGTTGAAAACATTTCACTCTGGACAAAAGCCTAGTTTTGTCTTTTCATCCCAGCTGCTGAACAACAGATAACAGAGTGTGTTAGTGAATTCACCACCAACCTGACTGTGTTTGTGGGAACAGGAAGGTTTTTTTGTGTTTCTCAGAGTTTTTATCTGCTGTCAGACTGAAATCAAGAAGAAGAAACTTCTGACTGAATGAGTTCAGAGAAACACACAAGTCTGAGAAGGAAGAATCATTTAGAAGAAACATTAACAACACTGAGAATAAAGCAGAGATAAATAGTGTCAGTAAGAAATGAATCTAAAACCTCAGACTCAGCAGAAAACCACAGCACAGCTTCAGCTGAGCGTCACTCAGCAGCAGCGTCCTTATCTGTCCGCCGCAGGGGCTGATGGGAGGTCTGAGGACCTGTTAGAAACCACGTGGCCCTCGTCTGATCTGGCAGCTCGTCCTCGTTTGGCCTCGGCTGCATCGGAGCGCCACTTCTCCCCAGGTTCCCCAGAGGAAACACCGCCGCACAAGATGCTTTTCCTCCCGGCTGCTGCTCTGTGCTGGCTGTGTTCAGGTGAGTGTTTCCGGCCAATCAGGAGCCAGCAAACTCAGGCCTTAGCAGACACTGTCACACTGACCTCCATCTACCTGTCTGTGTCTCTACAGCGCTGGTTGCCATGGCAGCAGAGCTGATTCAGGATGATTTAACATTGACCAGGAGAGTCGGAGAAGAGGTCTCCTTCAGCTGTGGAGGAACTGACCAGTGTCACAACCAGTGGGTGTTCTGGTACCAGAAGACAGACACAGGAACATTCACACTGATTCTGAATATTGATAGGAGTGATCGTGGATTTAATTCACGTTACAGTCATCCTCAGAAAGATGATTTCTCAGCTGTGAAGAAACAGAACGGCTGTGAGTTGCAGATCCAGAGAGTTAAACTCTCTCATTCAGCCTCCTACTACTGCAGCTGTGGGAAGGTTGTCCCCACAGTGAGAAATGATCCCTGCAGCCTGAACAAAAACCAGCAGATGAACAGCCGTCAGACTGTTTGTGACAGGAAGAGAGCAGTGAACCAGCCCAGCTTCACATATTTCACCTCCATCCTTCTAGCTGCAGGTTATCAGGACCACATTTCCATAAATGTCCTGTGGATGTTTCTGGTCCCCAGAGGATGAACCGCAACATTTAGGCCATAAGGCTGCTGAACTCAAGCTCATCACTGTCACTGTACTCACAGCACACTGGTGCTCTTTACCTTCATCCCTCTTTGATCTGAAGGTCCCTGTTTACATCTCTGTCTCTATGTGCTCTCTACATGTTTGTGTATATATCCTATATATAACTGTACATCACTAAACTGCAGTCCAGCTGCCCCTGGGGCATCCAGAGCCGTTGTCAGGACAGAGGAGATCTACAATCCTTCCAGCAGGTTCTGGATCATCCTCCCAGTTGGATGTGCCTGGAAGACCTCCAGGAGGAGGCGTCTGGGAGGCGTCCTGACCAGATACCCAAACCTCCTCAACGGACTCCTCTTGACCCAAAGGAGCAGCGGCTCTACTCCGAGCTCCCTCCGGATGTCTTCATCTCAGATTCCTTCCTCTCTCCTTATTTTACTTGCATGATAAAAAGTCACAATCAACACAGTCAGTTAATGAAGTTGATCCTCTGGGGACCAAGAACGTGTGTACAAACTTTGATGTCCATCCATCCATCCATCCTTCCTTTGGTCCAGGTCCGATCCATGTGGACTAAAGCAGGACTGACAGACATCAGCACCCACAGAGCAGCACTGCTGGTGTGTCTAAAGAGACAAAGAAAGAAGAGACAGTGGTGTTGATGTGAACATTAGAGAAACATCATGGAGCTGAAATATGACTCTGCTTCATCATTTGGACTCGTTCAGCTCAGCTGACACATTCAGCAGCAGCAGGTTTTTGTTTCAGGCTGTTTCACTGTGGGAGGATATGTCTACTGGATCTTTGGCTCTGGAACTAAACTGTATGTAACAGGTAAGAATAAACCTTCATTTTCCTTCAGTTGTTCTATTGAAGGAGTTCAAATGTGTTTTAATCAGTTTCTGCTGCTTCGGGCTTCACATGTTAGTTGTTTGATAATTAGTAGAGAAATCTTGCAGCCGTGCAGCTGTTGTTACATCAAACGGTTCATAATTCCTGAAAATACCTTTAAATCTCACTGCACAACTGGAGTCATTCTTTATGTCTGCAGGAGATCAAACTCATTTATACATTAAGAGTCTGATATCGGCGTAGTTACAAATATACAGTATTTGATCCTCTCAGTAATTCAGCTCCATCTCTGTTTGTTGAAAACAAGATAATAGACGTCATTATGCCTCATTAACCATGTCACTAACTGCATTTTTACAATAATCAATGAATATTTTTAATGCTGAGCTCATATAATGTGCTGTGTTTGTGATATAATATAGGACGACACATAACGGCACACACGCATATATATTAGTATCCTAATACAGTTATAATATCTATAAATATAAATATTATGTGACGCTGAACATAATTTCAAATATGATGAATTCTATACTGCTGTAATTTAAACAAGACAATATTATATTGTATCATATTATATTATATTATATTATATTATATTATATTATATTATATTATATTATATTATATTATATTATATTATATTATATTATATTATATTATATTATATTACATTATATTATATTATTTACACTTTAATCTAGTCTCAGGGATTGATCTCTCTTATATGTCAACACATCCAAACATGTCATTGTAATTGTGTATAACAGTTAAAAATGTTACAGAAAAGTTATTAGAATAATGTATTGTATGAATATTGATTAGTTTTTTTTAATATATGTTTCTAAAAATATAATGAGGATCATCAACTGCAAAACGATGTTCAGTTGAAGACGTAATTTGTTCTAATATGTAAATGATCCCCAACATGGAAAAAGTATTTTCCGCTGTAGGATAAATTGAATCATTATATTGTGTCACATTATACTCAGTATTATCACTTTTATATGAGTGTGTCCTCCGTAAATCAGGACATATCATGTTCATTTTGCTCTATTGAAAAGTTTAAAAAAGTGTCATTTAAAAAGTGAAATGATTGATGCACCACTTTGTTCTTGTCCTGATTGGGGTAAAGTCTATGGTGGTAAATATATAATATGTTATACATGTTGAAGTGATTGACATGACAAATGTATTGAACCTGTCCTTTATTCTAATATTACATTACCATAATATAGGGAAATGATTGTCCATTGTTTAAGGGGAAAATCATAATGACCTTATATCACATTATTAGGAACAATAATTCATTTGCAGTTGTAGTGAATGAAGTTTGTAGATTCAAACAAATCCTGATTTCCTTCTGTCCCCATAGAACATATGAAGACAGTGCATGACAGGTGTGTCACCATGAAGGTGAATCCAGTGTATGCAGTGAACTTTGTGCTGTATTGATGAGTAGTTTAGTGAGCAGAGTCCAGGTAGTTTCCAGGATCACACTGAATGCAGTGCTGTGCTGTGAGCTGCTGTTGACCGTGTGAATGTGTGTCTGTGCTGCTTGTTGCTGCTGTCAAACTTCAGGTGAGCAGGTGGTGAAGCCCGTGGTGAGCCTGTACCCAGTAACATCCAGAGCCCAGCAGGAGGGGAAGAGCTCCCTGCTGTGTGTGGCCTCAGGCATGTTTCCTCCTCTGGTCCAGTTCTCCTGGAAAAGACAAAAGGAGAACGGTCGTCCGGTGAAGATGGGAAATGCTGAGGGAGAGCAGCTGAAGCTCAGAGAGTCTGGATGCACCGGTAGAATCATAGAGATTGGTCAGGAGACACTGTCCACATTTAAATACCACTGCTCTGTGAAGCACGAGGGGGGAACAGTGGAGAGAATAAGAGAAGGTAATGAAGGCTTGGTGACTGTGTTCAGCACTGATTCAGCTTCATGTGGAGACGTTGTTCAAAAGAGCAGAGCAGCAGAGGACTGACATTTCTGTTTTATTCTTCTTCTGTTTCAGAAGTTTCTGGTCCTGCAACATCACCTCCAACATCACCTCCAACATCACCTCCTACATCACCTCCAGCATCACCTCCAACATCACCTCCTACATCACCTCCATCATCACCTCCACCATCACCTCCACCATCACCTCCAGCATCACCTCCAGCATCAGCCTCTTTCCAGTCCCAGTGCAGGGTGAAGCTGCTCTTGCTGCTGTCCACAGTGCTGATAGTGAAGAGTCTGGTGTACTGCTGTGGACTCTGTCTGCTGATGATCTGCAGAAACAAGAGACCGTCCACCAACTGCACAAATGCTGACTGACTGTTTTCTGCTCCTCTTTTCTCACCATAAAATCTCATATATACACATATACATACTATACAGTTATATATACGTATATAAATATACACACACACATATATGTATATACAGTTACACAGAGGAAAATTCTGTAAATACTGTAAATACACTTTCATATATATAATTACTATTTTAAGTTTTCAGAAAATGAAGCTAAATCATTAGTCTGGTAGATGTTTCATCATTTATAGTATTTTTGCTTTCCTTCTGCTTCTTTTAAATATATTATGGAGACTGTTGAAGGGTTTTTAAATTCTCTCAGTGTAACAATCTCATTAAACTAAAATATCACAGTGTCTCTGTTTAATAAACATCTGTGTTTTTATGATTTTCGGTTTGGTTTCATGACAAATAATCAGGAATAATTTCATTGGCTGTGTCTGTTGAGACTGAGAAGTAACTTGACTCAGTGCCAAGGACAAATGTGCAGGAAGATCTAAATATGAGCACACAGCTAAACAAGGACAACAAATCCACACAAAGATAGGCTGACACAAACATATAGCTGTTATATAAAAGTCAGTAGGTGAGGGTGTGTCACCAGGTCCAGAACTGACCCCTTTTATAACTGTGTCAGTTTGGATGTTCGACTCTACGCTGATGACGCTGTTGTTTACACGTATGAACGACCAGCAGAGCGAGCTGCTGTGAAGCTACAACTGCTAAAACATGATGACATGGAGGATTCATCAGTCAGGTTTAGGGTTGAATGTTGGCAAAATGATGGGTGTGTTTATTGTTTCTGATCCAATAATACGCCATGAAACTTTTACTTTTACTTACTTTTACTTTTATTTCAGCTGGTCAGTTCTGACTTGAGTTGTTTCTCTCACTGATTAATACCACAGATCAAAGCTGAGACAGTGAGTACTGAGCGCTGAAGTCAAACTGATGTTCCTGGAATGATCCTTTAACCAGAGTCCACGGTTGTAACTGTCGCCGTGTTACTAATGTGAAAAAGCGCAGCTGACGGTGAGGAGGCTGCAGAGCAGAAACCCACACAGCCCGTCTGCTGCAGGAAACCAAGTGTTGATTCTCTGTCAACAGTTTTTTATGAGTCCTAATAACCACTGAGAGCAGATTCATATCTGCTGCTCTTCACACCCATGAACTCTTCTTCCTCTCTGCAGCTTTTTCTCAGAGGTGAACTTTACAGTTTAGACTTGGTGCTGACAAGAGCCAACAAGTCCTCACACAAACACCCCTAAAGGGTTCTTTGTCGGTGCCCTCCTGAACAAACTAATGAGTGTTTTCTGATCTGATGCCTCAGTGGTTCATGTCTGGTTCACATTTGTCTTTTTAACTATCTAATTGGAGGACAGTGGTCATCAAAATCAGGATTTTTAGTTTGTTCTTGTTCACATATACAGTTGTGCTCATAAGTTTACATACCCTGGCAGAATTTATGATGTTTTGGCCATTTTTCAGAGAATATGAATGATAACACAAAATCCTTTCTTTCACTCATAGTTAGTCTTTGGGTGAAGCCACTTATTGTTAAACAACTGTGTTTACTCTTTTTAAATCATAATGACAACAGAAACTACCCAAATGACCCTGATCAAGAATTTACATACCCTGGAGATTTTGGCCTGATAACATGCACACAAGTTGACACAAACGGGTTTGATTGGCTACTAAAGGTAACCATCCTCACCTGTGATCTATTTGCTTGTAATCAGTGTGTGTGTATAAAAGGTCAGTGAGTTTCTGGGCTCCTGACAGACCCTTGCATCTTTAATCCAGTGCTGCACTGACGTTTCTGGTTTCTGAGTCATGGGGAAAGCAAAAGAATTGTCAAAGGATCTGCGGGAAAAGGTAATTGAACTGTATAAAACAGGAAAGGGATATAAAAAGATATCCAAGGAATTAAGAATGCCAATCAGCAGTGTTCAAACTCTAATTAAGAAGTGGAAAGTGAAGGATTCTGTTGAAACCAAACCACGGTCAGGTAGACCAACAAAAATTTCAGCCACAACTGCCAGGAAAATTGTTCGGGATGCAAAGAAAAACCCACAAATAACTTCAGCTGAAATACAGGACTCTCTGAAAAAAGGTGGTGTGGCTGTTTCAAGATGCACAATAAGGAGCCACTTGAAGAAAAATGGGCTTCATGGTCGATTCGCCAGAAGAAAGCCATTACTACGCAAATGCCACAAAGCATCCCGCTTACAATATGCCAAACAGCACAGAGACAAGCCTCAAAACTTCTGGAACACAGTCATTTGGAGTGATGAGACCAAAATTGAACTTTTTGGCCACAACCATAAACGTTACATTTGGAGAGGAGTCAACAAGGCCTATGATGAAAGGTCCACCATTCCTACTGTGAAACACGGAGGTGGATCGCTGATGTTTTGGGGATGTGTGAGCTACAACGGCACAGCAAACTTGGTCAAAATTGATGTTACAAGATGAATGCAGCATGTTAACAGAGAATACTGGAGGGAAATTTGCACTCATCTGCCCGGAAGCTGCGCATGGGACGTACTTGGACGTTCCAACATGACAACGATCCAAAACACAAGGCCAAGTCGACGTGTCATTGGCTACAGCAGAATAAAGTGAAGGTTCTGGAGTGGCCATCTCAGTCTCCTGACCTCAATATCATTGAGCCACTCTGGGGAGATCTCAAACGTGCAGTTCATGCAAGACAGCCCAAGAATTTACAGGAACTGGAGGCTTTTTGCCAAGAAAAATGGGCAGCTTTACCATCTGAGAAAATAAAGAGCCTCATCCACAACTACCACAAAAGACTTCAAGCTGTCATTGATGTTAAAGGGGGCAATACACGACATTAAGAACTGGGGTATGTAAACTTTTGATCAGGGTCATTTGGGTAGTTTCTGTTGTCATTATGATTTAAAAAGAGTAAACACAGTTGTTTGACAATAAATGGCTTCACCCAACCACTAACCATGAGTGAAAGAAAAGTTTTTGTGTTATCATTCATATTATCTGAAAAATGGCCAAGAAATCATAAATTCTGCCAGGGTATGTAAACTGATGAGCACAACTGTAATATACAATAATATACGTTATACAATATAATAAGTTATTTAGCAGAAAATATCTGTATAAATGACGAATAGTTTGATTTGTGTTTCCGACCATTTCAGAATATTATTTTACACAACCTTCAATATTTTGTGATGGTACTCTGCAGACCAATTAAACAAAATCGTACAAGAGAAGTAATAATAATAATAATCGACAATGATAAAAAATATTCCTGTCATCATGATAATCATTACTATTGAAATAAGAATGAGAAAACTGAAATATATCTATAAAACACATTTTGCAAAACGTGCTTAGGAATCGATCAAACTGAGATTAAAGCAAAATGAAACAACATTTGAATTAAAAACAGGAACTAAAGCTGGTAACACAAAGGAAATAAAATAATATCATTACAAATATTGAATATTATGTATAAAATAAGAACTTTGTCCTACAAATACTGAAAGTTGTTGTGGGAGCTCATAGAAAGCCTGATATTATCTGACCACGCTCCAAGCTGGCAAGACGACCCTGAGAACTATTAAGTACAAAGAGCCACCGAATGCAACAACATGTGTTTTTATTGTTGTCAGTCAGCACTGGACACGTAGATCACATACAGTACAATACATATATATTACATAACAGTGGTGGATTGTGGGTACAGTTCATTTTCACTGCCTAATACTTCACTAAAAGTTAATTTGTATGTATCTATAGATGTTTTACCAATTTTAAAACATCTGTCAGGATTATTACTGTGACGCTGCTCCCCTCTAGTGGCTGTAATGAAGCACTGCGTCATCACCTGATACAACTTCTGTTATTAATACAAACACTGCTACAGCTGTGGAGAACACATCCACACATCCTTCACACTGCTGCCTTTCAATGGCTGCAGGGAAACAAACACATTCACACACAATGCATTTACTACTTCTGCTGCTCTGACTACCATTACCGGCAGGGGTCCCACAGGGCTTTGTTCTGGATCCCCTCTTATTCACTATATACATGTTACCCCCGGGGCAAATCCTGTGTGTGGATTACATTGATTTCAATGGTTACGTCGATGACACCCAACTATTTGTCCCGATGGAGCCCTGTACCACAGATGTACCCTGGTATGTCCTGCCTTGTTGACAGTAAGAACTGGATATATAAACATGTCCTGCAGTTGAATTACTTCAGTTCACAAGTTATTAAAACGACCCCCTGTGACTCTTCAGCACGAGCAGCATTACACTCATGTACACCAGGTATGCACATGCCAGGGTGAACCGGAAGCACATTCTCTACTCTGCATTTGGTTGCTGTTTGCAGAAAATACTACGGAGGAGCAATGGTGTAAAGTAGGACCAGAGATTTGTTTGTTTAGACTGAGGACAAGGTGGGACTGTCCCGGAGTGAAGGCAGTCAAGGGAAGGACACGTCATGACTCTTCAGACCCAAACTGGAGGCAAACGTTTGTGTCTGCCTCATCGCTTTCAGAGGTCTCCATTTCATCCGCTCAGACTAAAACACAGTCCCAGAGTTTTCAAACTAAATCAAGGTCAGCAGCATTTTCAAATCTCTTTGTTTTAGGAGCTCCAAAGTGCAGAAGTACAGTCACCTTTAGGTGTAAACTGAGCAAACGTTTAAAACAGAAATGTTTAGTGTTCACGGAGCCTGAGAGAAAAAAGGTCATCCACATTTTAATCTGTTACAGACTGAACTATTGTAGCGTACTTTATGAGCAAAGCTTTCAGGTGAAGGTGAAAATAACAGCTTTGAGTGTGATCTGAGTGGATTCGCTGTGAAAGAACTAACAATAATCAATCAATACATCAAATGTAAAGAGACAATCAAACAAAGGCTCTCAGCTGCACACCTGACGCTCATCCAGTATGGACCGGCTCAGCTCTCCGCTCGTTGCTGGTTTGTCGGTGGTCTCTCAGACACTACGGCTGAACCCCGCTAGTTCTCTGGTGTCCCTGTGTTACTTACCTTTGCTCTCCTGTGCTCCAGGTCTTCTGTCCTCACCAGCCACAGACACCACACTCTGGGTCTGAATCACCTGCTTGCTCCACTCAGCATCAGGACTCCCAGATCTCCAGCCTCCACCCGCTCCTCCGCCTCTCGCCGCCTGTTTTCCACCACGTGGAATCTCCTCGTCGGCCATGTTTACACGCCTGCAATAAAACCCTGTTTAAAAGTCTCCTTCAGCTTCCACAGTCCACGTGTGTGTCCAGCCTTTCTACTGAACTTAACAGAGCTGCATTTCTGCTGGGACTCGTCCAGGCCTCCAGATCTGAGCCAGGCCTACGCAGGCTGTCCTCAGGCATGAACTTCTATAATCCACATGATGGAGAGCGGTGGAAACGTGCAGTATGTTATGCTGGTTTGGTGTGGCTGAGAGTGGGATGAGCTTTCCTCCGGACGGGGACGCTGTCCACAGTTTGAAGCACGTGGGAATAACGGACGGGGCCAGAGAGATGTTAAAGGTCTCCATGAGCACTGGTGCCAGAGAGGAAGGCCTGGTGTAACAGTGATGCTAGAAAGACAAAGAAGGCACCAACAGTAGGAGCAGAAGCAGCTGCAGCTTTAGTGGAGTCTGAAACAGTGTGTTGTTGCAGACACTAGAGGGAAGCAGTGTGAAGGTTTTATTCTTCACAGCAGCAGCAGCAGCAGCAGCAGCACAGAACAGATAGAAGTACTGACATATAAACTGTAGTATGAGGAGAGAATTACAGATTTACACAGAGGACTGTAGTGTCAGAACATCTGGGAACAACATCAGCATCATTTCATATGTATGATATCAAATGTTCTATAATATCATCAGATATTATAGAATACAGAGAGTCAGGACGTGTTTCTGTCCTGAAAACAGCTGAACATGGAGATACAGGTACAGCTTATCTTTTATAGCAGCTCCTATATAGGATTCAATAAAGTGAAGACATATTTCACAATACACAATAAAACTGATGAAGAAGAACTGAATATATATGAATAAATATTCAGTCAGTTCCAAATTAGCAGCAGTTTGTCTTTATTTCATAATATTAGAATCATAATTTAACATTTTCTATGAATTAATATGTGAATATTTTAATTAAAAACAACTGCAGACAATAACAAATATAGATGATAATGAAACTGAACTAGAATAACCACAGAATACTTTTTACAACAGTTTGATTTGATGTGGAACTGCACTTTAAATTATACCCAGACAGTCCACAGCAGAGAAAAGATTGAAATATTATTTAGAAAAATAATGTACATAATCATTTAGACACAAAATCTGTGATATAAATATTGTTGGAATGATTTTATTCTACGGCCTAAATCCTCCTGTTGTCAGAATCAAATGTATGAGATCAGTAATCAGTGTTGAAAGAACATTTAAAGTTTCAGAGCGTTTGTGTGAGTTACTGTTTAAAACCAACTGGAAGCAGAAGTGGGATTATTAGTGTTTTCTTGGTTTCACTGCAGTTTACAGCATGAAGAAAATCTATTTGAACACAAACATGAGACAGAAACAAAGATCAGATCCGTCTGCAGGGAACAGACTGAAGACTGAAGCGCTGGGAGGAAAGAAGACGTTTAAAAGACAGAAAAGACCAAAAGGAAAATGAAACGACATCCAGGCAGCTTTTGTCCCCACCAAGGTTGAAAATCATTTCACTCTGGACAAAAGCCTAGTTTTGTCTTTTCATCCCAGCTGCTGAACAACAGATAACAGAGTGTGTTAGTGAATTCACCACCAACCTGACTGTGTTTGTGGGAACAGGAAGGTTTTTTTGTGTTTCTCAGAGTTTTTATCTGCTGTCAGACTGAAATCAAGAAGAAGAAACTTCTGACTGAATGAGTTCAGAGAAACACACAAGTCTGAGAAGGAAGAATCATTTAGAAGAAACATTAACAACACTGAGAATAAAGCAGAGATAAATAGTGTCAGTAAGAAATGAATCTAAAACCTCAGACTCAGCAGAAAACCACAGCACAGCTTCAGCTGAGCGTCACTCAGCAGCAGCGTCCTTATCTGTCCGCCGCAGGGGCTGATGGGAGGTCTGAGGACCTGTTAGAAACCACGCGGCCCTCGTCTGATCTGGCAGCTCGTCCTCGTTTGGCCTCGGCTGCATCGGAGCGCCACTTCTCCCCAGGTTCCCCAGAGGAAACACCGCCGCACCAGATGCTTTTCCTCCCGGCTGCTGCTCTGTGCTGGCTGTGTTCAGGTGAGTGTTTCCGGCCAATCAGGAGCCAGCAAACTCAGGCCTTAGCAGACACTGTCACACTGACCTCCATCTACCTGTCTGTGTCTCTACAGCGCTGGTTGCCATGGCAGCAGAGCTGATTCAGGATGATTTAACATTGACCAGTAGAGTCGGAGAAAAGGTCTCCTTCAGCTGTGAAGGAACTGACCAGTGTGATACAAGTTATGTGCTCTGGTACCAGAAGACAGACACAGGAACATTCACAAGGATTCTGCATATTGATAAGAATAATGGTGGAGTTGATTCAGGTTACAATCATCCTCAGAAAAATGATTTCTCAGCTGTGAAGAAACAGAAGGGCTGGGAGCTGCAGATCCAGAGAGTTAACGTCTCTCATTCAGCCTCCTACTACTGCAGCTGTGGGAAGGATGTTCCCCACAGTGAGAAATGATCCCTGCAGCCTGAACAAAAACCAGCAGATGAACAGCCGTCAGACTGTTTGTGACAGGAAGATAAAAATTCAGAATCAACACAGTCAGTTAATGAAGTTGATCCTCTGGGGACCAAGAACGTGTGTACAAACTTTGATGTCCATCCATCCATCCATCCATCCTTTGGTCCAGGTCCGATCCATGTGGACTAAAGCAGGACTGACAGACATCAGCACCCACAGAGCAGCACTGCTGGTGTGTCTAAAGAGACAAAGAAAGAAGAGACAGTGGTGTTGATGTGAACATTAGAGAAACATCATGGAGCTGAAATATGACTCTGCTTCATCATTTGGACTCGTTCAGCTCAGCTGACACATTCAGCAGCAGCAGGTTTTTGTTTCAGGCTGTTTCACTGTGGGAGGATATGTCTACTTGATCTTTGGCTCTGGAACTAAACTGTATGTAACAGGTAAGAATAAACCTTCATTTTCCTTCAGTTGTTCTATTGAAGGAGTTCAAATGTGTTTTAATCAGTTTCTGCTGCTTCGGGCTTTACATGTTAGTTGTTTGATAATTAGTAGAGAAATCTTGCAGCCGTGCAGCTGTTGTTACATCAAACGGTTCATAATTCCTGAAAATACCTTTAAATCTCACTGCACAACTGGAGTCATTCTTTATGTCTGCAGGAGATCAAACTCATTTATACATTAAGAGTCTGATATCGGCGTAGTTACAAATATACAGTATTTGATCCTCTCAGTAATTCAGCTCCATCTCTGTTTGTTGAAAACAAGAGAATAGACGTCATTATGCCTCATTAACCATGTCACTAACTGCATTTTTACAATAATCAATGAATATTTTTAATGCTGTGCTCATATAATGTGCTGTGTTTGTGATATAATATAGGACGACACATAACGGCACACACGCATATATATTAGTATCCTAATACAGTTATAATATCTATAAATATAAATATTATGTGACGCTCAAATATGATGAATTCTATACTGCTGTAATTTAAACAAGACAATATTATATTATATTATATTATATTATATTATATTATATTATATTATATTATATTATATTATATTATATTATATTATATTATTTACATTTTAATCTAGTCTCAGGGATTGATCTCTCTTATATGTCAACACATCCAAACATGTCATTGTAATTGTGTATAACAGTTAAAAATGTTACAGAAAAGTTATTAGAATAATGTATTGTATGAATATTGATTAGTTTTTTTTAAATATATGTTTCTAAAAATATAATGAGGATCATCAACTGCAAAATGATGTTCAGTTGAAGATGTAATTTGTTCTAATATGTAAATGATCCCCAACATGGAAAAAGTATTTTCCGCTGTAGGATAAATTGAATCATTATATTGTGTCACATTATACTCAGTATTATCACTTTTATATGAGTGTGTCCTCCGTAAATCAGGACATATCATGTTCATTTTGCTCTATTGAAAAGTTTAAAAAAGTGTCATTTAAAAAGAGAAATGATTGATGCACCACTTTGTTCTTGTCCTGATTGGGGTAAAGTCTATGGTGGTAAATATATAATATGTTGTACATGTTGAAGTGATTGACATGACAAATGTATTGAACCTGTCCTTTATTCTAATATTACATTACCATAATATAGGGAAATGATTGTCCATTGTTTAAGGGGAAAATCATAATGACCTTATATCACATTATTAGGAACAATAATTCATTTGCAGTTGTAGTGAATGAAGTTTGTAGATTCAAACAAATCCTGATTTCCTTCTGTCCCCATAGAACATATGAAGACAGTGCATGACAGGTGTGTCACCATGAAGGTGAATCCAGTGTATGCAGTGAACTTTGTGCTGTATTGATGAGTAGTTTAGTGAGCAGAGTCCAGGTAGTTTCCAGGATCACACTGAATGCAGTGCTGTGCTGTGAGCTGCTGTTGACCGTGTGAATGTGTGTCTGTGCTGCTTGTTGCTGCTGTCAAACTTCAGGTGAGCAGGTGGTGAAGCCCGTGGTGAGCCTGTACCCAGTAACATCCAGAGCCCAGCAGGAGGGGAAGAGCTCCCTGCTGTGTGTGGCCTCAGGCATGTTTCCTCCTCTGGTCCAGTTCTCCTGGAAAAGACAAATGGAGAACTGTCCTCCGGTGGAGCTGGAAGATGCTGAGGGAGAGCAGCTGAAGCTCAGCGAGTCTGGATGCACCGGTAGAATCATAGAGATTGATCGGGAGGCACTGTCCACATTTAAATACCACTGCTCTGTGAAGCACGAGGGGGGAACAGTGGAGAGAATAAGAGAAGGTAATGAAGGCTTGGTGACTGTGTTCAGCACTGATTCAGCTTCATGTGGAGACGTTGTTCAAGAGAGCAGAGCAGCAGAGGACTGACATTTCTGTTTTATTCTTCTTCTGTTTCTGGTCCTGCAACATCACCTCCACCATCACCTCCACCATCACCTTCACCATCACCTCCAACATCACCTCCATCATCACCTCCAGCATCAGCCTCTTTCCAGTCCCAGTGCAGGGTGAAGCTGCTCTTGCTGCTGTCCACAGTGCTGATAGTGAAGAGTCTGGTGTACTGCTGTGGACTCTGTCTGCTGATGATCTGCAGAAACAAGAGACCGTCCACCAACTGCACAAATGCTGACTGACTGTTTTCTGCTCCTCTTTTCTCACTTTAAAATCTCATATATACACATATACATACTATACACTTAGAATAGTCTGTACAGTATTTACAGAATTTCCTCTTTGTAACTGTACATACATATAAAAATAATAAACACACACACACATATATATGTATATACAGTTACACAGAGGAACAATCAGTAAATACTACTGTAATCATATAATTACTGTTTTCAGTTTTCAGAAAATGAAGCTAAATCATTAGCTGTCTGGTAGATGTTCCATCATTTATAGTATTTCTGCTTTCCTTCTGCTTCTTTTAAATATATTATGGAGAGTGTTGAAGGGTTTTCAAAATAAACATCTGTGTTTTTATGATTTTCGGTTTGGTTTCATAACAAATAATCAGGAATAATTTCATTGGCTGTGTGTGTTGAGACTGAGAAGTAACTTGACTCAGTGCCAAGAACAAATGTGCAGGAAGATCTAAATATGAGCACACAGCTAAACAAGGACAACAAATCCACACAAAGATAAGCTGACACAAACATATAGCTGTTATATACAAGTCAGTAGGTGAGGGTGTGTCACCAGGTCCAGAACTGACCCCTTTTATAACTGTGTCAGTTTGGATGTTCGACTCTACGCTGATGACGCTGTTGTTCACACGTATGAACGACCAGCAGAGCGAGCTGCTGTGAAGCTGCAACTGCTAAAACATGATGACATGGAGGCTTCATCAGTCAGGTTTAGGGTTGAATGTTGGCAAAATGATGGGTGTGTTTATTGTTTCTAATCCAATAATAGGCCATGAAACTTTTACAGCTTTATCGAGACGAAATGGATTGTTATAGTTACTGACTAGACTAATATTCATGTTCCACAGAATATACAGAATCACAAAATACATCACAAAGAAATATAGAAGTTATATATGACATTCACACTCAAGTCCTACCTGAAAACACACTTAGAATGGGGACAAACTAAACACATTAAACAGAAAAACTGATTTTGCATCTATATTAAAAAGGATTCTTAAATAATCAATGAAACTGCTAAAATGAAAGAAAACGTGTTTGAGGTGATGAAGTGGGATCAGAGCAGACTGCAGCAGGTTGAACATTTTATTTCAGCTTGTCAGTTCTGACTTGAGCTGTTTCTCTCACTGATTAATACCACAGATCAAAGCTGAGACAGTGAGTACTGAGCGCTGAAGTCAAACTGAAGTTCCTGGAATGATCCTTTAACAAGAGTCCATGATTGTAACTGTCGCCGTGTTACTAATGTGAAAAAGCGCAGCTGACGGTGAGGAGGCTGCAGAGCAGAAACCCACACAGCCCGTCTGCTGCAGGAAACCAAGTGTTGATTCTCTGTCAACAGTTTTTTATGAGTCCTAATAACCACTGAGAGCAGATTCATATCTGCTGCTCTTCACACCCATGAACTCTTCCTCTCTGCAGCTTTTTCTCTTTTTCTCAGAGGTGAACTTTACAGTTTAGACTTGGTGCTGACGAGAGCCAACAAGTCCTCACACAAACATCCCGAAAGGGTTCTTTTAGAATAGATTATATTAGGAGCTGCAGGAGCTAAACTCAGTAAATCAGCATCAGGTTTGTTCTTGTTCACATTTTCACAGCAAAGAGTTTTCTGATGTGAAATAAAAATAATGTTTTCACAGTTTTTCTATTTACAGCAACAATAATGTAACTGTACAAGAAAACACAGTAAATTCTGTGTGTTGTTTAATATAATAAGTTATTTAGCAGAAAATATCTGTATAAATGATGAATAGTTTGTGTGACGAAGACTCTGTCACAGATTGTGGACGGCACATGTTTCAGGGTCTGAAGCAGAGCTGATATATAGTGCTGGCTTATATAGAAGCTACAGAGGTCCAGTGCAGGTGTGCTGATGGTGGAAGGTACCATCTCTAACCAGGTTATAGGTGATGTTACCTAACAGATGAAGCTGTGTCAAAGCTTTGGGGTTTATTTAAGGCCTTTGACTGGGAAGTGGTGATGCCTATAAGTAGGGATATTGTGTGATATTTTTGATTCAGGTAAGAACTGGCAGTGAAGCTGATTGTTTAAAGGGAAGATAATTGATTGATCAGCGGTTGGTTGGTCCAGGGGGAGGGGCTTAACATTTATAAGCCTCTGGCCACCAAAGCTCACGAGGAGTCAGCGGAGTCAGACAGGTGACAGGTATTTTTACTTTTGGTCTTTTTTGTTTTGCTGTGGACGTCCAACTTTCTGTTTTCCTCACTGTTTTTTGTACATAAAGCACCTCAATAACTTTTGCAACTCAAGCCATCTTTTGTTAGACAGATGACCCACCGACTTTTGTAACAGTTTGATTTGTGTTCCCGACCAGTTCAGAATATTATTTTACACAACCTTCAATATTTTGTGATGGTACTCTGCAGACCAATTAAACTTTCTCTTGAGAAAACACCAGTATAAATCTAATAGAGATTCTGAAGGTAAAAATCCACAATAAATAGGTTTTATTTAATCTATTGAAATTAGGCATTTAATCATACAAGAGGAATAATAATAATAATAATACACAATGACAATGAAATATTCTTGTCATCATGATAATCATTACTATTAAAATAAGAAAGAGAAAACTGAAATGTATCTATAAAACACATTTTGCAAAACATGCTTAGGAATCGATCAAACTGAGATTAAAGCAAAATGAAACAACATTTGAATTAAAAACAGGAACTACAGCTGGTAACACAAAGGAAATGAAATAATATCATTAGAAATATTGAATATTATGTATAAAATAAGAACTTTGTCCTACAAATACTGAAAGTTGTTGTGGGAGCTCATAGAAAGCCTGATATTATCTGACCACGCTCCAAGCTGGCAAGACGACCCTGAGAACTATTAAGTACAAAGAGCCACCGAATGCAACAACATGTGTTTTTATTGTTGTCAGTCAGCACTGGACACGTAGATCACATACAGTACAATACATATATATTACATAACAGTGGTGGATTGTGGGTACAGTTCATTTTCACTGCCTAATACTTCACTAAAAGTTAATTTGTATATATCTATAGATGTTTTACCAATTTTAAAACATCTGTCAGGATTATTACCGTGACGCTGCTCCCCTCTAGTGGCTGTAATGAAGCACTGCGTCATCACCTGATACAACTTCTGTTATTAATACAAACACTGCTACAGCTGTGGAGAACACATCCACACATCCTTCACACTGCTGCCTTTCAATGGCTGCAGGGAAACAAACACATTCACACACAATGCATTTACTACTTCTGCTGCTCTGACTACCATTACCGGCAGGGGTCCCACAGGGCTTTGTTCTGGATCCCCTCTTATTCACTATATACATGTTACCCCCGGGGCAAATCATGTGTGTGGATTACATTGATTTCAATGCTTACGTCGATGACACCCAACTATATGTCCCGATGGAGCCCTGTACCACAGATGTACCCTGGTATGTCCTGCCTTGTTGACAGTAAGAACTGGATATATAAAAATGTCCTGCAGTTGAATTACTTCAGTTCACAAGTTATTAAAACGACCCCCTGTGACTCTTCAGCACGAGCAGCATTACACTCATGTACACCAGGTATGCACATGCCAGGGTGAACCGGAAGCACATTCTCTACTCTGCATTTTGTTGCTATTTGCAGAAAATACTACGGAGGAGCAATGGTGTAAAGTAGGACCAGAGATTTGTTTGTTTAGACTGAGGACAAGGTGGGACTGTCCCGGAGTGAAGGCAGTCAAGGGAAGGACACGTCATGACTCTTCAGACCCAAACTGGAGGCAAACGTTTGTGTCTGCCTCATCGCTTTCAGAGGTCTCCATTTCATCCGCTCAGACTAAAACACAGTCCCAGAGTTTTCAAACTAAATCAAGGTCAGCAGCATTTTCAAATCTCTTTGTTTTAGGAGCTCCAAAGTGCAGAAGTACAGTCACCTTTAGGTGTAAACTGAGCAAACGTTTAAAACAGAAATGTTTAGTGTTCACGGAGCCTGAGAGAAAAAAGGTCATCCACATTTTAATCTGTTGCAGACTGAACTATTGTAGCGTACTTTATGAGCAAAGCTTTCAGGTGAAGGTGAAAATAACAGCTTTGAGTGTGATCTGAGTGGATTCGCTGTGAAAGAACTAACAATAATCAATCAATACATCAAATGTAAAGAGACAATCAAACAAAGGCTCTCAGCTGCACACCTGACGCTCATCCAGTATGGACCGGCTCAGCTCTCCGCTCGTTGCTGGTTTGTCGGTGGTCTCTCAGACACTACGGCTGAACCCCGCTAGTTCTCTGGTGTCCCTGTGTTACTTACCTTTGCTCTCCTGTGCTCCAGGTCTTCTGTCCTCACCAGCCACAGACACCACACTCTGGGTCTGAATCACCTGCTTGCTCCACTCACCATCAGGACTCCCAGATCTCCAGCCTCCACCCGCTCCTCCGCCTCTCGTCGCCTGTTTTCCACCACGTGGAATCTCCTCGTCGGCCATGTTTACACGCCTGCAATAAAACCCTGTTTAAAAGTCTCCTTCAGCTTCCACAGTCCACGTGTGTGTCCAGCCTTTCTACTGAACTTAACAGAGCTGCATTTCTGCTGGGACTCGTCCAGGCCTCCAGATCTGAGCCAGGCCTACGCAGGCTGTCCTCAGGCATGAACTTCTATAATCCACATGATGGAGAGCGGTGGAAACGTGCAGTATTTTATGCTGGTTTGGTGTGGCTGAGAGTGGGATGAGCTTTCCTCCGGACGGGGACGCTGTCCACAGTTTGAAGCACGTGGGAATAACGGACGGGGCCAGAGAGACGTTAAAGGTCTCCATGAGCACTGGTGCCAGAGAGGAAGGCCTGGTGTAACAGTGATGCTAGAAAGACAAAGAAGGCACCAACAGTAGGAGCAGAAGCAGCTGCAGCTTTAGTGGAGTCTGAAACAGTGTGTTGTTGCAGACACTAGAGGGAAGCAGTGTGAAGGTTTTATTCTTCACAGCAGCAGCAGCAGCAGCAGCAGCACAGAACAGATAGAAGTACTGACATATAAACTGTAGTATGAGGAGAGAATTACAGATTTACACAGAGGACTGTAGTGTCAGAACATCTGGGAACAACATCAGCATCATTTCATATGTATGATATCAAATGTTCTATAATATCATCAGATATTATAGAATACAGAGAGTCAGGACGTGTTTCTGTCCTGAAAACAGCTGAACATGGAGATACAGGTACAGCTTATCTTTTATAGCAGCTCCTATATAGGATTCAATAAAGTGAAGACATATTTCACAATACACAATAAAACTGATGAAGAAGAACTGAATATATATGAATAAATATTCAGTCATTTCCAAATTAGCAGCAGTTTGTCTTTATTTCATAATATTAGAATCATAATTTAACGTTTTCTATGAATTAATATGTGAATATTTTAATTAAAAACAACTGCAGACAATAACAAATATAGATGATAATGAAACTGAACTAGAATAACCACAGAATACTTTTTACAACAGTTTGATTTGATGTGGAACTGCACTTTAAATTATACCCAGACAGTCCACAGCAGAGAAAAGATTGAAATATTATTTAGAAAAATAATGTACATAATTATTTAGACACAAAATCTGTGATATAAATATTGTTGGAATGATTTTATTCTACGGCCTAAATCCTCCTGTTGTCAGAATCAAATGTATGAGATCAGTAATCAGTGTTGAAAGAACATTTAAAGTTTCAGTGCGTTTGTGTGAGTTACTGTTTAAAACCAACTGGAAGCAGAAGTGGGATTATTAGTGTTTTCTTGGTTTCACTGCAGTTTACAGCATGAAGAAAATCTATTTGAACACAAACATGAGACAGAAACAAAGATCAGATCCGTCTGCAGGGAACAGACTGAAGACTGAAGCGCTGGGAGGAAAGAAGACGTTTAAAAGACAGAAAAGACCAAAAGGAAAATGAAACGACATCCAGGCAGCTTTTGTCCCCACCAAGGTTGAAAACATTTCACTCTGGACAAAAGCCTAGTTTTGTCTTTTCATCCCAGCTGCTGAACAACAGATAACAGAGTGTGTTAGTGAATTCACCACCAACCTGACTGTGTTTGTGGGAACAGGAAGGTTTTTTTGTGTTTCTCAGAGTTTTTATCTGCTGTCAGACTGAAATCAAGAAGAAGAAACTTCTGACTGAATGAGTTCAGAGAAACACACAAGTCTGAGAAGGAAGAATCATTTAGAAGAAACATTAACAACACTGAGAATAAAGCAGAGATAAATAGTGTCAGTAAGAAATGAATCTAAAACCTCAGACTCAGCAGAAAACCACAGCACAGCTTCAGCTGAGCGTCACTCAGCAGCAGCGTCCTTATCTGTCCGCCGCAGGGGCTGATGGGAGGTCTGAGGACCTGTTAGAAACCACGCGGCCCTCGTCTGATCTGGCAGCTCGTCCTCGTTTGGCCTCGGCTGCATCGGAGCGCCACTTCTCCCCAGGTTCCCCAGAGGAAACACCGCCGCACCAGATGCTTTTCCTCCCGGCTGCTGCTCTGTGCTGGCTGTGTTCAGGTGAGTGTTTCCGGCCAATCAGGAGCCAGCAAACTCAGGCCTTAGCAGACATTGTCACACTGACCTCCATCTACCTGTCTGTGTCTCTACAGCGCTGGTTGCCATGGCAGCAGAGCTGATTCAGGATGATTTAACATTGACCAGGAGAGTCGGAGAAAAGGTCTCCTTCAGCTGTGAAGGAACTGACCAGTGTTACAACAGTTATGTGTACTGGTACCAGAAGACAGACACAGGAACATTCACACTGATTCTGGATATTGATAAGAATAATGGTAAAGTTGATTCACGTTACAATCATCCTCAGAAAAATGATTTCTCAGCTGTGAAGAAACAGAAGGGCTGGGAGCTGCAGATCCAGAGAGTTAAACTCTCTCATTCAGCCTCCTACTACTGCAGCTGTTGGAAGAGAAGTTCCCCACAGTGAGAAATGATCCCTGCAGCCTGAACAAAAACCAGCAGATGAACAGCCGTCAGACTGTTTGTGACAGGAAGATAAAAAGTTGCATGATAAAGTCAGAATCAACACAGTCAGTTAATGAAGTTGATCCTCTGGGGACCAAGAACGTGTGTACAAACTTTGATGTCCATCCATCCATCCATCCATCCTTTGGTCCAGGTCCGATCCATGTGGACTAAAGCAGGACTGACAGACATCAGCACCCACAGAGCAGCACTGCTGGTGTGTCTAAAGAGACAAAGAAAGAAGAGACAGTGGTGTTGATGTGAACATTAGAGAAACATCATGGAGCTGAAATATGACTCTGCTTCATCATTTGGACTCGTTCAGCTCAGCTGACACATTCAGCAGCAGCAGGTTTTTGTTTCAGGCTGTTTCACTGTGGGAGGATATGTCTACTTGATCTTTGGCTCTGGAACTAAACTGTATGTAACAGGTAAGAATAAACCTTCATTTTCCTTCAGTTGTTCTATTGAAGGAGTTCAAATGTGTTTTAATCAGTTTCTGCTGCTTCGGGCTTTACATGTTAGTTGTTTGATAATTAGTAGAGAAATCTTGCAGCCGTGCAGCTGTTGTTACATCAAACGGTTCATAATTCCTGAAAATACCTTTAAATCTCACTGCACAACTGGAGTCATTCTTTATGTCTGCAGGAGATCAAACTCATTTATACATTAAGAGTCTGATATCGGCGTAGTTACAAATATACAGTATTTGATCCTCTCAGTAATTCAGCTCCATCTCTGTTTGTTGAAAACAAGATAATAGACGTCATTATTATATTATATTATATTATATTATATTATATTATATTATATTATATTATATTATATTATATTATATTATATTATATTATATTATATTATATTATATTATTTACATTTTAATCTAGTCTCAGGGATTGATCTCTCTTATATGTCAACACATCCAAACATGTCATTGTAATTGTGTATAACAGTTAAAAATGTTACAGAAAAGTTATTAGAATAATGTATTGTATGAGTCATTCTTTATGTCTGCAGGAGATCAAACTCATTTATACATTAAGAGTCTGATATCGGCGTAGTTACAAATATACAGTATTTGATCCTCTCAGTAATTCAGCTCCATCTCTGTTTGTTGAAAACAAGAGAATAGACGTCATTATGCCTCATTAACCATGTCACTAACTGCATTTTTACAATAATCAATGAATATTTTTAATGCTGTGCTCATATAATGTGCTGTGTTTGTGATATAATATTGGACGACACATAACGGCACACACGCATATATATTAGTATCCTAATACAATTATAATATCTATAAATATAAATATTATGTGACGCTCAAATATGATGAATTCTATACTGCTGTAATTTAAACAACACAATATTATATTATATTATATTATATTATATTATATTATATTATATTATATTATATTATATTATATTATATTATATTATATTATATTATATTATATTATATTATATTATATTATTTACATTTTAATCTAGTCTCAGGGATTGATCTCTCTTATCTGTCAACACATCCAAACATGTCATTGTAATTGTGTATAACAGTTAAAAATGTTACTGAAAAGTTATTAGAATAATGTATTGTATGAATATTGATTAGTTTTTTTAAAATATATGTTTCTAAAAATATAATGAGGATCATCAACTGCAAAACGATGTTCAGTTGAAGATGTAATTTGTTCTAATATGTAAATGATCCCCAACATGGAAAAAGTATTTTCCGCTGTAGGATAAATTGAATCATTATATTGTGTCACATTATACTCAGTATTATCACTTTTATATGAGTGTGTCCTCCGTAAATCAGGACATATCATGTTCATTTTGCTCTATTGAAAAGTTTAAAAAAGTGTCATTTAAAAAGAGAAATGATTGATGCACCACTTTGTTCTTGTCCTGATTGGGGTAAAGTCTATGGTGGTAAATATATAATATGTTATACATGTTGAAGTGATTGACATGACAAATGTATTGAACCTGTCCTTTATTCTAATATTACATTACCATAATATAGGGAAATGATTGTCCATTGTTTAAGGGGAAAATCATAATGACCTTATATCACATTATTAGGAACAATAATTCATTTGCAGTTGTAGTGAATGAAGTTTGTAGATTCAAACAAATCCTGATTTCCTTCTGTCCCCATAGAACATATGAAGACAGTGCATGACAGGTGTGTCACCATGAAGGTGAATCCAGTGTATGCAGTGAACTTTGTGCTGTATTGATGAGTAGTTTAGTGAGCAGAGTCCAGGTAGTTTCCAGGATCACACTGAATGCAGTGCTGTGCTGTGAGCTGCTGTTGACCGTGTGAATGTGTGTCTGTGCTGCTTGTTGCTGCTGTCAAACTTCAGGTGAGCAGGTGGTGAAGCCCGTGGTGAGCCTGTACCCAGTAACATCCAGAGCCCAGCAGGAGGGGAAGAGCTCCCTGCTGTGTGTGGCCTCAGGCATGTTTCCTCCTCTGGTCCAGTTCTCCTGGAAAAGACAAAAGGTGAACGGTCGTCCAGAGAAGATGGGAAATGCTGAGGGAGAGCAGCTGAAGCTCAGAGAGTCTGGATGCACCAGTAGCATCATAGAGATTGGTCGGGAGGCACTGTCCACATTTAAATACCACTGCTCTGTGAAGCACGAGGGGGGAACAGTGGAGAGAATAAGAGAAGGTAATGAAGGCTTGGTGACTGTGTTCAGCACTGATTCAGCTTCATGTGGAGACGTTGTTCAAGAGAGCAGAGCAGCAGAGGACTGACATTTCTGTTTTATTCTTCTTCTGTTTCTGGTCCTCCACCATCACATCCACCATCACCTCCAACATCACCTCCAACATCACCTCCTACATCACCTCCTACATCACCTCCAACATCACCTCCACCATCACCTCCACCATCACCTCCACCATCATCTCCAGCATCAGCCTCTTTCCAATCCCAGTGCAGGGTGAAGCTGCTCTTGCTGCTGTCCACAGTGCTGATAGTGAAGAGTCTGGTGTACTGCTGTGGACTCTGTCTGCTGATGATCTGCAGAAACAAGAGACCGTCCACCAACTGCACAAATGCTGACTGACTGTTTTCTGCTCATCTTTTCTCACCATAAAATCTCATATATACACATATACATACTATACAGTTATATATACGTATATAAATAAACACACACACATATATGTATATACAGTTACACAGAGGAAAATTCTGTAAATACTGTAAATACACTTTCATATATATAATTACTATTTTAAGTTTTCAGAAAATATAGCTAAATCATTAGCTGTCTGGTAGATGTTTCATCGTTTATAGTATTTCTGCTTTCCTTCTGCTTCTTTTAAATATATCATGGAGAGTGTTGAAGGGTTTTCAAATTCTCTCAGTGTAACAATCTCATTAAACTAAAATATCACAGTGTCTCTGTTTAATAAACATCTGTGTTTTTATGATTTTCGGTTTGGTTTCATGACAAATAATCAGGAACAATTTCATTGGCTGTGTCTGTTGAGACTGAGAAGGAACTTGACTCAGTGCCAAGAACAAATGTGCAGGAAGATCTAAATATGAGCACACAGCTAAACAAGGACAACAAATCCACACAAAGATAAACTGACACAAACATATAGCTGTTATATACAAGTCAGTAGGTGAGGGTGTGCCACCAGGTCCAGAACTGACCCCTTTTATAACTGTGTCAGTATGGATGTTCGACTCTACGCTGATGACGCTGTTGTTCACACGTATGAACGACCAGCAGAGCGAGCTGCTGTGAAGCTGCAACTGCTAAAACATGATGACATGAAGGCTTCATCAGTCATGTTTAGGGTTGAATGTTGGCAAAATGATGGGTGTGTTTATTGTTTCTAATCCAATAATAGGCCATGAAACTTTTACAGCTTTATCGAGACGAAATGGATTGTTATAGTTACTGACTAGACTAATATTCATGTTCCACAGAATATACAGAATCACAAAATACATCACAAAGAAATATAGAAGTTATATATGACATTTACACTCAAGTCCTACCTGAAAACACACTTAGAATGGGGACAAACTAAACACATTAAACAGAAAAACTGATTTTGCATCTATATTAAAAGGGATTCTTAAATAATCAATGAAACTGCTAAAATGAAAGAAAACGTGTTTGAGGTGATGAAGTGGGATCAGAGCAGACTGCAGCAGGTTGAACATTTTATTTCAGCTGGTCAGTTCTGACTTGAGCTGTTTCTCTCACTGATTAATACCACAGATCAAAGCTGAGACAGTGAGTACTGAGCGCTGAAGTCAAACTGAAGTTCCTGGAATGATCCTTTAACCAGAGTCCACGGTTGTAACTGTCGCCGTGTTACTAATGTGAAAAAGCGCAGCTGACGGTGAGGAGGCTGCAGAGCAGAAACCCACACAGCCCGTCTGCTGCAGGAAACCAAGTGTTGATTCTCTGTCAACAGTTTTTTATGAGTCCTAATAACCACTGAGAGCAGATTCATATCTGCTGCTCTTCACACCCATGAACTCTTCTTCCTCTCTGCAGCTTTTTCTCTTTTTCTCAGAGGTGAACTTTACAGTTTAGACTTGGTGCTGACGAGAGCCAACAAGTCCTCACACAAACACCCCTAAAGGGTTCTTTTAGAATAGATTATATTAGGAGCTGCAGGAGCTAAACTCAGTAAATCAGGATCAGGTTTGTTCTTGTTCACATTTTCACAGCAAAGAGTTTTCTGATGTGAAATAAAAATAATATTTTCACAGTTTTTCTATTTACAGCAACAATAATGTAACTGTACAAGAAAACACAGTAAATTCTGTGTGTTGTTTAATATAATAAGTTATTTAGCAGAAAATATCTGTATAAATGATGAATAGTTTGTGTGACGAAGACTCTGTCACAGATTGTGGACGGCACATGTTTCAGGGTCTGAAACAGAGCTGATATATAGTGCTGGCTTATATAGAAGCTACAGAGGTCCAGTGCAGGTGTGCTGATGGTGGAAGGTACCATCTCTAACCGGGTTATAGGTGATGTTACCTAACTGATGAAGCTGTGTCAAAGCTTTGGGGTTTATTTAAGGCCTTTGACTGGGAAGTGGTGATGCCTATAAGTAGGGATATTGTGTGATATTTTTGATTCAGGTAAGAACTGGCAGTGAAGCTGATTGTTTAAAGGGAAGATTATTGATTGATCAGCGGTTGGTTGGTCCAGGGGGAGGGGCTTAACATTCATAAGGCTCTGGCCACCAAAGCTCACGAGGAGTCAGCGGAGTCAGACAGGTGACAGGTATTTTTACTTTTGGTCTTTTTTTTGTTTTGCTGTGGACGTCCAACTTTCTGTTTTCCTCACTGTTTTTTGTAAATAAAGCACCTCAATAACTTTTGCCACTCAAGCCATCTTTTGTTAGACAGATGACCCACCGACTTTTGTAACAGTTTGATTTGTGTTCCCGACCAGTTCAGAATATTATTTTACACAACCTTCAATATTTTGTGATGGTACTCTGCAGACCAATTAAACTTTCTCTTGAGAAAACACCAGTATAAATCTAATAGAGATTCTGAAGGTAAAAATCCACAATAGGTTTTATTTGATCTACTGAAATTAGGCATTTAATCATACAAGAGAAACAGACAATGATAAAAAATATTCCTGTCATCATGATAATCATTACTATTAAAATAAGAATGAGAAAACTGAAATGTATCTATAAAAACACATTTTGGAAAACGTGCTTAGAAATTAATCAAACTGAGATTAAAGCAAAATGAAACAACAACATTTGAATGAAAAACAGGAACTAAAGCTGGTAACACAAAGGAAATAAAATAATATCATTAGAAATATTGAATATTATGTATAAAATAAGAATTATGTCCTACAAATACTGAAAGTTGTTGTGGGAGCTCATAGAAAGCCTGATATTATCTGACCACGCTCCAAGCCGGCAAGACGACCCTGAGAACTATTAAGTACAAAGAGCCACCGAATGCAACAACATGTGTTTTTATTGTTGTCAGTCAGCACTGGACACGTAGATCACATACAGTACAATACATATATATTACATAACAGTGGTGGTTTGTGGGTACAGTTCATTTTCACTGCCTAATACTTCACTAAAAGTTATTATGTATGTATCTATAGATGTTTTACCAATTTTAAAACATCTGTCAGGATTATTTCTGTGACGCTGCTCCCCTCTAGTGGCTGTAATGAAGCACTGCGTCACCACCTGATACAACTTCTGTTATTAATACAAACACTGCTACAGCTGTGGAGAACACATCCACACATCCTTCACACTGCTGCCTTTCAATGGCTGCAGGGAAACAAACACATTCACACACAATGCATTTACTACTTCTGCTGCTCTGACTACCATTACCGGCAGGGGTCCCACAGGGCTTTGTTCTGGATCCCCTCTTATTCACTATATACATGTTACCCCCGAGGCAAATCCTGTGTGTGGATTACATTGATTTCAATGGTGACGTCGATGACACCCAACTATATGTCCCGATGGAGCCCTGTACCACGGATGTACCCTGGTATGTCCTGCCTTGTTGACTGTAAGAACTGGATATATAAACATGTCCTGCAGTTGAATTACTTCAGTTCACAAGTTATTAAAACGACCCCCTGTGACTCTTCAGCACGAGCAGCATTACACTCATGTACACCAGGTATGCACATGCCAGGGTGAACCGGAAGCACATTCTCTACTCTGCATTTGGTTGCTGTTTGCAGAAAATACTACGGAGGAGCAATGGTGTAAAGTAGGACCAGAGATTTGTTTGTTTAGACTGAGGACAAGGTGGGACTGTCCCGGAGTGAAGGCAGTCAAGGGAAGAACACGTCATGACTCTTCAGACCCAAACTGGAGGCAAACGTTTGTGTCTGCCTCATCGCTTTCAGAGGTCTCCATTTCATCCGCTCAGACTAAAACACAGTCCCAGAGTTTTCAAACTAAATCAAGGTCAGCAGCATTTTCAAATCTCTTTGTTTTAGGAGCTCCAAAGTGCAGAAGTACAGTCACCTTTAGGTGTAAACTGAGCAAACGTTTAAAACAGAAATGTTTAGTGTTCACGGAGCCTGAGAGAAAAAAGGTCATCCACATTTTAATCTGTTACAGACTGAACTATTGTAGCGTACTTTATGAGCAAAGCTTTCAGGTGAAGGTGAAAATAACAGCTTTGAGTGTGATCTGAGTGGATTCGCTGTGAAAGAACTAACAATAATCAATCAATACATCAAATGTAAAGAGACAATCAAACAAAGGCTCTCAGCTGCACACCTGACGCTCATCCAGTATGGACCGGCTCAGCTCTCCGCTCGTTGCTGGTTTGTCGGTGGTCTCTCAGACACTACGGCTGAACCCCGCTAGTTCTCTGGTGTCCCTGTGTTACTTACCTTTGCTCTCCTGTGCTCCAGGTCTTCTGTCCTCACCAGCCACAGACACCACACTCTGGGTCTGAATCACCTGCTTGCTCCACTCACCATCAGGACTCCCAGATCTCCAGCCTCCACCCGCTCCTCCGCCTCTCGCCGCCTGTTTTCCACCACGTGGAATCTCCTGGTCGGCCATGTTTACACGCCTGCAATAAAACCCTGTTTAAAAGTCTCCTTCAGCTTCCACAGTCCACGTGTGTGTCCAGCCTTTCTACTGAACTTAACAGAGCTGCATTTCTGCTGGGACTCGTCCAGGCCTCCAGATCTGAGCCAGGCCTACGCAGGCTGTCCTCAGGCATGAACTTCTATAATCCACATGATGGAGAGCGGTGGAAACGTGCAGTATTTTATGCTGGTTTGGTGTGGCTGAGAGTGGGATGAGCTTTCCTCCGGACGGGGACGCTGTCCACAGTTTGAAGCACGTGGGAATAACGGACGGGGCCAGAGAGACGTTAAAGGTCTCCATGAGCACTGGTGCCAGAGAGGAAGGCCTGGTGTAACAGTGATGCTAGAAAGACAAAGAAGGCACCAACAGTAGGAGCAGAAGCAGCTGCAGCTTTAGTGGAGTCTGAAACAGTGTGTTGTTGCAGACACTAGAGGGAAGCAGTGTGAAGGTTTTATTCTTCACAGCAGCAGCAGCAGCAGCAGCAGCACAGAACAGATAGAAGTACTGACATATAAACTGTAGTATGAGGAGAGAATTACAGATTTACACAGAGGACTGTAGTGTCAGAACATCTGGGAACAACATCAGCATCATTTCATATGTATGATATCAAATGTTCTATAATATCATCAGATATTATAGAATACAGAGAGTCAGGACGTGTTTCTGTCCTGAAAACAGCTGAACATGGAGATACAGGTACAGCTTATCTTTTATAGCAGCTCCTATATAGGATTCAATAAAGTGAAGACATATTTCACAATACACAATAAAACTGATGAAGAAGAACTGAATATATATGAATAAATATTCAGTCATTTCCAAATTAGCAGCAGTTTGTCTTTATTTCATAACATTAGAATCATAATTTAACGTTTTCTATGAATTAATATGTGAATATTTTAATTAAAAACAACTGCAGACAATAACAAATATAGATGATAATGAAACTGAACTAGAATAACCACAGAATACTTTTTACAACAGTTTGATTTGATGTGGAACTGCACTTTAAATTATACCCAGACAGTCCACAGCAGAGAAAAGATTGAAATATTATTTAGAAAAATAATGTACATAATTATTTAGACACAAAATCTGTGATATAAATATTGTTGGAATGATTTTATTCTACGGCCTAAATCCTCCTGTTGTCAGAATCAAATGTATGAGATCAGTAATCAGTGTTGAAAGAACATTTAAAGTTTCAGTGCGTTTGTGTGAGTTACTGTTTAAAACCAACTGGAAGCAGAAGTGGGATTATTAGTGTTTTCTTGGTTTCACTGCAGTTTACAGCATGAAGAAAATCTATTTGAACACAAACATGAGACAGAAACAAAGATCAGATCCGTCTGCAGGGAACAGACTGAAGACTGAAGCGCTGGGAGGAAAGAAGACGTTTAAAAGACAGAAAAGACCAAAAGGAAAATGAAACGACATCCAGGCAGCTTTTGTCCCCACCAAGGTTGAAAACATTTCACTCTGGACAAAAGCCTAGTTTTGTCTTTTCATCCCAGCTGCTGAACAACAGATAACAGAGTGTGTTAGTGAATTCACCACCAACCTGACTGTGTTTGTGGGAACAGGAAGGTTTTTTTGTGTTTCTCAGAGTTTTTATCTGCTGTCAGACTGAAATCAAGAAGAAGAAACTTCTGACTGACTGAGTTCAGAGAAACACACAAGTCTGAGAAGGAAGAATCATTTAGAAGAAACATTAACAACACTGAGAATAAAGCAGAGATAAATAGTGTCAGTAAGAAATGAATCTAAAACCTCAGACTCAGCAGAAAACCACAGCACAGCTTCAGCTGAGCGTCACTCAGCAGCAGCGTCCTTATCTGTCCGCCGCAGGGGCTGATGGGAGGTCTGAGGACCTGTTAGAAACCACGCGGCCCTCGTCTGATCTGGCAGCTCGTCCTCGTTTGGCCTCGGCTGCATCGGAGCGCCACTTCTCCCCAGGTTCCCCAGAGGAAACACCGCCGCACAAGATGCTTTTCCTCCCGGCTGCTGCTCTGTGCTGGCTGTGTTCAGGTGAGTGTTTCCGGCCAATCAGGAGCCAGCAAACTCAGGCCTTAGCAGACACTGTCACACTGACCTCCATCTACCTGTCTGTGTCTCTACAGCGCTGGTTGCCATGGCAGCAGAGCTGATTCAGGATGATTTAACATTGACCAGGAGAGTCGGAGAAGAGGTCTCCTTCAGCTGTGGAGGAACTGACCAGTGTGACTACCAGTTGGTGTACTGGTACCAGAAGACAGACACAGGAACATTCACACTGATTCTGGATATTAATAAGAATAATGGTGAAGTTTATTCAGGTTACAATCATCCTCAGAAAAATGATTTCTCAGCTGTGAAGAAACAGAAGGGCTGGGAGCTGCAGATCCAGAGAGTTAACGTCTCTCATTCAGCCTCCTACTACTGCAGCTGTGTGAAGGTTGTTCCCACAGTGAGAAATGATCCCTGCAGCCTGAACAAAAACCAGCAGATGAACAGCCGTCAGACTGTTTGTGACAGGAAGAGAGCAGTGAACCAGCCCAGCTTCACATATTTCACCTCCATCCTTCTAGCTGCAGGTTATCAGGACCACATTTCCATAAATGTCCTGTGGATGTTTCTGGTCCCCAGAGGATGAACCCCAACGTTTAGGCCATAAGGCTGCTGAACTCAAGCTCATCACTGTCACTGTACTCACAGCACACTGGTGCTCTTTACCTTCATCCCTCTTTGATCTGAAGGTCCCCTGTTTACATCTCTGTCTCTATGTGCTCTCTACATGTTTGTGTATATATCCTATATATAACTGTACATCACTAAACTGCAGTCCAGCTGCCCCTGGGGCATCCAGAGCCGTTCTCAGGACAGAGGAGATCTACAATCCTTCCAGCAGGTTCTGGATCATCCTCCCAGTTGGATGTACCTGGAAGACCTCCAGGAGGAGGCGTCTGGGAGGCGTCCTGACCAGATACCCAAACCTCCTCAACGGACTCCTCTTGACCCAAAGGAGCAGCGGCTCTACTCCGAGCTCCCTCCGGATGTCTTCATCTCAGATTCCTTCCTCTCTCCTTATTTTACTTGCATGATAAAAAGTCACAGTCAACACAGTCAGTTAATGAAGTCGATCCTCTGGGGACCAAGAACGTGTGTAAAAACTTTGATGTCCATCCATCCATCCATCCATCCTTTGGTCCAGGTCCGATCCATGTGGACTAAAGCAGGACTGACAGACATCAGCACCCACAGAGCAGCACTGCTGGTGTGTCTAAAGAGACAAAGAAAGAAGAGACAGTGGTGTTGATGTGAACATTAGAGAAACATCATGGAGCTGAAATATGACTCTGCTTCATCATTTGGACTCGTTCAGCTCAGCTGACACATTCAGCAGCAGCAGGTTTTTGTTTCAGGCTGTTTCACTGTGGGAGGATACGGCTACTTGATCTTTGGCTCTGGAACTAAACTGTATGTAACAGGTAAGAATAAACCTTCATTTTCCTTCAGTTGTTCTATTGAAGGAGTTCAAATGTGTTTTAATCAGTTTCTGCTGCTTCGGGCTTCACATGTTAGTTGTTTGATAATTAGTAGAGAAATCTTGCAGCCGTGCAGCTGTTGTTACATCAAACGGTTCATAATTCCTGAAAATACCTTTAAATCTCACTGCACAACTGGAGTCATTCTTTATGTCTGCAGGAGATCAAACTCATTTATACATTAAGAGTCTGATATCGGCGTAGTTACAAATATACAGTATTTGATCCTCTCAGTAATTCAGCTCCATCTCTGTTTGTTGAAAACAAGAGAATAGACGTCATTATGCCTCATTAACCATGTCACTAACTGCATTTTTACAATAATCAATGAATATTTTTAATGCTGAGCTCATATAATGTGCTGTGTTTGTGATATAATATAGGACGACACATAACGGCACACACGCATATATATTAGTATCCTAATACAATTATAATATCTATAAATATAAATATTATGTGACGCTGAAATATGATGAATTCTATACTGCTGTAATTTAAACAAGACAATATTATATTATATTATATTATATTATATTATATTATATTATATTATATCATATTATTTACATTTTAATCTAGTCTCAGGGATTGATCTCTCTTATATGTCAACACATCCAAACATGTCATTGTAATTGTGTATAACAGTTAAAAATGTTACAGAAAAGTTATTAGAATAATGTATTGTATGAATATTGATAAGTTTTTTTAGAAATGAGAGTAAATATATGTTTCTAAAAATACAATGAGGATCATCAACTGCAAAATGATGTTCAGTTGAAGATGTAATTTGTTCTAATATGTAAATGATCCCCAACATGGAAAAAGTATTTTCCGCTGTAGGATAAATTGAATCATTATATTGTGTCACATTATACTCAGTATTATCACTTTTATATGAGTGTGTCCTCCGTAAATCAGGACATATCATGTTCATTTTGCTCTATTGAAAAGTTTAAAAAAGTGTCATTTAAAAAGAGAAATGATTGATGCACCACTTTGTTCTTGTCCTGATTGGGGTAAAGTCTATGGTGGTAAATATATAATATGTTATACATGTTGAAGTGATTGACATGACAAATGTATTGAACCTGTCCTTTATTCTAATATTACATTACCATAATATAGGGAAATGATTGTCCATTGTTTAAGGGGAAAATCATAATGACCTTATATCACATTATTAGGAACAATAATTCATTTGCAGTTGTAGTGAATGAAGTTTGTAGATTCAAACAAATCCTGATTTCCTTCTGTCCCCATAGAACATATGAAGACAGTGCATGACAGGTGTGTCACCATGAAGGTGAATCCAGTGTATGCAGTGAACTTTGTGCTGTATTGATGAGTAGTTTAGTGAGCAGAGTCCAGGTAGTTTCCAGGATCACACTGAATGCAGTGCTGTGCTGTGAGCTGCTGTTGACCGTGTGAATGTGTGTCTGTGCTGCTTGTTGCTGCTGTCAAACTTCAGGTGAGCAGGTGGTGAAGCCCGTGGTGAGCCTGTACCCAGTAACATCCAGAGCCCAGCAGGAGGGGAAGAGCTCCCTGCTGTGTGTGGCCTCAGGCATGTTTCCTCCTCTGGTCCAGTTCTCCTGGAAAAGACAAAAGGTGAACGGTCGTCCAGAGAAGATGGGAAATGCTGAGGGAGAGCAGCTGAAGCTCAGAGAGTCTGGATGCACACGTAGCATCATAGAGATTGATCAGGAGACACTGTCCACATTTAAATACCACTGCTCTGTGAAGCACGAGGGGGGCACAGTGGAGAGAATAAGAGAAGGTAATGAAGGCTTGGTGACTGTGTTCAGCACTGATTCAGCTTCATGTGGAGACGATGTTCAAGAGAGCAGAGCAGCAGAGGACTGACATTTCTGTTTTATTCTTCTTCTGTTTCAGAAGTTTCTGGTCCTCCAACATCACCTCCACCATCACCTCCACCATCACCTCCAGCATCAGCCTCTTTCCAGCTCCAGTGCAGGGTGAAGCTGCTCTTGCTGCTGTCCACAGTGCTGATAGTGAAGAGTCTGGTGTACTGCTGTGGACTCTGTCTGCTGATGATCTGCAGAAACAAGAGACCGTCCACCAACTGCACAAATGCTGACTGAGTGTTTTCTGCTCATCTTTTCTCACCATAAAATCTCATATATACACATATACACACTATACAGTTATATATACTTATATAAATAAACAAATACATATATATGTATGTACAGTTACACAGAGGAAAATTCTGTAAATACTGTAAATACACTTTCATATATGTAATTACAATTTTAAGTTTTCAGAAAATGAAGCTAAATCATTAGCTGTCTGGTAGATGTTTCATCGTTTATAGTATTTGTGCTTTCCTTCTGCTTCTTTTAAATATATTATGGAGAGTGTTGAAGGGTTTTCAAATTCTCTCAGTGTAACAATCTCATTAAACTAAAATATCAAAGTGTCTCTGTTTAATAAACATCTGTGTTTTTATGATTTTCGGTTTGGTTTCATAACAAATAATCAGGAATAATTTCATTGGCTGTGTGTGTTGAGACTGAGAAGTAACTTGACTCAGTGCCAAGAACAAATGTGCAGGAAGATCTAAATATGAGCACACAGCTAAACAAGGACAACAAATCCACACAAAGATAAGCTAACACAAACATATAGCTGTTATATACAAGTCAGTAGGTGAGGGTGTGTCACCAGGTCCAGAACTGACCCCTTTTATAACTGTGTCAGTTTGGATGTTCGACTCTACGCTGATGACGCTGTTGTTTACACGTATGAACGACCAGCAGAGCGAGCTGCTGTGAAGCTACAACTGCTAAAACATGATGACATGGAGGATTCATCAGTCAGGTTTAGGGTTGAATGTTGGCAAAATGATGGGTGTGTTTATTGTTTCTGATCCAATAATACGCCATGAAACTTTTACTTTTACTTTTATTTCAGCTGGTCAGTTCTGACTTGAGTTGTTTCTCTCACTGATTAATACCACAGATCAAAGCTGAGACAGTGAGTACTGAGCGCTGAAGTCAAACTGATGTTCCTGGAATGATCCTTTAACCAGAGTCCACGGTTGTAACTGTCGCCGTGTTACTAATGTGAAAAAGCGCAGCTGACGGTGAGGAGGCTGCAGAGCAGAAACCCACACAGCCCGTCTGCTGCAGGAAACCAAGTGTTGATTCTCTGTCAACAGTTTTTTATGAGTCCTAATAACCACTGAGAGCAGATTCATATCTGCAGCTCTTCACACCCATGAACTCTTCTTCCTCTCTGCAGCTTTTTCTCAGAGGTGAACTTTACAGTTTAGACTTGGTGCTGACGAGAGCCAACAAGTCCTCACACAAACACCCCTAAAGGGTTCTTTGTCGGTGCCCTCCTGAACAAACTAATGAGTGTTTTCTGATCTGATGCCTCAGTGGTTCATGTCTGGTTCACATTTGTCTTTTTAACTATCTAATTGGAGGACAGTGGTCATCAAAATCAGGATTTTTAGTTTGTTCTTGTTCACATATACAGTTGTGCTCATAAGTTTACATACCCTGGCAGAATTTATGATTTTTTGGCCATTTTTCAGAGAATATGAATGATAACACAAAATCCTTTCTTTCACTCATAGTTAGTCGTTGGGTGAAGCCATTTATTGTCAAACAACTGTGTTTACTCTTTTTAAATCATAATGACAACAGAAACTACACAAATGACCCTGATCAAGAATTTACATACCCTGGAGATTTTGGCCTGATAACATGCACACAAGTTGACACAAACGGGTTTGATTGGCTACTAAAGGTAACCATCCTCACCTGTGATCTATTTGCTTGTAATCAGTGTGTGTGTATAAAAGGTCAGTGAGTTTCTGGGCTCCTGACAGACCCTTGCATCTTTAATCCAGTGCTGCACTGACGTTTCTGGTTTCTGAGTCATGGGGAAAGCAAAAGAATTGTCAAAGGATCTGCGGGAAAAGGTAATTGAACTGTATAAAACAGGAAAGGGATATAAAAAGATATCCAAGGAATTAAGAATGCCAATCAGCAGTGTTCAAACTCTAATTAAGAAGTGGAAAGTGAAGGATTCTGTTGAAACCAAACCACGGTCAGGTAGACCAACAAAAATTTCAGCCACAACTGCCAGGAAAATTGTTCGGGATGCAAAGAAAAACCCACAAATAACTTCAGCTGAAATACAGGACTCTCTGAAAAAAGGTGGTGTGGCTGTTTCAAGATGCACAATAAGGAGCCACTTGAAGAAAAATGGGCTTCATGGTCGATTCGCCAGAAGAAAGCCATTACTACGCAAATGCCACAAAGCATCCCGCTTACAATACGCCAAACAGCACAGAGACAAGCCTCAAAACTTCTGAAACAAAGTCATTTGGAGTGATGAGACCAAAATTGAACTTTTTGGCCACAACCATAAACGTTACATTTGGAGAGGAGTCAACAAGGCCTATGATGAAAGGTCCACCATTCCTACTGTGAAACACGGAGGTGGATCGCTGATGTTTTGGGGATGTGTGAGCTACAACGGCACAGCAAACTTGGTCAAAATTGATGTTACAAGATGAATGCAGCATGTTAACAGAGAATACTGGAGGGAAATTTGCACTCATCTGCCCGGAAGCTGCGCATGGGACGTACTTGGACGTTCCAACATGACAACGATCCAAAACACAAGGCCAAGTCGACGTGTCATTGGCTACAGCAGAATAAAGTGAAGGTTCTGGAGTGGCCATCTCAGTCTCCTGACCTCAATATCATTGAGCCACTCTGGGGAGATCTCAAACGTGCAGTTCATGCAAGACAGCCCAAGAATTTACAGGAACTGGAGGCTTTTTGCCAAGAAAAATGGGCAGCTTTACTATCTGAGAAAATAAAGAGCCTCATCCACAACTACCACAAAAGACTTCAAGCTGTCATTGATGTTAAAGGGGGCAATACACGACATTAAGAACTGGGGTATGTAAACTTTTGATCAGGGTCATTTGGGTAGTTTCTGTTGTCATTATGATTTAAAAAGAGTAAACACAGTTGTTTGACAATAAATGGCTTCACCCAACCACTAACCATGAGTGAAAGAAAAGTTTTTGTGTTATCATTCATATTCTCTGAAAAATGGCCAAGAAATCATAAATTCTGCCAGGGTATGTAAACTGATGAGCACAACTGTAATATACAATAATATACGTTATACAATATAATAAGTTAGTTAGCAGAAAATATCTGTATAAATGACGAATAGTTTGATTTGTGTTTCCGACCATTTCAGAATATTATTTTACACAACCTTCAATATTTTGTGATGGTACTCTGCAGACCAATTAAACAAAATCGTACAAGAGAAGTAATAATAATAATAATAATCAACTATGATAAAAAATATTCCTGTCATCATGATAATCATTAGTCTTGAAATAAGAATGAGAAAACTGAAATATATCTATAAAACACATTTTGCAAAACGTGCTTAGAAATCGATCAAACTAAGATTAAAGCAAAATCAAACAACAACATTTGAATTAAAAACAGGAACTACAGCTGGTAACACAAAGGAAATAAAATAATATCATTAGAAATATTGAATATTATGTATAAAATAAGAACTATGTCCTACAAATACTGAAAGTTGTTGTGGGAGCTCATAGAAAGCCTGATATTATCTGACCACGCTCCAAGCCGGCAAGACGACCCTGAGAACTATTAAGTACAAAGAGCCACCGAATGCAACAACATGTGTTTTTATTGTTGTCAGTCAGCACTGGACACGTAGATCACATACAGTACAATACATATATATTACATAACAGTGGTGGTTTGTGGGTACAGTTCATTTTCACTGCCTAATACTTCACTAAAAGTTATTATGTATGTATCTATAGATGTTTTACCAATTTTAAAACATCTGTCAGGATTATTACTGTGACACTGCTCCCCTCTAGTGGCTGTAATGAAGCACTGCGTCACCACCTGATACAACTTCTGTTATTAATACAAACACTGCTACAGCTGTGGAGAACACATCCACACATCCTTCACACTGCTGCCTTTCAATGGCTGCAGGGAAACAAACACATTCACACACAATGCATTTACTACTTCTGCTGCTCTGACTTCCATTACCGGCAGGGGTCCCACAGGGCTTTGTTCTGGATCCCCTCTTATTCACTATATACATGTTACCCCCGGGGCAAATCATGTGTGTGGATTACATTGATTTCAATGGTTACGTCGATGACACCCAACTATATGTCCCGATGGAGCCCTGTACCACGGATGTACCCTGGTATGTCCTGCCTTGTTGACAGTAAGAACTGGATATATAAACATGTCCTGCAGTTGAATTACTTCAGTTCACAAGTTATTAAAACGACCCCCTGTGACTCTTCAGCACGAGCAGCATTACACTCATGTACACCAGGTATGCACATGCCAGGGTGAACCGGAAGCACATTCTCTACTCTGCATTTGGTTGCTGTTTGCAGAAAATACTACGGAGGAGCAATGGTGTAAAGTAGGACCAGAGATTTGTTTGTTTAGACTGAGGACAAGGTGGGACTGTCCCGGAGTGAAGGCAGTCAAGGGAAGGACACGTCATGACTCTTCAGACCCAAACTGGAGGCAAACGTTTGTGTTTGCCTCATCGCTTTCAGAGGTCTCCATTTCATCCGCTCAGACTAAAACACAGTCCCAGAGTTTTCAAACTAAATCAAGGTCAGCAGCATTTTCAAATCTCTTTGTTTTAGGAGCTCCAAAGTGCAGAAGTACAGTCACCTTCAGGTGTAAACTGAGCAAAAGTTTAAAACAGAAATGTTTAGTGTTCACAGAGCCTGA
The DNA here is from genome assembly GCF_042242105.1 of Pempheris klunzingeri. Lineage (NCBI taxonomy): Eukaryota > Metazoa > Chordata > Actinopteri > Acropomatiformes > Pempheridae > Pempheris > Pempheris klunzingeri. The sequence goes on from NC_092026.1 coordinate 1,391,789, forward strand.
GAGAAAAAAGGTCATCCACATTTTAATCTGTTACAGACTGAACTATTGTAGCGTACTTTATGAGCAAAGCTTTCAGGTGAAGGTGAAAATAACAGCTTTGAGTGTGATCTGAGTGGATTCGCTGTGAAAGAACTAACAATAATCAATCAATACATCAAATGTAAAGAGACAATCAAACAAAGGCTCTCAGCTGCACACCTGACGCTCATCCAGTATGGACCGGCTCAGCTCTCCGCTCGTTGCTGGTTTGTCGGTGGTCTCTCAGACACTACGGCTGAACCCCGCTAGTTCTCTGGTGTCCCTGTGTTACTTACCTTTGCTCTCCTGTGCTCCAGGTCTTCTGTCCTCACCAGCCACAGACACCACACTCTGGGTCTGAATCACCTGCTTGCTCCACTCACCATCAGGACTCCCAGATCTCCAGCCTCCACCCGCTCCTCCGCCTCTCGCCGCCTGTTTTCCACCACGTGGAATCTCCTGGTCGGCCATGTTTACACGCCTGCAATAAAACCCTGTTTAAAAGTCTCCTTCAGCTTCCACAGTCCACGTGTGTGTCCAGCCTTTCTACTGAACTTAACAGAGCTGCATTTCTGCTGGGACTCGTCCAGGCCTCCAGATCTGAGCCAGGCCTACGCAGGCTGTCCTCAGGCATGAACTTCTATAATCCACATGATGGAGAGCGGTGGAAACGTGCAGTATTTTATGCTGGTTTGGTGTGGCTGAGAGTGGGATGAGCTTTCCTCCGGACGGGGACGCTGTCCACAGTTTGAAGCACGTGGGAATAACGGACGGGGCCAGAGAGACGTTAAAGGTCTCCATGAGCACTGGTGCCAGAGAGGAAGGCCTGGTGTAACAGTGATGCTAGAAAGACAAAGAAGGCACCAACAGTAGGAGCAGAAGCAGCTGCAGCTTTAGTGGAGTCTGAAACAGTGTGTTGTTGCAGACACTAGAGGGAAGCAGTGTGAAGGTTTTATTCTTCACAGCAGCAGCAGCAGCAGCAGCACAGAACAGATAGAAGTACTGACATATAAACTGTAGTATGAGGAGAGAATTACAGATTTACACAGAGGACTGTAGTGTCAGAACATCTGGGAACAACATCAGCATCATTTCATATGTATGATATCAAATGTTCTATAATATCATCAGATATTATAGAATACAGAGAGTCAGGACGTGTTTCTGTCCTGAAAACAGCTGAACATGGAGATACAGGTACAGCTTATCTTTTATAGCAGCTCCTATATAGGATTCAATAAAGTGAAGACATATTTCACAATACACAATAAAACTGATGAAGAAGAACTGAATATATATGAATAAATATTCAGTCATTTCCAAATTAGCTGCAGTTTGTCTTTATTTCATAACATTAGAATCACAATTTAACGTTTTCTATGAATTAATATGTGAATATTTTAATTAAAAACAACTGCAGACAATAACAAATATAGATGATAATGAAACTGAACTAGAATAACCACAGAATACTTTTTACAACAGTTTGATTTGATGTGGAACTGCACTTTAAATTATACCCAGACAGTCCACAGCAGAGAAAAGATTGAAATATTATTTAGAAAAATAATGTACATAATTATTTAGACACAAAATCTGTGATATAAATATTGTTGGAATGATTTTATTCTACGGCCTAAATCCTCCTGTTGTCAGAATCAAATGTATGAGATCAGTAATCAGTGTTGAAAGAACATTTAAAGTTTCAGTGCGTTTGTGTGAGTTACTGTTTAAAACCAACTGGAAGCAGAAGTGGGATTATTAGTGTTTTCTTGGTTTCACTGCAGTTTACAGCATGAAGAAAATCTATTTGAACACAAACATGAGACAGAAACAAAGATCAGATCCGTCTGCAGGGAACAGACTGAAGACTGAAGCGCTGGGAGGAAAGAAGACGTTTAAAAGACAGAAAAGACCAAAAGGAAAATGAAACGACATCCAGGCAGCTTTTGTCCCCACCAAGGTTGAAAACATTTCACTCTGGACAAAAGCCTAGTTTTGTCTTTTCATCCCAGCTGCTGAACAACAGATAACAGAGTGTGTTAGTGAATTCACCACCAACCTGACTGTGTTTGTGGGAACAGGAAGGTTTTTTTGTGTTTCTCAGAGTTTTTATCTGCTGTCAGACTGAAATCAAGAAGAAGAAACTTCTGACTGAATGAGTTCAGAGAAACACACAAGTCTGAGAAGGAAGAATCATTTAGAAGAAACATTAACAACACTGAGAATAAAGCAGAGATAAATAGTGTCAGTAAGAAATGAATCTAAAACCTCAGACTCAGCAGAAAACCACAGCACAGCTTCAGCTGAGCGTCACTCAGCAGCAGCGTCCTTATCTGTCCGCCGCAGGGGCTGATGGGAGGTCTGAGGACCTGTTAGAAACCACGCGGCCCTCGTCTGATCTGGCAGCTCGTCCTCGTTTGGCCTCGGCTGCATCGGAGCGCCACTTCTCCCCAGGTTCCCCAGAGGAAACACCGCCGCACCAGATGCTTTTCCTCCCGGCTGCTGCTCTGTGCTGGCTGTGTTCAGGTGAGTGTTTCCGGCCAATCAGGAGCCAGCAAACTCAGGCCTTAGCAGACACTGTCACACTGACCTCCATCTACCTGTCTGTGTCTCTACAGCGCTGGTTGCCATGGCAGCAGAGCTGATTCAGGATGATTTAACATTGACCAGGAGAGTCGGAGAAGAGGTCTCCTTCAGCTGTGGAGGAACTGACCAGTGTTATAACAGTTATGTGTACTGGTACCAGAAGACAGACACAGGAACATTCACAGTGATTCTGCGTATTGATAACAATAATGGTGGAGTTAATTCAGGTTACAATCATCCTCAGAAAGATGATTTCTCAGCTGTGAAGAAACGGAACGTCTGGGAGCTGCAGATCCAGAGAGTTAAACTCTCTCATTCAGCCTCCTACTACTGCAGCTGTGTGAAGAGAAGTTCCCCACAGTGAGAAATGATCCCTGCAGCCTGAACAAAAACCAGCAGATGAACAGCCGTCAGACTGTTTGTGACAGGAAGATAAAAAGTTCAGAATCAACACAGTCAGTTAATGAAGTTGATCCTCTGGGGACCAAGAACGTGTGTACAAACTTTGATGTCCATCCATCCATCCATCCATCCTTTGGTCCAGGTCCGATCCATGTGGACTAAAGCAGGACTGACAGACATCAGCACCCACAGAGCAGCACTGCTGGTGTGTCTAAAGAGACAAAGAAAGAAGAGACAGTGGTGTTGATGTGAACATTAGAGAAACATCATGGAGCTGAAATATGACTCTGCTTCATCATTTGGACTCGTTCAGCTCAGCTGACACATTCAGCAGCAGCAGGTTTTTGTTTCAGGCTGTTTCACTGTGGGAGGATATGGCTACTTGATCTTTGGCTCTGGAACTAAACTGTATGTAACAGGTAAGAATAAACCTTCATTTTCCTTCAGTTGTTCTATTGAAGGAGTTCAAATGTGTTTTAATCAGTTTCTGCTGCTTCGGGCTTCACATGTTAGTTGTTTGATAATTAGTAGAGAAATCTTGCAGCCGTGCAGCTGTTGTTACATCAAACGGTTCATAATTCCTGAAAATACCTTTAAATCTCACTGCACAACTGGAGTCATTCTTTATGTCTGCAGGAGATCAAACTCATTTATACATTAAGAGTCTGATATCGGCGTAGTTACAAATATACAGTATTTGATCCTCTCAGTAATTCAGCTCCATCTCTGTTTGTTGAAAACAAGATAATAGACGTCATTATGCCTCATTAACCATGTCACTAACTGCATTTTTACAATAATCAATGAATATTTTTAATGCTGAGCTCATATAATGTGCTGTGTTTGTGATATAATATAGGACGACACATAACGGCACACACGCATATATATTAGTATCCTAATACAGTTATAATATCTATAAATATAAATATTATGTGACGCTCAAATATGATGAATTCTATACTGCTGTAATTTAAACAAGACAATATTATGATCCCCAACATGGAAAAAGTATTTTCCGCTGTAGGATAAATTGAATCATTATATTGTGTCACATTATACTCAGTATTATCACTTTTATATGAGTGTGTCCTCCGTAAATCAGGACATATCATGTTCATTTTGCTCTATTGAAAAGTTTAAAAAAGTGTCATTTAAAAAGAGAAATGATTGATGCACCACTTTGTTCTTGTCCTGATTGGGGTAAAGTCTATGGTGGTAAATATATAATATGTTATACATGTTGAAGTGATTGACATGACAAATGTATTGAACCTGTCCTTTATTCTAATATTACATTACCATAATATAGGGAAATGATTGTCCATTGTTTAAGGGGAAAATCATAATGACCTTATATCACATTATTAGGAACAATAATTCATTTGCAGTTGTAGTGAATGAAGTTTGTAGATTCAAACAAATCCTGATTTCCTTCTGTCCCCATAGAACATATGAAGACAGTGCATGACAGGTGTGTCACCATGAAGGTGAATCCAGTGTATGCAGTGAACTTTGTGCTGTATTGATGAGTAGTTTAGTGAGCAGAGTCCAGGTAGTTTCCAGGATCACACTGAATGCAGTGCTGTGCTGTGAGCTGCTGTTGACCGTGTGAATGTGTGTCTGTGCTGCTTGTTGCTGCTGTCAAACTTCAGGTGAGCAGGTGGTGAAGCCCGTGGTGAGCCTGTACCCAGTAACATCCAGAGCCCAGCAGGAGGGGAAGAGCTCCCTGCTGTGTGTGGCCTCAGGCATGTTTCCTCCTCTGGTCCAGTTCTCCTGGAAAAGACAAATGGTGAACGGTCGTCCAGAGAAGCTGGGAAATGCTGATGGAGAGCAGCTGAAGCTCAGAGAGTCTGGATGCACCGGTAGCATCATCGAGATTGATCGGGAGACACTGTCCACAATTAAATACCACTGCTCTGTGAAGCACGAGGGGGGAACAGTGGAGGCCCAAATAAGAGAAGGTAATGAAGGCTTGGTGACTGTGTTCAGCACTGATTCAGCTTCATGTGGAGACGTTGTTCAAGAGAGCAGAGCAGCAGAGGACTGACATTTCTGTTTTATTCTTCTTCTGTTTCAGAAGTTTCTGGTCCTCCAACATCACCTCCAACATCACATCCAACATCACCTCCACCATCACCTCCACCATCACCTCCACCATCACCTCCAGCATCAGCCTCTTTCCAGTCCCAGTGCAGGGTGAAGCTGCTCTTGCTGCTGTCCACAGTGCTGATAGTGAAGAGTTTGGTGTACTGCTGTGGACTCTGTCTGCTGATGATCTGCAGAAACAAGAGACCGTCCACCAACTGCACAAATGCTGACTGACTGTTTTCTGCTCCTCTTTTCTCACTTTAAAATCTCATATATACACATATACATACTATACACTTAGAATAGTCTGTACAGTATTTACAGAATTTCCTCTTTGTAACTGTACATACATATAAAAATCATAAACACACACACACATATATATGTATATACAGTTACACAGAGGAACAATCAGTAAATACTACTGTAATCATATAATTACTGTTTTCAGTTTTCAGAAAATGAAGCTAAATCATTAGCTGTCTGGTAGATGTTCCATCATTTATAGTATTTCTGCTTTCCTTCTGCTTCTTTTAAATATATTATGGAGAGTGTTGAAGGGTTTTCAAAATAAACATCTGTGTTTTTATGATTTTCGGTTTGGTTTCATAACAAATAATCAGGAACAATTTCATTGGCTGTGTCTGTTGAGACTGAGAAGTAACTTGACTCAGTGCCAAGGACAAATGTGCAGGAAGATCTAAATATGAGCACACAGCTAAACAAGGACAACAAATCCACACAAAGATAAGCTGACACAAACATATAGCTGTTATATACAAGTCAGTAGGTGAGGGTGTGTCACCAGGTCCAGAACTGACCCCTTTTATAACTGTGTCAGTTTGGATGTTCGACTCTACGCTGATGACGCTGTTGTTCACACGTATGAACGACCAGCAGAGCAAGCTGCTATGAAGCTGCAACTGCTAAAACATGATGACATGGAGGCTTCATCAGTCAGGTTTAGGGTTGAATGTTGGCCAAATGATGGGTGTGTTTATTGTTTCTGATCCAATAATATGCCAAGAAACTTTTACTTTTATTTATTTTTACTTTTATTTCAGCTGGTCAGTTCTGACTTGAGCTGTTTCTCTCACTGATTAATACCACAGATCAAAGCTGAGACAGTGAGTACTGAGCGCTGAAGTCAAACTGAAGTTCCTGGAATGATCCTTTAACCAGAGTCCACGGTTGTAACTGTCGCCGTGTTACTAATGTGAAAAAGCGCAGCTGACGGTGAGGAGGCTGCAGAGCAGAAACCCACACAGCCCGTCTGCTGCAGGAAACCAAGTGTTGATTCTCTGTCAACAGTTTTTTATGAGTCCTAATAACCACTGAGAGCAGATTCATATCTGCTGCTCTTCACACCCATGAACTCTTCTTCCTCTCTGCAGCTTTTTCTCTTTTTCTCAGAGGTGAACTTTACAGTTTAGACTTGGAGCTGATGAGAGCCAACAAGTCCTCACACAAACACCCCTAAAGGGTTCTTTGTCGGTGCCCTCCTGAACAAACTAATGAGTGTTTTCTGATCTGATGCCTCAGTGGTTCATGTCTGGTTCACATTTGTCTTTTTAACTATCTAATTGGAGGACAGTGGTCATCAAAATCAGGATTTTTAGTTTGTTCTTGTTCACATATACAGTTGTGCTCATCAGTTTACATACCCTGGCAGAATTTATGATTTTTTGGCCATTTTCAGAGAATATGAATGATAACACAAAATCCTTTCTTTCACTCATGGTTAGTCTTTGGGTGAAGCCATTTATTGTCAAACAACTGTGTTTACTCTTTTTAAATCATAATGACAACAGAAACTACACAAATGACCCTGATCAAGAATTTACATACCCTGGAGATTTTGGTCTGATAACATGCACACAAGTTGACACAAACGGGTTTGATTGGCTACTAAAGGTAACCATCCTCACCTGTGATCTATTTGCTTTTAATCAGTGTGTGTGTATAAAAGGTCAGTGAGTTTCTGGGCTCCTGACAGACCCTTGCATCTTTAATCCAGTGCTGCACTGACGTTTCTGGATTCCGAGTCATGGGGAAAGCAAAAGAATTGTCAAAGGATCTGCGGGAAAAGGTAATTGAACTGTATAAAACAGGAAAGGGATATAAAAAGATATCCAAGGAATTGAGAATGCCCATCAGCAGTGTTCAAACTCTAATTAAGAAGTGGAAAGTGAAGGATTCTGTTGAAACCAAACCACGGTCAGGTAGACCAACAAAAATTTCAGCCACAACTGCCAACAGCACAGAGACAAGCCTCAAAACTTCTGGAACAAAGTCATTTGGAGTGATGAGACCAAAATTGAACTTTTTGGCCACAACCATAAACGTTACATTTGGAGAGGAGTCAACAAGACCTATGATGAAAGGTCCACCATTCCTACTGTGAAACACGGAGGTGGATCGCTGATGTTTTGGGGATGTGTGAGCTACAACGGCACAGCAAACTTGGTCAAAATTGATGTTACAAGATGAATGCAGCATGTTAACAGACAATACTGGAGGGAAATTTGCACTCATCTGCCCGGAAGCTGCGCATGGGACGTACTTGGACGTTCCAACATGACAACGATCCAAAACACAAGGCCAAGTCGACGTGTCATTGGCTACAGCAGAATAAAGTGAAGGTTCTGGAGTGGCCATCTCAGTCTCCTGACCTCAATATCATTGAGCCACTCTGGGGAGATCTCAAACGTGCAGTTCATGCAAGACAGCCCAAGAATTTACAGGAACTGGAGGCTTTTTGCCAAGAAGAATGGGCAGCTTTACCATCTGAGAAAATAAAGAGCCTCATCCACAACTACCACAAAAGACTTCAAGCTGTCATTGATGTTAAAGGGGGCAATACACGACATTAAGAACTGGGGTATGTAAACTTTTGATCAGGGTCATTTGGGTAGTTTCTGTTGTCATTATGATTTAAAAAGAGTAAACACAGTTGTTTGACAATAAATGGCTTCACCCAACCACTAACCATGAGTGAAAGAAAAGTTTTTGTGTTATCATTCATATTCTCTGAAAAATGGCCAAGAAATCATAAATTCTGCCAGGGTATGTAAACTGATGAGCACAACTGTAATATACAATAATATACGTTATACAATATAATAAGTTATTTAGCAGAAAATATCTGTATAAATGACGAATAGTTTGATTTGTGTTTCCGACCATTTCAGAATATTATTTTACACAACCTTCAATATTTTGTGATGGTACTCTGCAGACCAATTAAACAAAATCGTACAAGAGAAGTAATAATAATAATAATAGACAATGATAAAAAATATTCCTGTCATCATGATAATCATTAGTCTTGAAATAAGAATGAGAAAACTGAAATATATCTATAAAACACATTTTGCAAAACGTGCTTAGGAATCGATCAAACTGAGATTAAAGCAAAATGAAACAACATTTGAATTAAAAACAGGAACTACAGCTGGTAACACAAAGGAAATAAAATAATATCATTAGAAATATTGAATATTATGTATAAAATAAGAACTTTGTCCTACAAATACTGAAAGTTGTTGTGGGAGCTCATAGAAAGCCTGATATTATCTGACCATGCTCCAAGCTGGCAAGACGACCCTGAGAACTATTAAGTACAAAGAGCCACCGAATGCAACAACATGTGTTTTTATTGTTGTCAGTCAGCACTGGACACGTAGATCACATACAGTACAATACATATATATTACATAACAGTGGTGGATTGTGGGTACAGTTCATTTTAACTGCCTAATACTTCACTAAAAGTTATTATGTATGTATCTATAGATGTTTTACCAATTTTGAAACATCTGTCAGGATTATTACCGTGACGCTGCTCCCCTCTAGTGGCTGTAATGAAGCACTGCGTCACCACCTGATGCAACTTCTGTTATTAATACAAACACTGCTACAGCTGTGGAGAACACATCCACACATCCTTCACACTGCTGCCTTTCAATGGCTGCAGGGAAACAAACACATTCACACACAATGCATTTACTACTTCTGCTGCTCTGACTACCATTACCGGCAGGGGTCCCACAGGGCTTTGTTCTGGATCCCCTCTTATTCACTATATACATGTTACCCCCGGGGCAAATCCTGTGTGTGGATTACATTGATTTCAATGGTTACGTCGATGACACCCAACTATTTGTCCCGATGGAGCCCTGTACCACAGATGTACCCTGGTATGTCCTGCCTTGTTGACAGTAAGAACTGGATATATAAACATGTCCTGCAGTTGAATTACTTCAGTTCACATGTTATTAAAACGACCCCCTGTGACTCTTCAGCACGAGCAGCATTACACTCATGTACACCAGGTATGCACATGCCAGGGTGAACCGGAAGCACATTCTCTACTCTGCATTTGGTTGCTGTTTGCAGAAAATACTACGGAGGAGCAATGGTGTAAAGTAGGACCAGAGATTTGTTTGTTTAGACTGAGGACAAGGTGGGACTGTCCCGGAGTGAAGGCAGTCAAGGGAAGGACACGTCATGACTCTTCAGACCCAAACTGGAGGCAAACGTTTGTGTCTGCCTCATCGCTTTCAGAGGTCTCCATTTCATCCGCTCAGACTAAAACACAGTCCCAGAGTTTTCAAACTAAATCAAGGTCAGCAGCATTTTCAAATCTCTTTGTTTTAGGAGCTCCAAAGTGCAGAAGTACAGTCACCTTTAGGTGTAAACTGAGCAAACGTTTAAAACAGAAATGTTTAGTGTTCACGGAGCCTGAGAGAAAAAAGGTCATCCACATTTTAATCTGTTACAGACTGAACTATTGTAGCGTACTTTATGAGCAAAGCTTTCAGGTGAAGGTGAAAATAACAGCTTTGAGTGTGATCTGAGTGGATTCGCTGTGAAAGAACTAACAATAATCAATCAATACATCAAATGTAAAGAGACAATCAAACAAAGGCTCTCAGCTGCACACCTGACGCTCATCCAGTATGGACCGGCTCAGCTCTCCGCTCGTTGCTGGTTTGTCGGTGGTCTCTCAGACACTACGGCTGAACCCCGCTAGTTCTCTGGTGTCCCTGTGTTACTTACCTTTGCTCTCCTGTGCTCCAGGTCTTCTGTCCTCACCAGCCACAGACACCACACTCTGGGTCTGAATCACCTGCTTGCTCCACTCACCATCAGGACTCCCAGATCTCCAGCCTCCACCCGCTCCTCCGCCTCTCGCCGCCTGTTTTCCACCACGTGGAATCTCCTGGTCGGCCATGTTTACACGCCTGCAATAAAACCCTGTTTAAAAGTCTCCTTCAGCTTCCACAGTCCACGTGTGTGTCCAGCCTTTCTACTGAACTTAACAGAGCTGCATTTCTGCTGGGACTCGTCCAGGCCTCCAGATCTGAGCCAGGCCTACGCAGGCTGTCCTCAGGCATGAACTTCTATAATCCACATGATGGAGAGCGGTGGAAACGTGCAGTATTTTATGCTGGTTTGGTGTGGCTGAGAGTGGGATGAGCTTTCCTCCGGACGGGGACGCTGTCCACAGTTTGAAGCACGTGGGAATAACGGACGGGGCCAGAGAGACGTTAAAGGTCTCCATGAGCACTGGTGCCAGAGAGGAAGGCCTGGTGTAACAGTGATGCTAGAAAGACAAAGAAGGCACCAACAGTAGGAGCAGAAGCAGCTGCAGCTTTAGTGGAGTCTGAAACAGTGTGTTGTTGCAGACACTAGAGGGAAGCAGTGTGAAGGTTTTATTCTTCACAGCAGCAGCAGCAGCAGCAGCAGCAGCACAGAACAGATAGAAGTACTGACATATAAACTGTAGTATGAGGAGAGAATTACAGATTTACACAGAGGACTGTAGTGTCAGAACATCTGGGAACAACATCAGCATCATTTCATATGTATGATATCAAATGTTCTATAATATCATCAGATATTATAGAATACAGAGAGTCAGGACGTGTTTCTGTCCTGAAAACAGCTGAACATGGAGATACAGGTACAGCTTATCTTTTATAGCAGCTCCTATATAGGATTCAATAAAGTGAAGACATATTTCACAATACACAATAAAACTGATGAAGAAGAACTGAATATATATGAATAAATATTCAGTCATTTCCAAATTAGCTGCAGTTTGTCTTTATTTCATAATATTAGAATCATGATTTAACATTTTCTATGAATTAATATGTGAATATTTTAATTAAAAACAACTGCAGACAATAACAAATATAGATGATAATGAAACTGAACTAGAATAACCACAGAATACTTTTTACAACAGTTTGATTTGATGTGGAACTGCACTTTAAATTATACCCAGACAGTCCACAGCAGAGAAAAGATTGAAATATTATTTAGAAAAATAATGTACATAATTATTTAGACACAAAATCTGTGATATAAATATTGTTGGAATGATTTTATTCTACGGCCTAAATCCTCCTGTTGTCAGAATCAAATGTATGAGATCAGTAATCAGTGTTGAAAGAACATTTAAAGTTTCAGAGCGTTTGTGTGAGTTACTGTTTAAAACCAACTGGAAGCAGAAGTGGGATTATTAGTGTTTTCTTGGTTTCACTGCAGTTTACAGCATGAAGAAAATCTATTTGAACACAAACATGAGACAGAAACAAAGATCAGATCCGTCTGCAGGGAACAGACTGAAGACTGAAGCGCTGGGAGGAAAGAAGACGTTTAAAAGACAGAAAAGACCAAAAGGAAAATGAAACGACATCCAGGCAGCTTTTGTCCCCACCAAGGTTGAAAACATTTCACTCTGGACAAAAGCCTAGTTTTGTCTTTTCATCCCAGCTGCTGAACAACAGATAACAGAGTGTGTTAGTGAATTCACCACCAACCTGACTGTGTTTGTGGGAACAGGAAGGTTTTTTTGTGTTTCTCAGAGTTTTTATCTGCTGTCAGACTGAAATCAAGAAGAAGAAACTTCTGACTGAATGAGTTCAGAGAAACACACAAGTCTGAGAAGGAAGAATCATTTAGAAGAAACATTAACAACACTGAGAATAAAGCAGAGATAAATAGTGTCAGTAAGAAATGAATCTAAAACCTCAGACTCAGCAGAAAACCACAGCACAGCTTCAGCTGAGCGTCACTCAGCAGCAGCGTCCTTATCTGTCCGCCGCAGGGGCTGATGGGAGGTCTGAGGACCTGTTAGAAACCACGCGGCCCTCGTCTGATCTGGCAGCTCGTCCTCGTTTGGCCTCGGCTGCATCGGAGCGCCACTTCTCCCCAGGTTCCCCAGAGGAAACACCGCCGCACAAGATGCTTTTCCTCCCGGCTGCTGCTCTGTGCTGGCTGTGTTCAGGTGAGTGTTTCCGGCCAATCAGGAGCCAGCAAACTCAGGCCTTAGCAGACACTGTCACACTGACCTCCATCTACCTGTCTGTGTCTCTACAGCGCTGGTTGCCATGGCAGCAGAGCTGATTCAGGATGATTTAACATTGACCAGGAGAGTCGGAGAAGAGGTCTCCTTCAGCTGTGGAGGAACTGACCAGTGTGATAGCAGTTATGTGCTCTGGTACCAGAAGACAGACACAGGAACATTCACAGTGATTCTGGATATTAATAAGAATAATGGTGGAGTTGATTCACGTTACAATCATCCTCAGAAAAATGATTTCTCAGCTGTGAAGAAACAGAACGGCTGGGAGCTGCAGATCCAGAGAGTTAAACTCTCTCATTCAGCCTCCTACTACTGCAGCTGTTGGAAGGATGTTCCCACAGTGAGAAATGATCCCTGCAGCCTGAACAAAAACCAGCAGATGAACAGCCGTCAGACTGTTTGTGACAGGAAGATAAAAAGTTGCATGATAAAGTCAGAATCAACACAGTCAGTTAATGAAGTTGATCCTCTGGGGACCAAGAACGTGTGTACAAACTTTGATGTCCATCCATCCATCCATCCATCCTTTGGTCCAGGTCCGATCCATGTGGACTAAAGCAGGACTGACAGACATCAGCACCCACAGAGCAGCACTGCTGGTGTGTCTAAAGAGACAAAGAAAGAAGAGACAGTGGTGTTGATGTGAACATTAGAGAAACATCATGGAGCTGAAATATGACTCTGCTTCATCATTTGGACTCGTTCAGCTCAGCTGACACATTCAGCAGCAGCAGGTTTTTGTTTCAGGCTGTTTCACTGTGGGAGGATATGGCTACTACTACATCTTTGGCTCTGGAACTAAACTGTATGTAACAGGTAAGAATAAACCTTCATTTTCCTTCAGTTGTTCTATTGAAGGAGTTCAAATGTGTTTTAATCAGTTTCTGCTGCTTCGGGCTTCACATGTTAGTTGTTTGATAATTAGTAGAGAAATCTTGCAGCCGTGCAGCTGTTGTTACATCAAACGGTTCATAATTCCTGAAAATACCTTTAAATCTCACTGCACAACTGGAGTCATTCTTTATGTCTGCAGGAGATCAAACTCATTTATACATTAAGAGTCTGATATCGGCGTAGTTACAAATATACAGTATTTGATCCTCTCAGTAATTCAGCTCCATCTCTGTTTGTTGAAAACAAGAGAATAGACGTCATTATGCCTCATTAACCATGTCACTAACTGCATTTTTACAATAATCAATGAATATTTTTAATGCTGAGCTCATATAATGTGCTGTGTTTGTGATATAATATAGGACGACACATAACGGCACACACGCATATATATTAGTATCCTAATACAGTTATAATATCTATAAATATAAATATTATGTGACGCTCAAATATGATGAATTCTATACTGCTGTAATTTAAACAAGACAATATTATATTATATTATATTATATTATATTATATTATATTATATTATATTATATTATATTATTTATATTTTAATCTAGTCTCAGGGATTGATCTCTCTTATATGTCAACACATCCAAACATGTCATTGTAATTGTGTATAACAGTTAAAAATGTTACAGAAAAGTTATTAGAATAATGTATTGTATGAATATTGATTAGTTTTTTTTAAATATATGTTTCTAAAAATATAATGAGAATCATCAACTGCAAAATGATGTTCAGTTGAAGATGTAATTTGTTCTAATATGTAAATGATCCCCAACATGGAAAAAGTATTTTCCGCTGTAGGATAAATTGAATCATTATATTGTGTCACATTATACTCAGTATTATCACTTTTATATGAGTGTGTCCTCCGTAAATCAGGACATATCATGTTCATTTTGCTCTATTGAAAAGTTTCAAAAAGTGTCATTTAAAAAGAGAAATGATTGATGCACCACTTTGTTCTTGTCCTGATTGGGGTAAAGTCTATGGTGGTAAATATATAATATGTTATACATGTTGAAGTGATTGACATGACAAATGTATTGAACCTGTCCTTTATTCTAATATTACATTACCATAATATAGGGAAATGATTGTCCATTGTTTAAGGGGAAAATCATAATGACCTTATATCACATTATTAGGAACAATAATTCATTTGCAGTTGTAGTGAATGAAGTTTGTAGATTCAAACAAATCCTGATTTCCTTCTGTCCCCATAGAACATATGAAGACAGTGCATGACAGGTGTGTCACCATGAAGGTGAATCCAGTGTATGCAGTGAACTTTGTGCTGTATTGATGAGTAGTTTAGTGAGCAGAGTCCAGGTAGTTTCCAGGATCACACTGAATGCAGTGCTGTGCTGTGAGCTGCTGTTGACCGTGTGAATGTGTGTCTGTGCTGCTTGTTGCTGCTGTCAAACTTCAGGTGAGCAGGTGGTGAAGCCCGTGGTGAGCCTGTACCCAGTAACATCCAGAGCCCAGCAGGAGGGGAAGAGCTCCCTGCTGTGTGTGGCCTCAGGCATGTTTCCTCCTCTGGTCCAGTTCTCCTGGAAAAGACAAATGGTGAACGGTCGTCCGGTGAAGATGGGAAAAGCTGAGGGAGAGCAGCTGAAGCTCAGAGAGTCTGGATGCACCGGTAGAATCATAGAGATTGGTCGGGAGACACTGTCCACAATTAAATACCACTGCTCTGTGAAGCACGAGGGGGGAACAGTGGAGGCCCAAATAAGAGAAGGTAATGAAGGCTTGGTGACTGTGTTCAGCACTGATTCAGCTTCATGTGGAGACGTTGTTCAAGAGAGCAGAGCAGCAGAGGACTGACATTTCTGTTTTATTCTTCTTCTGTTTCAGAAGTTTCTGGTCCTCCAACATCACCTCCAACATCACTTCCAACATCACATCCACCATCACCTCCAACATCACCTCCAACATCACCTCCACCATCACCTCCACCATCACCTCCAGCATCAGCCTCTTTCCAGTCCCAGTGCAGGGTGAAGCTGCTCTTGCTGCTGTCCACAGTGCTGATAGTGAAGAGTCTGGTGTACTGCTGTGGACTCTGTCTGCTGATGATCTGCAGAAACAAGAGACCGTCCACCAACTGCACAAATGCTGACTGACTGTTTTCTGCTCCTCTTTTCTCACCATAAAATCTCATATATACACATATACATACTATACAGTTATATATACCTATATAAATAAACAAATACATATATATGTATATACAGTTACACAGAGGAAATTCTGTAAATACTGTAAATACACTTTCATATATATAATTACTATTTTAAGTTTTCAGAAAATGAAGCTAAATCATTAGTCTGGTAGATGTTTCATCATTTATAGTATTTCTGCTTTCCTTCTGCTTCTTTTAAATATATTATGGAGAGTGTTGAAGGGTTTTCAAATTCTCTCAGTGTAACAATCTCATTAAACTAAAATATCACAGTGTCTCTGTTTAATAAACATCTGTGTTTTTATGATTTTCGGTTTGGTTTCATGACAAATAATCAGGAATAATTTCATTGGCTGTGTCTGTTGAGACTGAGAAGGAACTTGACTCAGTGCCAAGAACAAATGTGCAGGAAGATCTAAATATGAGCACACAGCTAAACAAAGACAGCTAAACAAATCCACACAAAGATAAGCTGACACAAACATATAGCTGTTATATACAAGTCAGTAGGTGAGGGTGTGCCACCAGGTCCAGAACTGACCCCTTTTATAACTGTGTCAGTTTGGATGTTCGACTCTACGCTGATGACGCTGTTGTTTACACGTATGAACGACCAGCAGAGCGAGCTGCTGTGAAGCTGCAACTGCTAAAACATGATGACATGGAGGCTTCATCAGTCAGGTTTAGGGTTGAATGTTGGCAAAATGATGGGTGTGTTTATTGTTTTTATTCCAATAAATACAGGGTTCACTAAAAGTTAGGGATATTCGACTTTCAGGTGAAATTTATGGAAAATGTAAAAAGTGAATGCTACAGTGATATTATATCATGAAAGTAGGACATTTAAGTATCAGCATGCAATAGTAGTTTCTTCATCTTAAACAATTTATTGAAAGAAAATCTAACAACAGTGGAGGGTAAACGTAAAATTGGGACGTGGCCAAAGGACGTCCACTCCTCTCCTTTCTGTGACTCTTCCAGTCTCTGTATCTCTGTTGCAACCTGCTGATGACACTCTGTGACCCTCTAAGCTCAGTGGACACTTCTGGTCTGTCTGAGGACCTGTTTGAAGCCTCCAGTGTTGAGGTGCTGCTGATCAATTGTTAGGTGTCATCTTGGTCTCATGATGTCAGAATTTGAACAGCACAATGAGGAGGACTGTTAAAATACCAATTCTAACTGAAGCAGGAAATGTATTGGTGGTGGTTGATCCTGAAATTTCACCTGAAAGCCGAATATCCCTAACTTTGTGAGTAGTGTAATTTTATTTCAGCTTGTCAGTTCTGACTTGAGCTGTTTCTCTCACTGATTAATACCACAGATCAAAGCTGAGACAGTGAGTACTGAGCGCTGAAGTCAAACTGAAGTTCCTGGAATGATCCTTTAACCAGAGTCCACGGTTGTAACTGTCGCCGTGTTACTAATGTGAAAAAGCGCAGCTGACGGTGAGGAGGCTGCAGAGCAGAAACCCACACAGCCCGTCTGCTGCAGGAAACCAAGTGTTGATTCTCTGTCAACAGTTTTTTATGAGTCCTAATAACCACTGAGAGCAGATTCATATCTGCTGCTCTTCACACCCATGAACTCTTCTTCCTCTCTGCAGCTTTTTCTCTTGTCGTCTGTCAGCCCTTTTTCCACTGAGCCCCCCACCCACACGAGGCTGAACTGAGCCCAGAGAACAACAACGACCACCCGCCTGGAGGTCACATCCATGGAGTTTATTCATGGTGGTTTTAGTGATCAGAGGTTTACAGTTTAGACTTGGAGCTGACGAGAGCCAACAAGTCCTCACACAAACACCCCTAAAGGGTTCTTTGAGAATAGATTATATTAGGAGCTGCAGGAGCTAAACTCAGGAACTAAAACAGGCCTCAATAAGCCCATTTTCCACTATGACAAGCAGATATTTTGAAGTGTCCCAGTAAGCCATGATGATGGAGCAATATCAAGACTCAGTCGTGCAACGTGTGGCCCCTGAATGTATGAGCACCTTTTCACTGAGTGTACAAACAGCTGCATAATCACTTTTCATCCCTTTCATTCTGTTACATATCTGATCATCGATATATATATATATATACCTTTTTGTATTTATGCCTTTTGCTGCTGGTGTACAAAATTACCTCATACTATTAATTTTCTCTCATCTCATTTTTGTCCAACATATTTTCCTTTTCATGCATCTTTCTGTGACGGAGCTCCCAGCCGAAGACTTTCACTGTTTAATCTTGATGAGACAGTTTGCTGACCACTGCCCTGAAACTGAAGCAGCTAAATGGAATTCAGCCGTCATTGTTTTGTTATTTGCACACTTGGCATGTCAAAATGTCTTCTGTGAAAAACTTGTCTTGACAATTATGTTATTATGATGTAATTTTTATTATTATTATTAATAATAATAATAATAAGTAAAATTTTAATTATAGTCCAATCAGATTTTCTGGTCTATTTTTGATACAATAAATTTTTTTTTTTTAGCAATTTGAAATACACTCATACTTTTACACATGGCAGCTTCTCTGAATTTAATAAAAACTATCATGATCTCCATTTGACTCTTAGTTTTTCTTTTAGTTCTATTAATTCCAAATATAAAGACAAATAGCAGCTTTTTTTTAAATTTAATTTTCTTATTTAATAAACCAAGCCAGACAGGTGTCAGTTATGATGCCATTAATATCATTTTCGGGTATATTTGCTCTATTATTGCTCTAAACATTTTGATCTTTTTGACAAACATGTTGCATCTGTATCAGCAGACAACACGTGTGTGACGTGATGTGTCTTTACAGTGTCAGACGCCAAGAAATGAGCCTCTTCTGCCTCAGACATGTGATACATGTCAAACTGAAGTTCATCTTACGGCGGATTTGTTTTGTTTGCTGCTGACATTAAACACCAGAGCGGAGGAGCACCATCCTGTGGTTAGTCAGAGGAGGTACAAGGGTGTCCAGATGATGCTCGTGATGGTCACCATGACAACATGATGATGGAAAAAAAAACCTACAGTGACATCCAGTGGATGAAAATTAAACAACCATAGGTGGCTGCTATTGCTGCCATGATTGTTATTACAACTTCTAAGATTCATTCATATACTGTTTCTGCTGCAACTAATACAATACAGTAAATCGTACAATTACAAAAACAGCTACTGCTGCAACTCACACAACCATTACTTCTACTGGCTCTGACAGAAACCCGAAGGTCTCAGACGTCCTTCAAAGGAATTACTTTGTCCTGAAAGCACTTTGGACCAGTTTCGAGCTGACAAACACTAAAAATGCTGCTGCTTGAATACTTCATATACTTAATACTTCATATACTACTCATACAACAGACCACCAATATGTAACAGTTACTGCCACAATCTAGTCCTATCACTGTTAGTTTGTTTTCTAATCTGTTGTGTCTGCTTTAAAAATGGAGATGTGTGCAGCAGGTATATTAGGTGAAGTTCTTATTTCTTTGCATTCGGCTTCTGTCACTCACATTAACATGAACCACATCACTTGGCAGACCCAAGCAGGCAGCGAGCTTCTTGATACAGAAGTCACAAACCAGACTCCATTCAAAAAACGTGTCATTTTAAGATTAAATGGCTTAATGGGTAAAACCGTCCGCGTAGAAAGAGCTGAAACACATTTCTGAATGAGAGACAGAGATTCTTCATCTTCATTCTGTAGATCCAAAAAGTCATCAGTATTTAGTGTTTGACTATTTCATTATTTCCTCAAACATCTGCCTGCTTGTCACATTTGTCTGTATCAGATTTCCCCCAAAGTTGATTAAAATAAGTGCGAATTGACTGGATCAAATATGACATATTGATTACATATTACATACTGATTACATATTGAAAGTCACTCAATGTTCATTGATATATAAATAACACCGTGCTAGCTATCCAGCAGGCTAGTGGCTAAGCTAATAAGTAAACTCCTGCTGTTAAGTATCGTTGTCCTCACAGTCAGTTTGTTCTACGCCCCGAATCGGACAAACCAAACTGCACCACAAACGTGCATGAGCACCTGGAGCCAAACAATGTTTAATCTAATATATTTTGGACCAAATCTACCAGATACTTTTGGAAACAATTCATCTGCTCTGCTCATACTGCCATGATTCTGCTTTGAATACTTCCTGACACAACAAAACGTCGCTGCGGCGTGTTGCATTCTGGTAAATGTAGTCAGCGGAACTGAGCTTGAGGACATTTTAATCGTTTAACAGCGAACACGTACGGTATTATTTTGGTACTCTCTCGTCCTCGCGTGATTTTGGCACAAATAAGTGTGTAAATGTGGTCATTCTGATTCTCATTTGTACATTTTAAAAAAAGCACGTACAAGTAACGACTTCAATACCCACAATGCACCCCATGACGTATTACGTTTAGCAACGGTCAGTTGCTAAAGAAAAAAGCAGCCGCTTCCGTGTTGTTCTTGTGTTATTCTGGCAAATAAGTGTCGTTAGCAGAGCCGAAGCCCGTCTGACAGCCTCGCCGGAGTTTGACTACCATGATTTTGTGAAGCTGACAGACATTTTCAGCTTGTTACACCCGCCATGTCGCTGCTGCAGAGCTCAAAGAAAAAAGACAAGCGTATTTTGTCTGGTACCTGCCCAGACCCGAAATGTCAGGCGAGGCTGTTCTTCCCCGCTTACGGCTCCGTTAGCATCGAGTGCACCGAGTGTGGGCAACGCCACGAACAGAAGAACCTGTTAAATGTCGAAGAAGTGACCGATCCGGATGTTGTGCTCCACAATCTGCTCAGAAACGCCCTGCTCGGCGTCACCGGGGCCCCGAAGAAAGGCACGGAGCTGGTGAAAGTAATGGGGCTCTCCAACTACCACTGCAAGCTGCTGTCCCCGGTGCTCACCAGGTACGGCATGGATAAACAAACCGGCAAAGCCAAGTTGCTGAAGGAGATGAACCAGGGGGAGATGTTTGACTGCTCGCTGCTGGGGGACAGAGCTTTCCTCATAGAGCCGGACCATGTGTCCACCATGGGCTACGGCAAGGACCGGTCCGGGAGCCTCATCTACCTGCACGACACCCTGGACGAGGTGAAGAAAGCCAACAGCAACAGGGAATGTCTCATCCCGGTCCACGTAGACGGAGACGGACACTGCCTGGTCCACGCTGTGTCCAGAGCTCTGGTGGGCAGAGAACTGTTCTGGCACGCCCTGAGAGAAAACCTCAAGCAGAACTTCAAGCAGAACCTGGACCGCTACAAGGCCCTCTTTCAGGACTTCATCGATGCTGCCGAGTGGGAGGACATCATCAACGAGTGCGACCCCCTGTTCATCCCCCCTGAAGGCGTGCCGCTTGGACTACGCAACATCCACATTTTCGGCCTGGCCAACGTCCTGCACCGACCCATCGTCCTGCTGGACTCTCTGAGTGGGATGAGGAGCTCTGGGGATTATTCAGCCACCTTCCTGCCCGGGCTGGTCTCCGAGGAGCAGTGCAGAGGGAAGGACGGGAAGCTGAACAAGCCCATCTGCATCGCCTGGAGCAGCTCTGGCAGGAACCACTACATCCCTCTGGTGGGAATCAAGAACACTGTGCTGCCCAAGCTGCCGGCGCGCCTGCTGCCGAAGGCCTGGGGCGTCCCGCAGGAGCTCATCAGGAAGTACATCAAGCTGGAACCAGATGGGAGCTGCGTGATCGGCGGCGACCGCAGCTTGCAGGATAAGTATCTCATGCGGCTGGTCAACGCTATGGAGGAGGTGTTCATGGAGAAGCACAGCATCCACCCGTCGCTGGTGGCCGATGTGCACCAGTACATCTACAGACGGACTGGCTTGATCGGCATCCAGCCGGAGGAGGTGACCGAGGCGGCCAAGAAGTCCGTGATGGAGAACCGTCTGCACCGCTGCCTGATCTGCGGCGCCCTCTCTGAGCTCCACGTCCTGCCGGAGTGGCTCGTTCCTGGTGGGAAGCTTTACAACTTGGCCAAATCCACTCACGGCCAGCTGCGGCCTGACAAGAACTACAGCTTCCCCCTCAACAACGTGGTCTGCTCTTACGACCCCCAGAGAGACGTCCTCGTCCCAGATTATAAACTGAGCTCCCTCAACACCTGCAACTGGTGTCACGGCACATCGGTTCGCCACGTCCGCGGGGACGGGTCGGTGGTTTATCTGGACGGGGACCGAACCAACACCCGCTCCCAGGGTGGGAAGTGTGGGTGTGGCTTCAAGCATTTCTGGGAGGGGAAGGAGTATGACAACCTCCCCGAGGCCTTCCCCATCACGCTGGAGTGGGGGGGCCGGGTGGTGAGGGAGACCGTGTACTGGTTCCAGTATGAGACTGACCCGGCTCTGAACAGCAACGTGTACGACGTGGCCATGAAGCTGGTCACCAAGCACTTCCCGGGGGAGTTCGGCAGCGAGATCCTGGTGCAGAAAGTAGTCAACACCATCCTGCATCACACCGCCAAGAAGAACCCAGACGAATACAACCCAGTGTCCATCGACGGGGCTCACGTACAGCGTCTCACCGACACCCCGGAGACTCAGCCGGCAGCGGACCCCCAGCCGCCCACTAAGATCATCCTGACCGGCCAGAAAGCCAAGACGCTCCACAAAGAGGAGCTGACGATGAGCCGAGCTGAGCGCAGCATCCAGCAGAGCATCAGCGAGCAGGCCTTTGTCACTCAGAAGCGACGGACTGACAAGCTGAAGCAGGAGCAGAAGGGCCACGGCCGGACGTCCTCCCCCAGTGGGTCCCCGGAAACCTCCTCCTCTTCAGCTCCGGCCACACCCACCAAAACCTCCTCGCCCTCCTCGTCCAATAAGGAGAAAAAGATCCGTGTGACCACCAGCGACGGCAGGCAGGCCATGCTCACCCTGCAGGCTCACACCACCTTCTCAGAGCTGCAGAGGAGCATCACCAACCAGTTTGGCGTGCCGCCGGCGCAGCAGTGCATCCGCTTCGGCTTCCCGCCCAAAGAGCTGGTCCCACCTAAGGACGGCGAGGAGAATGAGCCGGTGGCGCTGCAGCACGGCGACAGAGTGACGGTGGAGATACTGAGGGGCCCCGAGGACAAGAGCCCCGCGGCCTCCATACCCAGAGCCTCCAGCTCGCACTCCGCCCTGCACTCGGTGAAGAGCGAGGACGCCGTGATGTCCGGCAGGACGAGCAGCCGGGAACTCCAGGACAGCATCGACCTTGAGATGTCCTCCCTCTGTCTCCTAGCAACCTTGATGGGTAAGAAAACAGATTAGAGTGACATGTAGGCCGCCTCCCCCGAGGTCTCCCCCGCCTCCTCATGAAACCTCTAAAGAAGCAGAGTTTAGTTGAGAGAGCAGATAAACAGTCACATTATAGTTTGTACCTCGCAGCTATTGATTCTTTTCCTCATTGATTATTCTGTTGATTGTTTTCTAACTAATCAGTGAAACAGTTTGAGTGAACTCAGCCCAGAGAAGTCAGTCTGGTGAACATTTGAACATTGCCTGGAATATTTAAATTAGATTTTTTTGTGATGCAAAAGGAACTTTTTAATGCCTTTTCATCATGAATATGTGTCCTTTGGAGTTTTTCACTGTGGCTCCATCTTTCTGAATCTTCCTGTTTAGATTTGCCTCCCCTTCTGATGTCATAAGATCGTCTCTGTTCCTTTAAAACGGAGCGTCGTGCTTTTTTAACATTAAGCCATAGAATATGGGGCCTTTAATGTACGTTTTTACTGGAGAAACACCTGCTGTGTGTGTGTGTGTGTGTGTGTGTGTGTGTGTGTGTGTGTGTGTGTGTGTGTGTGTGTGTGTGTGTGTGTGTGTGTGTGTGTGTGTGTGTGTGTGTGTGTGTGTGTGTGTGTGTGTGTGTGTGTGTGTGTGTGTGTGTGTGTGTGTGTGTGTGTGTGTGTGTGTGTGTGTCCGCCTGGTGCATCAGCTGCTGACACCCGATAAGAACAACTGAACCCAATCTGCTCTATTAACGCTATAATGTTAGTCTTTAACAGTCGTGTATGTGCAGTGTGTGTATGTTAAAGCACTTTCCTAAAACAACAGGCACGCTGCAAAGAAACGTGTTAAGTTTAACAGGCCGCCGGTGGAGTCAGTGAATGTCACTCGATAAGTCCAGCTGTGTCTGACTGTCATCGAAGCACAGAAAGTCTTGAAAGAGGATCAGATCATCTCAAGCAGCCTAGTCCAGTCCGGTACCGTTAGAACAGTGAGAAAGACGCTTATCGAGACATTTAAGGACCAGATAATCATTCATACTAAAAACATAGACTTTGGCTTTTGCAGTCCAGGTGCCCACGTGGACACAGAGCATCACACACCCCCCCAGCTGTAGTCCCTCCCTTCATGGTGTCGGTGATGGGGTCATCATGTGGATTAATGTGTGTTAGTCTGTTTGTCAGACAGCTGAGGTCAGGACGAGCAGGAGGAATGATTATAAGGTCGCACAACACTCGATCAAACTATTTTAGTTTGCAGCTCCTGATTGGTCACAGCAGGCAGGTGAATAATAAACTGCAGGTAACAGCCGACTGAGCTCACAGGCTGCAGGTGACGGCCATCACACGGCGTGTTTCTGATCAGCTGCCCTGAACGCTACCAGAAAGTCTGTCTCTGCGTGTTTGTGTGTGTGTGTGAGCTCTCGATGTGCTGACTCAGGCGTCCCCGACCCGTCTCACCTGCCAACAGGGTCAAAGGTCGCGGCTGCGTTCAGATAAACAGATCGGCCGGCCAACAGTGAGCGTCTGTCGATATTCAGGAAGGTTTCATGTGCACTCCGAGCGCTCGGCCGGCCTGACGCTGCACTTCCTGTTAGCAAGAGCTCATGTCCAATAATGATCCGGCCGTCCGGTTAGAAACCAAACATCTGCTCAGCAGACAGTTTCTGACGCCGAGCTCAGAGTCTTCACACGAGTCCAGACAGCCGAGTGTCAGTGGAAATGTGAAGAGGCTGCTGTCCTCTGCTGCCAGGCTCTCACACAGAAACAACAAGGGCTCTCATAGCTTTCTGTGTTTACGGTCGTCTTTCATATCTCAGATATCATTTCATTTTATAGCACCGTTAAAAACATTTAAACAGCTAAGTCATCATTCATATTTCATATTAGTTCAGTAACAGTTCAGAAATGTTGACGTTAAGACATTTGAAGTGATTTTTGTGTGTTGCAGTAAGTTGATGCAGCGTTAACCCTTAGAAAAGAAATAACCTGAATCATTAGTACAGATTGGTCTTATTTTTAATAAGTCAGAGCGGTTTAGAAAAGACTCGTCATGTCTGATAGATTAACTGAATGTCTGTTCGTCACACAAAACTATTCAGAGCTGAAATGAGAAGTGGACTATTAGCCCATCGACAGAAAATGAATGAAAGTCTGGATCTTTCTCTGCTAAATGTGAGTGTGAATTGAATCTCTTTGAACAAAACGAGACATTTGGAGACGTCACCTTGAGCTCTGGGACACTGAGAGACATTTTACAGACCAAAGGAATAATCTATAATAGATTTATTGTGTGTTAATCAAGTCAGGATTCACGCAGTGTCTTGGAAGTGCTTAATTTTAACCCTGCTCTGTTGGTTGGGAGGCTGCCAGTCAGTTCCCTGGTAGCAGGTCTGGCAGCCTCCCATCAGAGCACGAATGATGGGTGGATGTGAATGTGTTGTTAAAGCACTTTGAAAAGACTAGAAATACAATACGCTGTACGAGTACAGTCTATATACCATAAATCTTTTAATATTTGAGATGAAGCGATCCTGTCTTCAGATTCATATTTGAGAACACATTTTTGGTTTTACCAACAAACTAACAGCAGCAGTGTTTTAGTGAATGTAGTCTGGTGTGTGTGCTGTTTGTGGTTAAACCAAAAGGATCTTCCAGGTCTCTCTCTGTAGGGATCCTTTCCATAATGCTGTCACACACTTAGAATAACACTCTGAGCCTGTCAGTGGATCAAACAAGCTCTTTTAGTGGACCTACTGTGATCAGGTGCAGTTGTCCCAAAGGATCACATTGCAGCCATTGCAGCCCGTTTGGTGTCTGCTGGCTGAGGTGATCTACTGGACCAGTTCCAACACTTTTACTACCTACCAGTCACTCACACACCAGGATGTGGACACAGAGGACTCAGGTTGAATTTCATTTTAATTTGCATTGAAAAGCAGCAACCACGTCTGCTTTTACTGAGGTCAGAAAATGTGAACCCTGCAGAAATCCAGCTGGTTCGTTGAATCTCTCGTGCTTCTCTCTGTCTGTTCCAGGTGAGGACGTTTGGTCGTACGCGAAGAAGCTGCCGCACTTATTCCAGCAGGGTGGCGTCTTCTACAACATCGTCAAGAAAGACATGGGTACGTTTGTCTTCACTCGGTGCAGTAAGCAGGTCACAGTCTGCATTTTGACTTGAAAGTCCTGAAAACAACATGACACCAGGGGCCGGATGGAGAAACGACGCCGTGCGTTCTCCATTTCCCACATAAGCTAGCGTTTGAGAAAGAAACACCTCAGGCAGACTTCAGAGCAGCACGTACACACAGTCGTCTGCAGGTAGCTGCAGGTGAAATAATAAGCAGGGGATTAAATATGTTTGTGTTGGTTGTCTGCTGATTTCTATTATTATTGTTGCGGTCTACACAGCGTTGTCTAAGATGCCGGCGGTGATGTTAGACTTCCTCTTTGCTGTTCTCGTCTGACAGGTCTATTGAGAGGTGGAGCAGACTGAAACACCGCTGCTAACTGACTGAGATTCATAAAACAGAATCAGGCGACTGACACAGATGAATTAGTCTGATGAAAAGGATGCGTCTGTGTGTTCCTGTCAGTTTTAGGACTTCTTTTGCATCTGGGTCCTGGTTTCTTTTATCGTGGTAGAGGAGAAACCTGCTCCAACAGTGCAGGTATCCCAGTAGTTTAGTTATCATGTGCAGTTGTGCCAGAAACCACAGAACCAAACTTTCTGACACTTTGTCCTGAAGGTCCTTCATCTGCTTCAAAGCATTTGGTAGAGTCACAGCAGTGACACCTGCTGGCCGTCTCCTGGTGTTGCTTTTAAGGAAGGATTGTGAAAATATCTACTGTTCATATGAGCCGTTAAAACATCTCTTCCTAATGTGCTTTTTGTGTCAGTGATGCAGGATGAAACTTGTATTCAGTCACTCGGCCAAACTTATTGATGATTTAGTAGAGTCATCTATTTCTGCCTGTCCGCTGCAGCTCTGCAGGCTGAAAAAGAACTTTGTATTGTATTCTGTAACTTCTCGCTGTATATGGAGCACCAAACATCCCTCCTGATGGCTGATGAATTCAGTTTTGCAGTGCTGGATCAGAAGGATGAAGTTATGATCAATGACTTGTCTGATAAGTATCCTGAAGAGTCTGTGATCATTCTGTCTTTCAGGCCTGATGGACGGGAAACACTGCACGCTGCCTCACCTGACGGGGAAAACGTTTGTTTATAACGCAGCCGAGGAGCGCCTGGAGCTCTGCGTGGACGCCGCTGGTCACTTCCCCGTCGGCCCGGATGTGGAGGAGCTGGTGAAGGAGGCTGTGGTCCAGCTGCGCTCGGAGGCGGCCACCAGGGGCAGCAGGGAGGGGAGTCCGTCCCACGGCGTTCTGCGGCTGGGCAGCGGTGGCGTCGTGCGCAAGAAGGAGCAGCTGCAGAGCGTCACGGCCTTCCAGGGCAAAGGGCACTCTCTGGGCACCGCCGGGGAGTCCTCCCCTCCAGAGCACCGGCCTATCACGCGTCAGCACAGCAGCGGTGTGGACCTGAGCGCCAGCGTGTCCCGAGGCCCCCCCGACCTGTCGGACATCCCCGAGGACGCCACCAGGGAGCTGGTCCGCATGGCTCCAGGCTTCGTCACCATGAAGGACGGTCGCGGTCTGGACCCCAACCTGATGGAGCAGCAGCGGAGGAAGCTGCAGGAGATGGTCTCCTCCATCCAGGCCTCCATGGAGCGGCACCTGAGAGAGCAGCAGAGCGCCGCCTCCGCCGCCACGGGGGGCGGGGCCAGCCAGGTGTGGACAGATGGGACTAAGACGGGCGCGAGCCAAGCAGCGTCCACCGTCGACCACGAACCTCCATCCGGAGCAGGTGCGACGGCGGCTGGCAAACCGGACGGGAAGGCGGAGGACCTGGAGGAGATGGAGAGTCAGGACGCTGGGCAGAGCAACGCCACCGAACCCATGGATCACTCCTGATCACCCCTGACCCCCAGCACCGCCCCGCCACGCCCCG
This sequence comes from Pempheris klunzingeri, assembly GCF_042242105.1. Taxonomy (NCBI): domain Eukaryota; kingdom Metazoa; phylum Chordata; class Actinopteri; order Acropomatiformes; family Pempheridae; genus Pempheris; species Pempheris klunzingeri. The sequence goes on from NC_092026.1 coordinate 1,419,556, forward strand.
CCCCGCCTCGCCGGCATCTTTGGGTCATAACGCCTCAGGTCGGATCCTAAAGCTTTGGTCTTCATCGTGTTTCGGTTGTCTTCACTGCATGACTAAAGAGCGAGCCGACCCTCACCTCTCTGACTCGGGGTGGGACGCCAACCAGTGAGTGATATATTGTGACACGCTGTCTGCGATACATCATTGATGCTCTCACACCGACATCACAGCTCTGTAACACTGAGGCTGCTGTGTGAGAGTGTGTGTGTGTGTGTGTGTGAGAGAGTGTGTGTTTAAACTCACCCTCTCATCTCCCACATGAGACGCCTCAATGCAGTAAAGAACAAACACGTGATTGTTTCGTGCTTTTCAGAGAACTGATTTGAACCTTTTAGGAGAACCTTTTCTCTTCTGTTGATGATGTATCGTACGCGACTGTCTTGCAATATATCGCAGAGTGGCCTGTGTGGTGACAGGATTGTACCTTTGGCCCCGCGATTCCCACCTGCAGACGTCTAACCCCCCTCGCTACGAACGCATCGATCTCTGAGGGTGAAGCGCCGCTCGGATCCACGTGTGAGACGCATTCCCGTAGTTAGAAGAATCCTCCGAGTCTTAATCCGCCACCAGGAGGAGAGCCGCCGGTCGCTGGCAGCGTAATGTCCTGCAAACATGCTTCCGTCAAAGTGCACGCTCTGAAACGTGCACCAGCGTCCGTACGCATCAACGCCATCATCACCGAAACCTGCTTGTCCACCTTCCGTCTGTCCGTCCGTCCGTCTGAAGATCGCAGGGAGAACTCTGGACCTGTGTTTGCTTGACTGCCTGACTTGACCTGAAATTGTATTTTTCCCACCCCCAGCGGCCCCCACGTGAAGCAGACATTTAATGTTCTTCTTTTCCTGATGTGAATCACCTGAATGCAGCCTCAGACCGGCCTGTGCCACCTGCAGGTAAAGAGTGTTACAGGTTATTTTGTACATTTAAACCTCTAAAGTTTGTTACTTCTGTTTGCTGCTTAAAGGGTAATTGCAGTCATTTTAAACCCGGGTCCTACCTGTCCACATGCTGGTGTCTAAATGACTGGTACGTACTGAAACTGGTCCAGTAGATCACCTCAGCCAGAACTGGTCCAGTAGATCACCTCAGCCAGAACTGGTCCAGTAGATCACCTCAGCCAGCAGCCACCAAACGGGGCAACTGCACCAAAGGCTCAGAGTGTTCTAAAAAATAATTCTAATAAATGATGTGTTTTATCTGAAGTAACACAAAAGTCCCACTATAACACAGACACACTGACGGATCGAGGCAGCAGGAGACTCCTGAGTTCTATGAGGTCTGGTGTGTGTGCAGAGAGCGATATAACGGCTGTTTGTGGTTAAACCAAAAGGATCTTCCAGGTCTCTCTCTGTAGGGATCCTTTCCATGATGCTGTCACACACTTAGAATAACACTCTGAGCCTGTCAGTGGATCAAACAAGCTCTTTTAGTGGACCTACTGTGATCAGGTGCAGTTGTCCCAAAGGATCACGTTGCAGCCATTGCAGCCCGTTTGGTGTCTGCTGGCTGAGGTGATCTACTGGACCAGTTCTGGCTGAGGTGATCTACTGGACCAGTTCCCGGATTTAAAAATAGTCAAGTTACCCTTTAACACAGTGTAACATCACATGTCCACTGTCTGCAGACTGTGTATTTTGGCCGATAAGAAACAAGACATGTAAAACATAAACCTATTAGAGGCCCTTTAGAAGCTGATTTTTACACAGTAAAATGTCACAGCTCCTTTAAAACCAAACTGACATTTCCTTCTGGAAAGAGTTCGATAACGATAAACAGAATATCATTATCTGACACATCTTGGCCTTAAGAGGACAGCATTAGTCCCAACACACAAATATCATCCCTGCAGGGTCACTTATTCCCGTCCAGAGGAGATAAATGACACTAAGAAGTCCTCAGTGGGCTGAATAATGTTCCAGTCTGACTATTTGATATAAACTGAGGTCGGTGTGACACACAGATGTTGCACTGTTTTCTCACACACACACACACACTCAAAGACAGAAAGAAAAACACACTCAAACCTCTAAAAGCTGCAGCTGTACCACTTGTTTCCTGCAGGTTGCACTGTTTCTAAAGTGCAGCAGCTGCTGGTGTGAAGTCCTGCCTCCTGTTCCCCCTGGTTTCCTTTCCTCCAGATATTTCTGACAAACTGAAACACTAGAAACAAAGCAGAAGGGCGTGGCTGGAACGGACAGAAGCATTCAAACGGCTCGCAGCAGTTATCTCGGCCGTGGGAGCACTTTAAGAAGAAAAGCTGTTGAATGCCAAAAGAATAATCTGTGTTTAGTCTTTGAGTTTGTTTGATGGTTGGAGTTGCTCAGGAAAGACGCTCAAAGAAACTAGAAGGAATTCTGTATTTTCTGAGCCATGGAAGCTGAAGGCAGAGCGGTCTTCTGTTAAAGGGAACCCGTAGGTTAGTCAGAAGGCGCCTCACATGTTGAAGCCAGTCGGTCGGCACGCTCTCGGCTCCCTAAACGCCTGAGTATCAAAACGATAAAGAGTTTAACCGTGAATGGAAGGTGGAAGGTAAGAGGGGGATTAAGGACGCGGTGTGATTTCCCAGCTGAAAACACCTGTTCCAGGTTCCTTCACTCCTCCAGAAATCACTTCATTGTTTCCAGTGTGATGTGAATGTTTGCAGGACTGAGGCGTGATGGGATCGTACCTTTACCTTTCCTTTTACCTGCACCTTCACCGCCACCGGTTCACATCTGAATCGTCCCATTTAAAAAGAAGAATACGGCCAAAGATAAACCAGGTTCCAGTGTAAATACACCACGTGGGTCTGATATTTGGTAAAGACGTCTGCCGGCTTCTGTGCTATGCAAAGAAAATCCTCACTGAACTTCCAAACAAAACGTATGAATATAAAAGCAGAGAGGCTCTTTGTTAAACCTCCCCCACTCTGGTCACTGCAGATTAAAAACAGTTTCACTTTTATTTTATTAGATCTTCTCTGCTCTTTTTGTGCGTCACTGTGGGAAGAAGCAGCTGCAGGCGTCTTTAAAAGCGTCTGATCGAAGTTTCAAATGAAACGTTAGTGAAGCATCCTTCGGTGTTTGAGCGTCTCCTCATGACCACACTTTCTTTCAGACTGCACATGTGCTCTCATCACGTATGAGCCACATAAAAAAGCCGTTCTTCTCAGAAATGGGTGGAAGTGAATGCAGATTGTTTGTAAAACTTCCTGCGGCTACAGACTACACTATGTGGACCGCCCTGTCCTCACAATAACCTACAGGTCTATCTCTGTCTCAGAACCCTTTTTGTTTAACCAGAAACAGCCGTGATATCTCTTTATTTATACCAGACTCCATTGACAAAAGCAGTAAATCTACCTCGCAGCAGACGGGAGTCGCTCATCTATTTTTGACTCCATCGGTTCGTTTGTTTGTGTTGTTGTGTGACTTTAGTGTTTTTAGCAGGTTAGTTCAGATTCAACACAATATTTCTTTATCACGCAGTAACAAAAAAAAGCCTAATGGATGGAGGCAGCAGCTGCTGTGTTCTGTGAGCTAACATGACCGTTTTAGTCAGTGGAGTTTGGTGGCTTAGAAGGGAGCGATAAAATGGCTGTTTCTGATTTAAAGAAAACTCCCTTTCAAATGTTTTCTGTGAGGAAAAGAACGTTTCCTGTTTAAGGAGGCAGAACTCCCAGGAAGTTTTTTTTTTTCGAGTGGACAAGAAAGTTGTTAACCAGGAAATATCAAAGCAAAGGTTACAGTTAATAATCAGCTGTGGGTGATGAGCAGTCCGTGTCCAGTCGGTGTCCCCTGAAGCTGTGATAGGATGCTTATAAAGACCCCTGCAGCGACTCTCCTCACTCCAGTGACACCTTTCAGGTCTCAGTTAAGAGCGGAGTTTGATCTGAACCACAGGAGGTTCAGTGTTCAGCGTCAGACGCCTGAACAGTAAAACTAGAATTAAAGAACAGTTTGACATTTTGGGAAATGACAGCACTTGACAATTTTTTTTTTCTCAGAGAAAGTCAAGGAAATGGCTTTTACAGGTCTCTGTCTCAAGATCGTTTTTGTTTAGCCAGAAACAGTTGTTATGTTGCTCTGTTCAAAGCCACCAGACTCCATTGACAAAAGGAGTAATTCTACCTCACAGCAGATGAGAGTTGCAGGTTTATTGCTGCTTCGATTGGTCAATTTGTTTTTTATTGTATGAAATAGGTTTTTAAAGGGTTCTGTTCAGTTCAGATCCGACAAAGTATTTGTGTAACACACAACAACACAAACAGATTTACCGAGGGAGGCAGCAGCTCCTGTGTTCTGTGAGCTAAAATGACTGTTTTTGTGAATGTAGTCTGGTGTGTGTGCAGAGAGCGATATAACGGCTGCTGGCTGAGGTGATCCACTGGACCAATTCCAACACTTTTTGTAGCTACCAGTCATTTCGACACCAGAATACGTACAAACAAGGACGAGGGAATGTAGAAATGGGGAAATGTCTTCATCCTCCTTGCTGCTCAGATATGCAGGTTGTTCTTAGCTAGCTTAGCTTAGCATAAAGTGCGGAAACGAGGAGAAACAGCTGGCCTGGCTCTGTGCAAAGGTGAAAATCACCTCCCAGCACTTTTTAAAGCCTTTTAAAGTGTAAAAACAACACGTTGTAGTTTTACAGGGCGTTATTTGCTGGAATGAGACTTTATGCTAAGATAAGCTAACTGCGTCACGCCTACCATACAGACGTGTGGTATCAATCATGTAGAAACACATTTCCCAAAATGTTGAACTATTCCTTTAAAATGACTGTAAGTCAGTTTACACTGTTGTTGCCAACCAACAGTTTTGCTGTTGGAGGAACTGATCGTCAGGCCTTAAAGTCCCTTCATTTGACCCCAAATCAGTTAGTTTTACATTGAGGTCATTATTGTTTTACTTTAACTCCATTTATTTTATCTTAAATCCTCAAGTTTGACCTCAGAACTCAACTTTTTTTTTTTTCCTTTTCTTTTGCAGGAAAAAATACAAATCTCATTCTGGAAATGTGAATCTGTTTTGTTTTATTTTCGTTTCTTTGAGGTTTATTTTGCCGTTGAGGTGAACAAATGTAAGACTCAGCACTTTGTTTGAGGTGAAGAGGCGTGCTAGCGTAGCACGCCGGTGTTAGCTGGTCGCCAGTCAGAGAGGAAACCGGCCGGTCGCTCGGACGCTTCAGAGGAAGAACAGTTTGCTCAGACGACACTGCTGTAACAGACTTGAAGTTTTCTTTGTGACTGCTGTACTAATGACATGAATTGTAATCCAGTTGTATAATAGTATATATTGTAGTATATTTGGACCTGTACAGAAACTACAGAAACACAGATTGTTCAGTTCCTTCAGTTCTGTTTTTTTTTGTTAACTTCTCTCTGGTTTGCTAATAAAATACTGATGATACACGGCTTCGACATCGCTGTTTGCATGTGTGATGACTTTTCAACCCCAACAATAAAATCACTTCCTTCACTTGTTTTTGCATTTTGTCGTCACTGACAGATTTCTCTGTTTGTCTGCCGCAAAAGGAACCCTAACTGTTCTTGTTCATGTTCTTCACGTCAGTGTCCATTTGCTCAATGGTGTTTGTGGACGTTGGTTTCACTTCATTTCTACAAAGAAAGAGAAAATTGAAATGCCGTGTCTGTTATTATGTGTGTCAAAGTTTAGCTGGGTGAAACATCAGCCTCAACGATCGTTTGTTATATCGTCATGGAGATACGATCTTATCAAGCTTTCACCCCAAAATACTCCTGAAACGACATGAATCACAGGACACGCAAAGATCGTTCACGTGTATTTTAGAATGAATATTTGATTATTATGTGATTATGTCTCATCGTGATGTGAGTCAATATTATTATATGTTCTGATTGATCTTATGTGATGGTGTTTTCAGCCATATCTCCCAAATCCAATGAAAAAAATTAAGACAAAACAAGAGAAACAAACAAACAACTGATGTAAAAGTGTTGAGGATTATTTTAAATACGTTTCTAGAACTTAATTTTATTTAATTTAATTTTATTTAATTTTTTTTTTTTTTAATTTTATTTACGTTTTGTTTTGTTATGTTATTAACCCTTATGCACCCCTCGGTACATTTTTTGCATTTTTCAACTAAAAATACTCAATAATTTTGCCAATTTTAATGATAATGAGACAAAATTTTGCAGGGATGTCAGTCTTTTACCACATTTTAAGATTTCAACTTTGAATGTATTAATAGAATTATAATACACTGTGGAGAGAAGAAAGTTCCTCTCGTCACCCTTAAAACATTTTTTGCACCATTGACTCCCATTAAAACGTCACTTTTTGATCCTACTTTAATTACACCATAAAATAATGTTTTACTTATGACTACCTTTTCAATCTAAGCTTTTGGCTTGAAAATTGTAGTTTTTTTCATTATCCATCATTTGGCATCTTTTTCCACTATATGGCTGAGGGCTCCATTATATGCTGTTTCAGTGAATCCTACTTCCGTTGCATTTCTCACTATTGCTCCCCAGCAGAATGCATGATTCCAACTAAAATGGTCTGAGTGTGTTGGCAGTGATGTAAAAGTGTGGTATGAATGTGTGTTTTGACAAATTATTTGATGAGTGTGTGTGTGTGTGTGTGTGTTTGTGTACAGGGAGTTAGAAAGTCATTTTTGCTCACCACATTTTGCACATCCCTATCGCTATCTTTCTTATGACTACAGACCACATGCACCCACTCACCCCCCCGCCCACAAACACACACCTACACACACACACACACCTATTCGAAGCCCCCAGACACACTACAGCACTTGTAAAAAGCAATCAAGGTCAAAAGGTCAAAAGGTCAAAAGGTCAAAGAATCTAAGGAGGAGCACCCTAGCTTTTTTTTTGCCTGGAAACGTTTTTTTTTTTTTTTTTGACCAAAGCAGTCTTTTTATTGTTTTGGTTTACAGTGCAGCATGTTTATACAGGTGCTGTGTCTGCAAACCTCAAGCTGCACCTAGCTTGTGCTGGCTGGTCATTTCCTCAGTGACAATGAAGAGACACTTTTGTGTTAGAGGAGGCTCTGACTGCTGTCCTGCAGTCGCCTGAGAACGAGGAGGAGATGTCCGGCACAGACACAGGCACTGAGGACATATCAGGGGAGGCTTCACCTGAAATTCATCCAGATGGGTCTCCAGCTCACGTGAGGACATCCATGTCCTCACTTGAGCTGGAGCTGGAAGACCCATTTCCTCACTTGAGCTGGAGCTGGAAGACCCACTAGTGCGGCTGCTGCTTGGACCAGCAGCAGCCACACTAGTGGATCATGTCAGAGGAAATGGAAGAGCCAGCAGGAGAAGCCAGGCCCTCAAAGAGGTACAGGCAGTGCACATTTTGCATGGGACAGAGAAAGGTCTGGACCCATTGTGCCAAGTACAGCAAGTATGGATGCAAAGTACAGCAAGTATGGATGCAAAGTATACATGACAGTGATCTGCAGGTCCTGCTCCACTGAGTGACCTTTCTCATCATTTGTCAATATATTCCCAAAATACCATTAAAGGGTTAAAATTAATTCATAAATACATGTAAATTGAATAGTTATGATCTGGACTGAGGTTGTTCAAAAGATTTAATGCATTGAAAGTGAAAAAAATATTAATGTATAATATTTTTAGAGCACTTCTTAGGAACAGAGTATTTTTTGCACAAAGGATAAAAGGTGGCATATTTTGTACATAAAGTCAAACTGCTCAAAAAATAATGATGGATTCAAATCAATGTTGTTGTCAATTATTGACATACCCAAGGGTGTAATACCCCCCCAAAAAAATTCCAGTTTGCAATTAGTATATGGAAAATATTTCATATTTTGTGTTTTACCTCATTTGAAATTTTTGGTTTTATATTCCCAAAATGGCACTAAAAAGTTAAAAATACTTAATAAATCCATGAAAATGGAATAGTTATGATCAGGACTGAGGTTTTTCAGAAGATTTAATGCAATAAAAGTGAAAAGAATATTAATTATAATATTTTTATAGCACTTTTTAGGAACAAAACATTTTTTTGCACAAAGCATAAAAGGTGGCATATTTTGTACATAAAGTCAAACTGCTCAAAAAATAATAATGCATTCAAATCAATGTTGTTGTCAATTATTGACACATCCAAGGATGTAATTGCCCCCCCAAAAAAATTCCAGTTTGCAATTAGTATATGAAAAATATTTCAGATTTTGTGTTTTTCTCATTTGAAATTTTTGGTTTTATATTCCGAAAATGGCACTAAAAAGTTACAAATGTTTAATAAATCCATGAAAACTTAATAGTTATGATTAGGGCTGAAGTTGGTCAAAAGATTTAATGCATTGAAAGTGAAAAAAAATATGAATGTATAATATTTTTATAGCACTTTTTAGGAACAGAACATTTTTTGCATCGAGGGTAAAAGGTGGCACATTTTTACATAAACTCAAACTGCTCAAAAAATAATAATGCATTCAAATCAATGTTATTGTCAATTATTGACATATCCAAGACTGTAATACCCCCCCAAAAAAATTCCAGTTTGCAATTAGTATATGAAAAATATTTCAGATTTTGTGTTTTTCTCATTTGAAATTTTTGGTTTTATATTCCCAAAATGGCACTAAAAAGTTAAAAATATGTAATAAATCCATGAAAACTTAATAGTTATGATTAGGACTGAAGTTGGTCAAAAGATTGAATGCATTGAAAGTGAAAAAAAATATGAATGTATAATATTTTTATAGCACTTTTTAGGAACAGAACATTTTTTGCATCGAGGGTAAAAGGTGGCACATTTTTACATAAACTCAAACTGCTCAAAAAATAATAATGCATTCAAATCAATGTTGTTGTCAATTATTGACATATCCAAGACTGTAATACCCCCCCCAAAAAATTCCAGTTTGCTATTAGTATATGAAAAATATTTCATATTTTGTGTTTTTCTCATTTGAAATTTTTGGTTTTATATTCCCAAAATGGCACTAAAAAGTTAAAAATATGTAATAAATCCATGAAAACTTAATAGTTATGATTAGGACTGAAGTTGGTCAAAAGATTTAATGCATTGAAAGTGGAAAAAAATATGAATGTATAATATTTTTATAGCACTTTTTAGGAACAGAACATTTTTTGCATCGAGGGTAAAAGGTGGCACATTTTTACATAAACTCAAACTGCTCAAAAAATAATAATGCATTCAAATCAATGTTGTTGTCAATTATTGACATATCCAAGACTGTAATACCCCCCCCCAAAAATTCCAGTTTGCAATTAGTATGTGAAAAATATTTCATATTTTGTGTTTTTCTCATTAATTAATTGTAGTTTTATATTGCAAAAATGGCATTAAAGGGTTAAAAATATTTGACAAATACATGAAAACTTTATAGTTATGATTAGGACTGAAGTTGGTCGAAAGATTTAATGCATTGAAAGTGAAAAAAAATATGAATGTATAATATTTTTATAGCACTTTTTAGGAACAGAACATTTTTTGCATCGAGGGTAAAACGTCATGATTTTTTTAAGGGGTGCACAAGGGTTAAACTAAAGGCGGAAGTGGTTAAGGCGGAAGTGCTAATCCGGTCACAGAATCTAACGGGTGACAGCAAACAGCGCAACACCTGCTGCCTGTAAACAAACATGGCGGACGGAAACGGAACTTTGAACGAAGCTCCGCCTGTTGAGGTCGAAGTGTGGCCGCGTTTCTTCTGTGAGAAAGAAATCGAACAAGTTAATAGAAATGTGTGTGTGTTCACTTTGTAAAGTTGCTCTGAAGGTGTGGAGACAAGGGCTGGGCGATACTGGGAATGTTGGTATCGATCCGATACCAAGTAAATACAGAGCTAGTATCACCGGTACCGATACTTTTTACTTGAAATGTCATGATCATTGAATAATTTAGTGATTTTGCCTTGAGTTAGTTGATTATGATTATGATTATGGTAAAACACAGCACACAGATTTTAGGCAATAAAAATGCTTTTTTATTAACTAACTACAACAATAGAAAAAAATAATAAAATAATTCTTCTTGATTAAGATGATTAAGTCTGTAACTGTAATCTGCACACAGCAGAAACAGGAATACTATTGTTCCTCCAACAGTCAACACAAAGGGTTCTTATATTCAGTCTGAGCTACAGAGCCTGTCTTTATATGGCAGCTAGATTTTTGGGTTCCAGTAAAACTATTAAGATTTTTTTCACCTGGCTGAATATATGATAACAATTTAACCAGTCTGCTACAACTGATCACTGATTACACTGTGAAAAACACATTACCTGGATATCATCTGCAGGGAGCTCTGTCTCTCTGTAGGACCCCCCCCCCCCCCCCCCCCCCCCCCCTCCTTCCTCAACTAGACTGGCAGCTCCGAGCTGCTTTTCTGTGTTTATGTAGTTTGTTGTGTTTCCACAGTGGAGGATCACTTTATTGCACACATTATATTTGGCAGTGTCCTTTTCTGCTGTAGTAAAAACTGTCTTTCTCTCTGACTCCACCTGCTAACGGTGCTAAGGATGCTAACCCTGCTAAGGATGCTAACCCTGCTAAGGATGCTAACCCTGCTAAGGATGCTAACCCTGCTAAGGATGCTAACCCACCCAAAGGCTGTCTTCATGCTTCAAGCTGATGTCCAGGTGATTTTTAATATTTATTAGTGCTGAAAGAGTTTCTCGATTAATAATTGAGTCATTCATTCAGTCATTCACTTTTCTCTGTTTTTAAATCAGAAATCTTCTACTAATTAATGAATCAATTCCTATGTATACTTAATTGATACATATAGTAATTAATAAGTTGTGATATACATATTTGTACATAAATAGATTGTGACGTATTCCTTAGCTTCCACTAGAGGATCAAATATGAAGGGAAATGTAGTTTCTGGTCCTGAACAGGCAGCACTGGTTTTATCTTCTTACAGAAATAAAGAACTACAATAGTGAACTTATCTTCAGTAATATCAGGATTAGTGGAGAGTAACTAAGTGCATTCACTCAAATCCTGTTCTAAGAATGAGCCCCGTCCTGTCCACGCTGCACCCATCCACTGTTGTTCTGGATCAACATGTTCTCTGTCTCTCTTTAGATCCACTGTTGTTCTGGATCAACATGTTCTCTGTCTCTCTTTAGATCCATTGTTGTTCTGGATCAACATGTTCTCTGTCTCTCTTTAGATCCACTGTTGTTCTGGATCAACATGTTCTCTGTCTTTCTTTAGTCTCCTCTGATGAACAACATGTCTGATTCCTGGATTTTCTCCATGTTTCTCCAGTCTGAAGTCTTTTCTCACTCATTCTGCTTCACTGACTTCTGGAACCTTCTAGCTGAGGTTGGACACATTTTAGGGACATGAAGAAGAAGAAGGTCCTCCAAGACATGACGTCACCAGAAGAAGAAGCAGCAGCAGTGAGGATGCAGACGCAGCGTTCAGAGAGCAGAGGTCAGAGGGTTCAACATCCACAGCAGTAAAATGTAACCTGAACACAATAATGCAGCACGAATATGAATCCAGAAACTTTAGATACCAGGAAAACACTTTTACTGTCACATGAATGCAGGATTTGTTCTGGTAGCGGAGAACTTAAGAACTAAAGGTTCTTAGAGTTCCCCCCTCTGTGTTTCTGTGTCCTCCCCCTCCTCCCTGTTCCCTCTGACAGGCATGAATGTGACGAGCACTAGGACCCAGAGCGGAGCGGCTGTCGGCGTCCGTGCAGTAAATATAGCCGCGGCGTGTTCATCAGAAGCAGTTGGGGGTCGCGAGGAGACCTGAACAGACCGGATCGCCCTGAACGCACAGGAAACGGCTTCATGTAAAACCAACAGAGAGCAGGAGAGAGGGCACCTGGAGATCAGCTGACGGCCGCAGGTGAGTCTGTCTGTCCTTGTGAGAGGGTGAGGCGTTCACTGACCGCTGCCTCTGTCCGGTCACTGAAGGTTTGCTGAGTATCAGTCAGTAACTGTTGTTTGGTTTTTGTTTTCTGCTTCATCTTTTATATATCAGTTTGATACAGATACTTTATTTATTGATTTAAGTGGAAATTAAAGTGGTTTAACACGGTCACCACCAGATCAGTGCCTCAGCTGTCAGCTTTAGTTTATCCGACCTTACTGCGCTTAGTGGCCAACAACTCCAAAGACGTTTGCTTCACCTCCACATTAAATGGAAAATATGTTTGAAAACCTCCAAATATCAGTTTGTTAAATTCAGTGAGGAGGAGATCAAGACGTTTATTCTGTAAAAATGTATTGATAAACAGAATGCTGCATTCAAAGGGTGTCAGCAGTTTGACTATTTTGTGCTTCCTGAGGAAACACTGAACCAATGAATTGATTGTATTTTGAGTGAAAACGATGAAATGACCACATGAAAACAACGTCTGGTCCAGTCAATAATGGATTCTTTTAGTCATGACAACCATCTGTGTAAACTTCACCAGGCGTGTGTTTATACTTGGTCCAGTAGATCACCTCAGCTGGATCCCTACAGAGAGAGACCTGGAAGATCCTTTTGGTTTAACCACAAACAGCCGTTATATCGCTCTCTGCACACACACCAGACTACATTCACTAAAACAGGGATTTTAGAGAACAGGACACAGGAGCTGCTGCCTCCATCAGTCAGTGTGTTTGTGTTATTGTGTGACTTTGGTGTTTTAAAGGGTCCATTTGAACATAACATTTGTGTAAAACACTAACAGAAACAAGCTGTTCAAGGCAGCAGCAGACCAGCAGCTCCTGTGTTCTGTAATTTAAAATCCCTGTTTTTGTGAATGTAGTCTGGTGTGTTTGCGATATAACGACTGTTAAACCAAAAGGATACAGCCAAATGACATGTAGATGTTTTTGAAGTGGTTCAGGTTGTTGTAAATGGCTGACGTGCTCACATGCGTCTCTCTGAGCAGGTAGTAGTTACCAGACTAAGGAAGCCTGTGAGGGTCACCTCTCCAGGATGCTGCAGCTGTGTAAAGTCACCAGCGCCCTGTTCATCAGTAACGCCCGCTCGGCCTGCAGCGACGAGCTCATCCAGCAGGAGGCGGTGACGCTCTGCATCAACGTGTCCAAGCAGCAGCCGTTCCCCTCCGCCGGCATCAAGAAGCTGCAGATCCCCGTCTACGACGACCCCAGCGAGGACCTGTACGGCCACTTCGACCGCTGCGCCGACGCCATCCAGAAGGAGGCGAGCCGCGGAGGGCGCAGCGTCGTCTACTGCAAGAACGGACGCAGCCGCTCGGCCACCGTCTGCATCGCCTACCTCATGAAACACCGCAAACTGACGCTGATGGAGGCGCTGCAGGTGGGTGGCACGCGTGTCGTTATGACGGCTAATCACACCGCCCCCTGCTGGCCAGGAGACAGTACGCAGGTTCAAGACACTTCTGTGTTGGCGTCAGTTTTCAGAACCAGAGGCTGCGTCCACTTCGTTATGTCCAGCTAATGAGTGACCTGAAGGTGTCGATGCTTCACTTAAAGTTTCACGTTATCAGGCTATCAAACACAGACGACTGTGTTTAAGCTGCTGAAACTGAAGATGTGTGGCGTCCAGCAGACGGCCGTACGTCTGCAGCAGGGTTCAGTGGTTTTTATTAAATGATCCAATTGATAAGATTGTTACGTTTACACACATGAAGGTCTGTCAGCATCTGGCCAGCTACAAACAGGACTGTCGCTCTTCTGTAAGGGTTCATTTCAGGACTTTTCAGGGACAAAGAATTCAGGGCCAGCAGCTCAGTTAGACCAGATCCCTGCAGCAGTCTGACTCGGCACAAAGTCCTGAACGGTTCACCTTCAGTCGACAGCAGCAGGAATAAAAACCTTCTGTTCCAGCAAAGTTTGCCGGATTAACAAAGACCCAAATACTGGACTTCTAATGTTCTTTATTTCCTCCAGTCTGCTGTATAATTATTATTAATAAACATGCCCTGATTAGCACACTGAGCAGAGGAAGTCTGAACTCTTTCTTCCTCTGTTGTGATCAGTAACTAAACAGGCGGTAACGCTTCGAGGCTTTTTATGTTTGAAAAACACGACGTTGTTTTCACATAAAACAGATTTAGCTAAAAGCCTTTTAACCACTATGGTCTGCTTCTGCGTGGAAGAGCGTCCGTGTCTGGACGTGTCTGCTCTGAGGAAATGAAGCTGTGACGTTTAATAACTCGACTCTTTTCCACCGTTTCCTCTCCCAGAAAGTGAAGACGGCTCGTCACGTGATCGACCCGAACCCCGGCTTCATGTCTCAGCTGCAGAGATACGAGCAGGAGCTGAAGAGGAGGCGAGGGCGGACGGACTGACGGACGGATGGACAGCTGGACGCCTCAACCACAAACCCTCATCCTGACCTGAAGGTCACCAGGTGATCGACTCCCTCGCTGTCGCCGTCACTGAACTCCACTCAGTTTTCATCAAGTCGGCTCTTAAACGTCTCGCTGGACTTCAAACATCGACGTGAACAACAGATAGAATCATTTATCCATCAGCTTCATCCCAGCAGAGACGGGAGCGATTAGTATAAAATTAGATTAAACATCTAAAAGAAATATATCAATAAAAAGACTAACATTAGGACTCTAATGTGGAAACAATGTGCAGTAGTGCGAGACAGTAACTTTATTATAGTCACAAAGTGCTTCAGGAGTGAAACATTCATGCAGCGCACAAAGAAAACAAAGATCAGATGAACTTAGTGTAGTCTGTGAGCTGTAAGGTGAATTAGTTTAAGGACCATAAAGCTTCAGCGCTTCAGACTGCTGTGGCTGCAGCTCCACGTCCTACCTGCAGGTGGAAGCACTGTCACAGGACATAATGCAGAACGGCAACTTGTGGTGAAAGTGAAACGAGACCTGCAGCTCTGTCGGCTTTAGAAACCTCAAGGAAGCATTTAAAGCTGCGACTCTTTAACACCGAAGTCCCTTTAAGACCAGTTCAGTAGCAGTGAAAGTCCTTCTGACGGAGCAGAGCTCACCTGTGTCCTGACGCCTCAGACCGGAGGTAGTCTGATCTCAGGTCTGTTTCATTGGACCGTCAGAGAGACAGAAAGTCAGACAGAGATGATGTTACACTGCAGGTTTCTGCCTTCAGTCTCACCTCTGTGGTGAGACCCCCCCCAACCACTCAAAATGATGTTTGGCCCTGTTTTCTAGTAAACACTTCATCTGTAAGCAGCTGTCAGAAAACGAGTTCAACTCTAAAGGTGAAGTGTTACTGGTCCTCTGTGTCCACATCCTGGTGTCTGAGTGACTGGTAGGTAGTAACAGTGTTGGAACTGGTCCAGTAGATCACCTCAGCCAGCAGACACCAAACGGGCTGCAATGGCTGCAACGTGATCCTTTGGGACAACTGCACCTGATCACAGTAGGTCCACTAAAAGAGCTTGTTTGATCCACTGACAGGCTCAGAGTGTTATTCTAAGTATGTGGCAGCATCATGGAAAGGATCCCTGTTTTAGTGAATGTAGTCTGGTGTGTGTGCTGTTTGTGGTTAAACCAAAAGGATCTTCCAGGTCTCTCTCTGTAGGGATCCTTTCCATGATGCTGTCACACACTTAGAATAACACTCTGAGCCTGTCAGTGGATCAAACAAGCTCTTTTAGTGGACCTACTGTGATCAGGTGCAGTTGTCCCAAAGGATCACATTGCAGCCCGTTTGGTGTCTGCTGGCTGAGGTGATCTACTGGACCAGTTCCAACACTTTTACTACCTACCAGTCACTCAGACACCAGGATGTGGACACAGAGGACCCTTTAACAAAACCATTATTCCAGGTTTGACATAATATTCCAACATTATTTGTCATCACTGTATTTGTCCTGCTCCTTTATTACAGAAAGCACAGCAGCCACTAGAATAAATGCAGGAAGCAGCGTTAATATAAACGTCTCAGCACACAGCGAAGAAAACAGCGGCGAGGAAGGTTTGTTTTTAAAGTTTTATGTTGCGTTCCAAGAATAAAGTCAAACTACCTGCGTTAGATAAATTGACTTTAATCTTGCTTTAATCTCGCTGATCCTCTTCCGTAGGAAACACGTTTAGCTCTGAAAAGACGGCACAAAACTGTAAAACACAAAGACGCAACTTTTTCAAAGATCAGAAAACTGGATTCAACTAGAAAGCAAGTCAGCAATAATGATTTAACTCTTGTACAGTATCCAGGTTTAGTAGTGAATTATTAATACTCTAAGAAGCCATCAGATGTCTTACATCAAACAAATACTTAAGCTCAGGATAAAAATAAGCAATAGGAAACAGGTTTTAAGTATAGACGCAGCACACTGGGGCTTTAACATTTAATGAGCAGCAGCATTAAATCACTGCAGGATCAATCTGGAGATCAATGTTATCATCAGGAAGCTGAATCATGTTGAGTCATGTTAAAGGGGAACTCTGGTATTGTTACATGCCTGGTATGTAATGTGTGACTTTGTGTCTGTGGAACAGACACTCCTGTGTTGTGTGAGGTAAAGGAGTCTGGTGGCTGTGAGGAGAAAGCAAAGAAAAGGGATTTTTTCAGTTCTCTCTGTCTCGAGATCCTTTTTGTTTATCCAGAAACGTTGTTACATCGCTCGGTTCACAGCCACCAGACTCCATTGACAAAATCAGTAATTTAACCTCACAGAACACAGGAGTTCCTGGTCTGCTGCTGCCTCCATCAGTTAGTTTGTTTGTGTTGTTGTGTGAATTTGGTGTTTTTAAAGGGTCAGTTTGGATCCAGCACAATATTTGTGTAAGACATAGTAACAATTAAACCAACCAATCAATCAATGCAGCAGAGCAGCAGCTCCTGTGTCCTGTTCTCTAAAATCCCTGTTTTAGTGAATGTAGTCTGGTGTGTGTGCTGTTTGTGGTTAAACCAAAAGGATCTTCCAGGTCTCTCTCTGTAGGGATCCTTTCCATGATGCTGTCACACACTTAGAATAACACTCTGAGCCTGTCAGTGGATCAAACAAGCTCTTTTAGTGGACCTACTGTGATCAGGTGCACAGACAGGACCCAGGTTTTAAAACACCAGATTTACCCTTTAAAGCTGTGGATGGTGTTTTGTATCGACACTTTAAATGATGATATTTATCTTTCCAGTAAATGAATGTTGATACATGAACACATGCATTTCAGGTGTGTGTGTTTGTGTGTGTGTGTGTGTGTGTGTGTGTGTGTGTGTGTGTGTGTGTGTGTGTGTGAATCTCAGGTGTGTCCTCTTTATTTCTGTGGTGCTGCCATGTAGAAGTGAATTTAAAGCAATAATTTTCACTAGATGTCATTTTAAACCACGTCAGACCTCAATAGTTGTTTGTAAAGGAGTCTGTGATGATGAAGCTTACCTGCTGTGTGAACGGTGAGCAGCTCATGTAAACACAGGTGTGTGTGTGTGACACGTACGGACACGACGCTGCGTCCCTTTAAGACTCTGCTGCTGCATTAATGTCTGTCAGATTTAATCCTTGAAAAATGAAATAAAGTCATGTTACTCATCCAGTGATTGGCTCTGTGATGTTTTATAAGTATCGTTACCTTCGGCGCTCACGTCTCTGCACCGCTGGAAGGCGTCTCGGTCAAAACCAAAGCAGGTCGACATCGTGAAGTGGCAAAGGATCGTGGGAGTTGTTGTCTTTCGCCTATCTGAACACGACTCAGGCGGGACGTTTTAAAGTTTTAATCACGTTATGTGTTTTTTATTTTGATGATGTAACCTGGTGTGAGGCGGCGATCCGTCGCTACTAAGAAACAAATAGTGGCTTGTGTTCAGCCGGAGGGGTGAAAGAGACGAAGCCATCGACAGACGACCGAATGAAACGCCGGATTTGTCTGGTTTGAGTGTTAATGGAACAGTTTAAATAATGCAACAACAGAAACAGAACAACATTGATCTCGTTGAGTTTGTAAGTGAACTAATGCTGCACGTTTGGATTTGATAAGTTAGCTCACGTCATTTTTCCCGCAGTGTCAGATATAAAAATAAAAAAACAACCCTACAGGTGACCTGGTGAGCAGCAGATAGCTCACCTGGCCAGCCTGCAGGTGTGTGTGTGTGTGTTTCATAGACCCTCTGGCCACTTGGGGAATGTCAGCCACTCAGAGGAACCCAAGTGTTGGCAGGTCTGGTAAAAAGAACGACTTACTTGTGTTGAAAAAGGAGCCGAAGCGTCTTGAGACAGAATCGGTTTATTTCTGAAGCGTGTTACATCTCTGCTGTACGGACGTCTTTTAGTGGTCTACAGACCAGACTGGACCAGCTGCTGTGGGCTGACGTGGTTCAGACACCGGGGGGGTTCTGTGGATGATGACGACTGTCCCACTCTTGGCGCACTCTGTCGATCCACTGGTTGTAGTTGGACACCTTGGTGTAGATGCCCAGCTTGTCCTCGCGGCCGCAGCCCTCGCCCCAGGACACCAGGCCAATCAGGAACCAGGTGCCTTTGTACAGGGTGACCATGGGTCCGCCGCTGTCCCCCTCGCAGGCGTCCATCCTCTGTCCGAGGATCCCGGCGCAGAGGACGTTGTCGGAGATGTTGTGGGACATCTGGCGGGAGCAGATCTCGCGGTCCACCAGCGGCACTTTGATGACGTTGAGCGCCGAGCTGTAGCGGGTGCTGTCCATGTCCTCTTTGCCCCAGCCGGTCACCACGGTCAGGGTGCCGTTGGAGTGGAGCACCCGCTCGGCCAGCTCTCGTCCCGGCAGGCAAACGGGGAGGATGTAGTTGGAGAAGCGGGCGGGGGTCTCCAGGCGCAGCAGGGCGATGTCGTTGTCCACCGTCATGCTGTTGTAGTTGGGGTGCTTGAAGGTCATCTGGACTTTCACGATCATCTCGGTGCCTTCGTCTCTGATGCGCTCGTAGTCACCTGCAGAGACGGATCACAGGGTGAGGACCCAACATTTAATTATTAAAACAGCCGGAACGATAAGCTCATCTTCAGCTTCAGCTTCAGTAACTATTAATAATCGTCAATCGATCAGTCCTGGGCTCCGTCACATCTGTCGGACCTTTGTTTCTTCACAGTTCAGTGAAAGTCTAAACCAGCGTTTCTAAAACCTGCAGACCGCCCAGTCTGAAATGTTGGGGGGTGGGTGAGCCTGTGACGGAGCAAACAAGAGTTTGTCGTCTGGCGTCTTTCAGCTCGATTTGACGGGATGATGAATAACGGTGAAGATGCTCCATGAGACACACGGCTGTCATCACACTGGCTTTTCTCTGTCGTCACCGTTCAGACGAAGCTGAGGCCGCTGACCGACCTCTGACCCTGAGCATCTGATGTGTCAGACGAGACGAGACGAGACGATGGATGTGGTGAATAATGATTTCTACCTGTACTGTTTTTATTTTGTTTTTTATATTTATTTCTATTTAAGAACATTTCACTGCACATTACACTGTGTATAACTGTGTATGTGACAGATAAAGAATCTTGATTTTAGAACGTGTGATGTCAGATTTAGACTCTGATCCGTCACCTGCTGACCTCCACTCAAACTAAGCGTATGTCAGAAAAGTCTGATAATTAAATCTGACGGAGAGTTTTAAAGAGTGTGTGAATGGATTTTCAGTTCTTATGAATTTCATGGTTTTAAAAATATTCAAAACAACAAAACTAAACTTCCACCCTGAAATAAGACACAAGTTTGAACCTGCAACTTTTCTGCTGAATGTAGAAACCAAACCCCGTAATGAACTAGAATTCTGATTAATATGATAAACTATTGGTGGGTTTGGTGGCTGAATGACTTACTTGGTTAGGTTTAGGAGAAGGTCCTGGTTTGGTTCAGATAATGAGTTACTCACCGAGTCGCACGGCGAACCTCAGGTTGTTGTCGAGGCAGTGAGCGGCGGTCAGGACCCAGCTCTGATCAATGAGGACGCCTCCGCAGTGAAAACTCCCCCTGGCGTTCAGTAACAGCACCTGGACGCAAAAACATCCTGTCGACTCCATTTAAATCTGAACTGTTCAACTTAAATCTCTAACTTTCAGAAATAAGGTTTTTATCTTTCGGTGTGTTTGCTGTCACACGAGCCGTCAGGATCTTAAACTAACTGACGGTGTTTCTGATCCTCCGACCGGCGTTTAAAGAGGAGCAGCGACGGTAGAATTCGGTTACCTGCCAGGGACTCTCCCCCTTCTTTCCCACCTCCCCTCCCATCATCCAGGGCAGCAGGCCGTCCATCTGTGTGGTGTACGACGACCTGCCGATCAGCAGCTGACCGCAGGACGACAGACCTGCAGTGACAGCAGAGACAAACAGCTTCAGGTCCACAACACTGCTGATGACAAAGCCACCACGTGGGGGTGGCGGCTGCCGATCGCCCCGGCGTTCTCTGGAGATTCCCCCGAACATGAGCAGCAGCAGGACGAGCCAAAGGCCAAACATGACTAAAACATGCTTTTATAAAAGGTGCCTTCCGCTGCTTTCACCTAACCACTTATTTTTCTTGTCTGTTAATTGCTCTCAAAGTGTTGATCTAACATGAAGTTAACGGGAGAGCGCGCTGCATCAGGCTGATCCACAAAAAACTGATATCAGCTGGAACAGCAGGAATAATAATGTGATAATCTGATATTTAGTGAAGGACTGGAGTCTTTTATTAACCCTCAGACTGTACATGAGAGGTGGACGCGGCCCGTCGGTTTGTGGGCTGCTGTTTTGAAGCCTCCAGTTTGGCATTTTGGCTGCAGCCATCTTTGTTTTTTGGAGCCAGAAGCGAGAGGGTGGAGCTTGCTAGCTTGGTTAGGAAGGTCTGAAACTGGCGTGAAACAAAATGTTGGTACCAGTAAAAACTGAAGGGCCGACTGCTTTGAGCATCTTTTAGTTCAACAGAACTGATGAAATCTATCTATCCTGACTGACAGCGACCTGTCAATCACATCGTAGCTCCGCCCCCCCCTTCCTGGTGTATCTTCCTCTAAATGGACCATCACTGACTACATGAACGTCCTGCTGTGCTGAAGAAGACTGTAAACTAGAGACTGAGAGCAGAAACTGTTCACTGAGCTGATGAATCAGGAGAGAAGTCTCCTCATTTCCTCGTTGACTTCCATCCAATCAGACTTCTGTTTGGAGCCAGTGGAGTCGCCCCCTGCTGGACACTAGAGAGGATGCAGCTTTGAGGCTCTTCAGCATCACATACAGTCTGTGCTCACCACCAAAAACACGGCTGTTAGTCAAAATCAGAAACTTAAGAGCTCAAATGAAGTCGTTTTTGTTTAGATTTAGAGGCTAAAGAACAGAAATCTCTCCGTGCAGCACCTCACCTACCGAAATAAACGTGTTTCATGTACTTCTCACCTTTCGGGACACATTTCTTGGAGTCGTCGGCCAGTTTGTACTCGCTGATGCAGCTGCAGGTCCTCCTCTGGCCGTCCTCGCTCTCCGTGCAGTCGTGGCCACAGCCGCCGTTGTCCACAGAGCAGTTAGTGGCTGTTTGAACTGGACCAAACACACGACTTTTACACATGTACACGTTCACATGTCACCATGTCGGGAGGATTCATCTGGGACTGCTTTGGTTTGACATGTTTAGATCATTTCCCTAATTTCAGCCTCTCCTTTGGGACGATTTGCTAATTTCTTCTTTTTTTACCGTCTCCTGACAGTTTATAATCAATAACCAGCAGATTCATCTCTGAGGAAAATAGTTACTGGTTGCAGATCTGCTGGTGTGATTGTTGGCGCTCCAGAAGACGCTCGAGTGCATTTCAGAGGATTTCTCTTTCTCGCTTTTACTTTAAAAGGTTTCACTGAGGTTTCTTGCCTGATTGGTAAAAGAGTCTGATGAGGTTTGTGTCTCCAGACAAACCAGAGACTATTAAAGGTTTAAGTGGCTCACATGGTTTTTGCAGAACAGGACAAACTATAGAAACTGTTCCGACAGTTTTGTTTCCCCAAAACTTCGCTTTCAATAGAAAAGTTTGCAGTAAAAATTGAAGGGATTTCTCTTTATGTTGGTAAGAACTCTCACACCACAAGAGGTAAGAGAGGCAATGATTGTTTTTAGGTGAACTGACCCTTTAATGGCTCAGGGGCTGTTAAGAGGATCATGGGTAATCTCGTACGTCAGTGTTTTCTGATCAGACTCACGCTGGTTGCAGTATTTGCCCTCGTATCCATGGTTACAGCGGCAGGCGTAGTCCTGGTACATGTCCACACAGGAGCCGTGAACACACATGTTGGATTTGCACTGGTTCCCATCTGGAACACACAAACAGCACGTCAACGAGCCAGACGTCACGTGACCTCAGCGACGTCACGTGACCTCAGCGACGTCACATGACCTCACTACGACCTGAACAAACCGAGAAACTGATGAATCTACATGTTGGTCCGCAGCAGCACGACTGCAAACAGAAAAGGACCTCGTCAACATCTCAACCTCCTTTTTAGGACACGACATTAAAGGGTGGGGCGTTTATTATAACCTAAAACCCTCTGACCTCTGACCTCCAGACCAAGATGCTAATTCATTTCCAGACTTTAGGATTCATTCCTACGGCGCCGAGCAACAAAATAAGAGCCAATTCATTGAGGAGAAAGACGTTTATGGGCTTTAAGAGAAAACACACTTTGGCCTGCAGTGGATTTTTCATTGGAAAACCTCGAGGAAAAAGTGGAAGCGAGGCTGAGCAGCAGTCTGGGATCCAGCTCTTATCACACATCCATGCAGGGACACCTGATCATGGCTGCTACCGGTCTGACTGAAAAGGTCTGATGTGTCCACACAGGTGACTGCGAGAGGCCGCCGATGCCGAGATATAAAAGCAGAAGAAGAAGCAGGTCCAACGACATCATAGCTGGGAGAGAAAGGTGAAAGTTTCTGGTGCAACCGACCTCACAGTTGCACATGAAGCAGGTAGAGGGTTTCGTACCTGAGTACACGGTCCAGAACTCCAGCTGGAAACACACAGAACAGAAAGTCAGTGATGAGAATCAGAGAAATATCACTGCGCTGTGGCAGGACGAGCAGAGAATCAGGACCAGGCTCTTCATCAGGATCTGGTCTCCATTAGTCACCTCCTGCTTACAACAAATCTTATTTTCTTATTTTTACCAGCAGGAAACTGAACGTAGCAACAAACACAAAGCTGTGGTCACACAGTGAAGCTGGAGGAGGGTTAACTCTCGAAGACTAAAGAGGTACTTTTATGTTGCTTATGATAATCTGGTGTTTGTGGGATAGAATCCGATAGAATGATTATTAGTTATTATTAGTTTTTCTCTTGCAAACGTATGATTTCGTAGCCTCAGAGGAGAACTGAGGTTTTTAGACTTTTATATATTTTTAGTCTTTAACTTCTTTTTAAATCTCAGAATATTAAAGTTTCCTTTCTTGTAAATTTGTCAGTTTCTTTTGTAAATTTACGACTTTAATCTTGGACCCCCCCCCCCCTCCCGCTCTGGCTCTGGTTTCTTGTTGTTTTTACAAACTTTGGCCCTAATTGTCTCTGACTGCAGGTTACTGAAGCTTTAACACAGATTCATGTGAAGGTGAGCTGTGATTGGCTGCTTGAGTTCAGTAATCGGTCGCCAGGATGGAGGTTTGGGATCACTGAAGGGCTGCTGATCATCCTTCAGATGTTTGGCCTGATTTCTCTCTTCAGTTGCTGTTAATTTGCTTAATATCAATGAAAAATCAATCAATAATTACAGTCAATGTATATCTGGTATCTTTCTTCTTATTTATTATCATCTTTCCAGGAGTCGTGAAGAGAGACGCTGAGGGTCTGAGGTTTCAGAGCAGGACTCTTTGTTGGTGCAGCTTTTAGTTCTATTGAACGAGGTTTCACATCACAAAATGAACCGAAGCCGCCCCGTGTTCAGCTACAGTGGACTCTAAGGAGCAGCTTCTAAAAACAAAAAGAAGACATCTTACTGTGGCCTCCCTGGTTTGGAAAATCTCTCTGGCTTCCTCAAAGTCACATTTTTCCTCCATACATTCGCGCTCCATTGAAGCAGGTTTCAGCTCCTCCAGGAAGGAGTTCGCCCGGCGAGAGCGGAGCAGCATGTGAGCCTCCGGAGGGTCCGAGAACACTGAGGGAACAGAGAGTCACAGCCGAGGCCTTATTTCTGTCTACAGTCCAGTCCAGGTCTCAAACCCTCGTTTCTAGAGGCTTCGAGTTGTAACCATCAAGAGCATGTTAACGAACATCAGCACAAACACACAACATGTAGATCACTCCTGAGTCACTGTTACAGAGAACATCGGTGAGAGCATCACTGTGTTTCTGTTTCTGTAATTCCAAATGTCTGATTCCAAACAAATTATTTTCGTCTAACTGCCCCGCCTCTCTTCCCCGTCCTCCGGGGGGCAGTCAGGACGCCGTGGGCACTGCTCTTTATCCAAACCCTCATGTTCTCTGCTTTAAATAAAGGGAATCTGTTCTTTAACGGCCTGCTACTTAGTTATAGAAGAACTTTTGGTTATATTGGTAGAAAGTCTTCTAACAGCCCGACAGCGATCAATAAATGAAATAGTTTGTCTGTAGCCGTCACAGGACCGTAAGGAACCCGTCCACACAACCTACCTGTCTACCCACATACCCGCCTCCACAAGGCTAAAGCTAACGAGCTAGTCGCACAAGATTGGCAGAGAAAACGCGGCCAAACTTAAAATGGCGTCTCAGCGACAGACTCAGACGTCTGAGCTGCTGCTCAGCGACAGACTCAGACGCCCACTGAGCTGCTGCTCAGCAACAGCCTGTCGTGTAGCAGCGTAAAGCTAACTAATGCTAGCTGTTCACATCTTTGGGATGTTTAACAGAGCTGTTTATTTGTCAAACTGAAAAACTAAGACAGGCTGTCAGGCAGCGGTTGTGTTTTGTGGGGGAGGGGCTCTGGAGGAGGGATGTGGGGGAGGGGGGGGGGTATTTTCAGTTGGATATTTTCAAATTTGCGCTGCTCTGTTAGTTTCATGGTGGACTGTGACTTTAAAGTTCAATCAGACCAAAAGCTGAAGTCACTTCTGGCACAACATGGCGTCTACTTGTGTCTTTGCATCGACTTGACCAGACTTGACAGGCAGCGATCCTCCGATCTCACGTCTCCTGTCTTTGACACCTGTGATGTTCACACCCACCTGACAGACTGAGCACCGACGCCGACCACAGAGCCACGACGGAGACGCAGAGGACGAGGCGGGACATGACCTCAGCCAGACCTGCAGCCAATGAGAGGAGACGGACACGAGCCAATCAGCCGCTCTGTTTACCCACCGTCTCCCGTCCAGCAGGAACACGCACAAACATCAATATTCATGATCCACATCGAAATGACGGCGAGGGAGCGAACTTACCGAATGACAGCAGGATGAGCGGGTGAACTGGAGGAGCTGCGGACGAGACAGGACGACTCTTTAAATGTCGAGAATAAGCTCTCAGCGGCTTCGGCGAAACACTTGTACAGTATTGATCAAATCACGAGAGGCCTCAGAACACACAGACACCCATGTTTGCAACTCTGTGACCTTTGACCCCACAGAACGAACAACAGGGGCAGCAGGCCCGCCGCCCTGAAGCCGCCGCCACGACCCGGAGCGGCGGAAGAACGAGCGGGTTTGAGAGACAGAGGAGAGGTTTTGTACTTACGTGTGGAGAGAGGAAGCCTCGGACAGACGATGGTTCGCTCCGTTCCTGCTGCGTTAATGACTAACTGGGCGTGTTTACTGAGAGTCCACAGTCTGCAGCCAAACACACACACACACACACACACACACACACACACACACACACACCTCCCCTTTAACCTCCACCCACTCACCTGTGCAACACATCTGAGCCCAGTTTCCAAAAGTCCTCCATGTTCTCACCCAGTTCCTCCAAAGTGCTGCTGAGACGTCCGTCCAAGAACAGTTTGAACACATCTCTGTCTTCGCCTACATGCTGATGTGATCAGTGTGTTTGGACTCATTCAGGGTTCACACACTTTTTCATGGACGCCTCAAAACTTATCCGTGTCTTTTCAAGGACGCAAACCAGAGTAACCCTGAAAACCCCCTGAGCACGTCTGTGTCCCGTCCCGGCTCTGGTCTGGTTTTGCTCTGGAGCGTTTTTGCCCGGTTAATTAATTTACTTGCTCAGATTTTGTAAATTTTTGTCTGCACGGGGGCTTTAATTTTGAAAACTGAGCTGATTCTCTTTGCTGTTTGTCTGTCTGGTAATAAGATGCTGCAGGTAGAGCAAAGCACTCAAACCGTGCTTGGCGCTAAAATGCTAAACCGGAGCGTTCAGAAAAAGGCTGAAAAGGTGCAAAGATGAACCTGATGAGTGAGCAGAACGTGTCTCCCTTAATATTTTCATGGTAAATGTGTGTTTTATTTCAGTAGCTTTGTTGTGACGTGACGCAGTGACGCAGTAAAGCACCAAAATCCAGCATGCAGACCCATTCAGAGTCACCGTGTCACATCACAGTTGAGCTACTCAAAGAAATAATCAGGAATTTTCCATAAAATGTTTATGGAAAACCGGACAAAGCACTAAAATCCAATATGAAGGGTTGTGTCCTGTCTGGTGCTGATTTAGCTATCAAAAACTAGCTTCGCTGCGGCGCACAGACCGCTAAGAACGCCATGGCGAGGTCTCACGAACAGGAAGTGATGAAATTCCCAAAGCAAAAATATGAAAGGTGGTTGGCTGAATCCACTTTAGTCTCCCAGAGCAGGAAGAACAGCAAGCTGACACCTCTGTTCCAAAAGCAGAGGAGAAAAAGCTGACAATGAAGACATGAAGAGGCGTCTGGGACTTTGATACGTCTTGATTTTCATTTAGAATTACATAACACACACACACACACACACACACACACACACACACAGTATAAAGGCCTGGGCATCAAATAACTTGAGCACATCAGTGAGATTACAAAGATAAACAGATGAAAAGAGGACAAAACTTCCCAACAAGCACAAAAAAAACTTGTTTTTGTGAATTAGGAGGACGCTGCATTGACTTACATTATAACAATTCATATCCAGAACCAGAACCCACAACTTCACCCTCAATAAATCCAAGTCTGAGGCCTAAAACTGAACGGGTTGGACCAGCTGTGGGCCACATTTATGTCCCCACAATGAGATGAATTCATGTTTCAGCAGACAGGATGGTGAGTTTGGAGACGAGTTACCTGAGTGATGTTATCCGTCAGGTGGAGGATGGTTTTTACTGAACTCACCTGGATTCAAGAGCTCACAGGTTTCAGAACAAGGACTCTGTGACTGTTTGAGACACCTGGAGAGATGTGACTTTATCTCCTGATGGAGGCTCAGAGCTCATTGGACAGTCTTAAATTCTGGCAGCAACAAGGCGATTGGATAACGTCCGTCCGTCCGTGAGACGATCACTTTTGCTGAATTTTTCCAAGATGGCGGACAAAAGCTAACCTAAGCTAAGCTAGCTGTTTTGCTCAAAGACTCATCCCGACTGCCCCTGTTGTTTATAGGTTGATTCTTATTTTATTTTTTACTCATATATATTTATGTGTTTGTTAAGATTTTCTGATTTAGATTCTCCTGTTTGGAAAATTGACAATAAAAATCCACTGAATCGTTGCCTTGGTGAGGGCTGCGTCCCCGTTGCTATGGTTACTCCAGCCGGCGCAATAATTTAGTTTGGCGAACAGACAGATTTCACTAATTAGTAAGTGTCCATTACCCAGACTGCACGGTGTATAGATTAATTATTAATTATTATTTGTTAATCATCTTTTTAATCTTAATATTTAGTCCACAGATTAAAGTGTTACACCTCTTTGTTTTGTTCTTGTTCTTGTGTTCAGACTGAATCAACCTCTGACCCGCCTGGAACCACCTGTTTTTACCTGCGTCTCCCTTTCAGTATATATATATATACTGTATATATACTCATATATATGTGTGTGCAGCAGGTGGACTGAGGATGACCTCCTCCTGTGTATGCGTCACCGTGGTCACATGACGCTCTAAAAACGTGACCTCCTGAAAGCAGAGCTGACGGTGACGCTGACCTCAGGTCGCCCGTCGACGCCCCTCAGCACACAGTGCAGGAATGCGGCCTTGTTTCCAGGTACAGGTGTGAAACCCGCGCTGGCCTCGGGAGTGTTGCTGAGCGCCGCCGGCTGTGGAAACCAGGACACTTATTAAGGTTAACTATTCATCTCTTTGTCTTGTTTCTCGTTCCCTCGGCTCAGTTTACCTTTGTGTCCTCAACTGTTTTGATTTTTCAGAATAAAAGACGGCCCCAGGGACATAAAGGAGCCGTGTCTGGTTCCACGGGGCAACGGGGTAACTCACAGCGAGGACGAGAACTGGCCCGCTGCCTGCTGCTTTGTGTTCGGACCAGAGTCCTGCTTGTTCCCTCCACTTCCCATGAACTGTTTTAAAGGTGGGATTGGTGTTTTTGTCTTTCCGCCAACACCGTCGAGGTTCCTGGTTGAAGGCGCCGATAATTCATGTTGATGATCAATTTTACAGCCTGAAGTGCAAAAACTAAACCTGCGTCCTGATCCAGACTGATTTATTGTCAATAAGACAAGAGAATGACTGGATGAACCTTAAAACTACAGAATCTGACCTCATTTCAGGCCCACAGATACTCATGATTGATCTAATGATCTAACTTTGGTCCTCAGATTGTTGTTTTGTCCACAACTGAAAGAATGTGAGTTGAGTTTGACAGAAACAGAAAATGAACCATCAGACTTTAACATGAATCACTTCCTGTCCATCAGCTCATCAGGTCATGTTCCTGCTCTCCTCACACGACACTTTCAAACATACTAAATGAAGAAAATCAGACATGGACCGACTGTGTGTTCGTGAGGGGCGTTGCTTCCTGGGACTACTTCGTAGTGAATTCCTGAACCGGACTGGAGCCGATTAACCGCTTTGTCTCGTCTTGTTAGTTTCTCGGCGGCCGTCGGTCGCAGCAGAGAGTCCTCTGAAGGAGATCTGTTTACAGTCTGAGCTTCTTATCGCACATCGACACCCAAAGTGACAAAAGAAAAGACAGAAGCAGAGAAGAAAGGAGTAAGAGGGAAAGGGAGATGGAGAGATGGAGGTGAAGAGAGGGAGGACAGTCCTCAAATGCTCCTGATGAGTGATAACACTGTCCACAGGATCACAGGAGATATTTAGGTGATGATGAAACATAGATCAGCTGGATCAGGATCATTTTATACTAGTTTGACAGTTTATGTCTCACATGGATCCAATTTATTTTATTATCATTCATTTATCATCATTATATTAATTATTAGTAGGATTATTACATTGTGACGACTGTTGAGCAGCTTCTTGTGCTCAACAGTCATTTTTATCCACTGAAATCTGAAATATTTTGTTTTCTATTATTCCAACTTCACATCATATGGAACAGTGTCCCTGAGGAGGCAGGTCGCTGATGTTTCTTAGTAATAAATATGTTATTCAGCTGCTCACAAATCTGTTCTGGCCAAACAGGCGAAAGCAGAGCAGAGCGGTGAAAGGGGAGATTAAACAGAGAATCTTGTTTTGTGACAGGATGAGGAGAGAAAAGCAGGGTGGAGAGCGATGGAGAGATAATCAGAGAGGCGTCTCCTCTTTCTGCGCTCAATATGATTTTGCTGTTTCACGTTGAAGGAGGTCACGTCGCAGACACAAGGCCCAGTTCTCCTTCAGCGGGACAAAGACGACAGGCCTGCCGTCCCTCCCCCTCCTCGCCCCCCGGTCCTCAGCCTTTGTCTGTGAGCCCCGGCAGGTGAGGCCGAGCCTGGAAGGAGTTTTGGGCGAGGCCTATAAATGGATCAAAGCCTCCTCGACGCTGCTCATCTCCACACAAATCCTTCTCCAGGCGATGCTGCGTGACTCGGACGGAGCGGTGAGGATTTGACTTTCGGGGTCTGGGAGCTGATCATGTGGGCTGGAACTTGTTTTTTTTTTTTAATCCAGGTTTGACTGGTTGTTTGTGTGCTTTCCACAAAATACTAATTAGTAAAAAGAGCAGAAAACTAATCCAACGAATCGTTTTGAAAAATATGAAATTCAGACACAAAAGTCTTCTTTTCCACTAGATCTTGTCCGTCCACAGCTCTTTAGATGTATTTCAGCTCATCAACATCTGGACAGTTAGTGGATGATGTGCTTGGTCCCCTCACTGGGCTCAGTTTCCCTTCAGGCTGAAGGTTTCGACGCTCAGAGTTTGGAGCCTGGGCGGCCGAGTGTCCGCTGTTACTCAGAGAAGTTTACGACTTCAGGCAAATTCACATCTGTACCAAGATGCGACGGCAGTTTAGACTATTTATCCATAGTTACACTGAGTCACGTCACACCCGCGTCTAAAGGTGTATTCACATCATCACAGAGCCGCTTAAACCGAAAGATGGCCGAAAACCAAATAACTCGTGTTTCTGAATTTCCAGAAGTGTACGATAAACAAAAAAGACAAAAGAGGATCAGACAAAAAGACATATTTGCTTGGGGAAATATCAGCATGCAGATTTAAGGAGCAGCTGAAGGCCTTTGTGTTCCTGCAGTGATGAGCCTCCTCTCTGTGGAAACAGCCTGTAACAGCTGCAGGTCCAGTCCAGTCACACAGGAGCCGCTCCGTCTACCTCACAGTTTCTACATGTGATTCATCCATGACTTTGTGTTTATACCCCAAATTCTAATCCAGATCTGTTTGTTGTGCCGGAACGAGTCGGAGAGGCTGTGGAGGTTTTCTTTCTGACCTCTGTCCTCTGCTCTCCCATCATGCTCCTCTTCCCACAGATGTTGCAGAGGCTGCTGGGACTCCTCGTCCTCTCCTCCATCTGCTCAGCCATGCTGGTGCCAAACACCACAGTGGAGTACAGCGGAGAGGACCCCCTCACCGTCCACCTGCCCGGCACAGATGAGGACGACTCTACCGACACGGCGGAAAGGACCCCGTGGGCTCCGGTCAGCCGAAACTTCCACGCGCCCCCCACATGGCCGTCCTTCGACCCCGGAAACAGCTCCAGGATGCTCGGGAGCAACCTGGACATTCCCTTACCACCTGACATGAACATCTGCGACATGCTGATGAACAGTCCGCAACCGCTGCCCTTCGACGAGCTTCCCCCTTTCTGCCGCTGTTTAGGCTGCAAGGGCACCGCGGGGCCTAAAGGAGACAGAGGAGACCAGGGCCCAGCAGGTGCGTAGATCACTTTAAACAAGCAGACTCCTCCTGCAACGAGATATTAAGTGTCTACTGTGATCACTGCCAGGTAGCAGCTTGTGTTGTAGGAATCATTCTTGATTGCATTTGAAGAAAGCAATACCTTTTAGTGGAAAGACTTAATGTCACGTGTTCTCAGCACAGATCATCTTCTAAAGCTGGTTACTCGTTTCAAGGCAGCTGTACTTGATTTCTTTCATGCTGAATCACCCACGGCCACAGGCAGCATCAGTCACACAGGAGCTCAAACTACGAGGGACAAAGTGTTGCTCATGTTCACAGGAAGCTGCAAACTGACTAAATCTGTTTTTCAGTGCTTTGTTGAAGCCGCGAAGCGTCACTCCATCACACCTTTGTGTTTCACTGTGTTTCTCTGTGCTGTTTGACCCTTTTATTTACCGACACTAAGGAGAAATGCAGCTGGGCGGAGGTTGGTAGCCTTTTGTGAGAGTACATACACGAAACGTACCGACTGTAAATGAATAGGTACACAAGCAGCAGCCACGCCAACGAGCACCTGAGCGGCGACTTGGCGTCGGCGTAGCTGCCACACTGGGTGTTTTGTAGCTTTGTCGCTCATAGACTGAACACTAAGAGCATAAAGACTGAAGGAAAGCTGCATCTAACGCTCATTTACTGATAACCGGCCAATTATTTTCTCAATTAACCCATTAATCATTTAGTCTCTAACGTCCATCACAGCATCCTAGAGATCAGATATCTTGGTTTGTCTGACAAATGGTCCAAGAACAGAAACATGAACATGTGAGGCCAAGAAAAGAAGCTAGAACAATCCTGAGAGAACCTGGAACAATCACATTTTTAGATTATTTGGACTTAAAAAAGAACCTGCTGAGAAATATGCATGAAAATAGAAATGCAGTCCATTAATTAGATGATAACATTGAAAGGTTTTGTAACGAGCTTCTCCAACAGTGCTAATGTTTGGTGACAACTTCATTTAAGTAGGAACCATCGGTCATCACTGAAGAAAGTGTTAAATCAGCAGTGAAACAAGACGCCAGCACTGTGAGGCTTTCTGGTGCGATTCCCCTTTAAGACTTTAAAGACGACAATACTAAAGCTGATGCTGTTTCTTCTGCTCCTGTAATGTTTGATCAGGTATACCTGGGAGTCCTGGGAGGAGAGGAATGACGGGCTTCCCCGGTCGTCGAGGATTCACAGGCTCTCCGGGGATGAAGGGTGAGTTACGCATCAGGAGCCGTCGTCTGTCCCAGGAACACATCCTGGCCAGCCCGGACTCATCGAAGCAGGAGAGAGTCCCAGCACAGATGCTGAGCGCTGTACTGCTGAGGGTGGGGGGCAGCAGGAAAACAGATTTTAGTCACCTTAAAAAAATAATAATAATAATCGACATCAGTTTAAGTGTACACCATATTTAGAGTATTCTCCCAGCTTTAGAGAGCCGTTTCTGAAGGGAAACTGAAGCTGTTATATCGTTCTCTGCAAAGCCACCAGACTCTGTTGAAAAAACACAGTAATTTGAACTTGCAGAACACAGGAGTTGTTGCTGGTCTGGTTGCGGTGACTCTGGTGTTTTAACATGTTAGTTGGGACCTGAACTAATGATTTAAAACATCAAAGTCACACAATAACACAGACAAACTATCCAACCAAGGCAGCAGCAGACCTGCAACTCCTGTGTTCTGCAGGTTAAAATGGATGTTTTTGTCAATGGAGTCTGGCGCCTATGAATATAACCGCTTCAGTTCCCCGTCGGACAGCAAGCTAAAGCAGTGAAAAGATTTTAAAGATAGTACCTGACACTAGATTAGTTAGAAAAAACACATGCTGATTAAAAGCAGCAGATTATAGCATTTCTCTACAAGTCAGAACAATTAAACAGTCCTGGTGAAAATGTCTGCCGTCTACTGATTTCAGTCCACTGATCTCAGTGTCGCTGTCCAGGTTCAGAACTGTGGGGGGAAGGAGGGGATTAAAGTATTAAAGTTACTACCACCAGAGAAAGAGAAATAAAGGAGAACAGCAGTATTTATGTGATGGCTGTAGAACATCCAAATGTCTGCTGTGCATGTTAATAATCAATATTTCCTGAATGCCTTTTGTTTTGCATCTACAGTTATTCTAAACATCAACCTCCTCAGAGACTACAGCTTAAAATCAGTCTTCAGACACCAACAGGCGCTGGTTTTGTCTTTAATTCCTGCTGCCAATGCATCCATCTTCAAAAACAGACCAATGACTTTGGGATGATTCCTTTTCACTCAACGTGTGCAGGTAACCTGCTTTTTACTGTCTAGGAGATAATCTCTGTTTTCGTCTGCTGTTGCAGGTCAGAAGGGAGACATGGGGGAGAAAGGGCAGTCCGGCAGCGTCGGTGTCTCCGGGATGAAGGGTGGACGAGGCTTCAAAGGTCTGCCGAGATCACTCTTTTTTTGTTGTTGTTCAGTCTTTTTATTAGTATTTTAAAATACACAAAATACACTGTTTACAAATGGATCAAATGAATACAATAAGCCCCCCCGTTCCAACAGAGCCCCACCCCTGCAACAGTATCACTGTACCATCCAATGATTCATCCGAAGAGATTCCACAAAGTTAGTTATATAAACATAGAAATAAACTTGAAACACTTGCAAAGGAAAAAAAAAAAAAAGAGAGATCACTCATTTTAAAAGATCACTCTTTGTAAAAGGGCTATTAGTGATCCATGATCCATGACGCCGTGAACACCAGAACAAATCCATAACACATCACTGATACCCATCGCACCGTCACTACAATGAGATTGACTTCTTGGTTAAAAGAAACTAACAGACAGGTGGCCTGAAACAGGAAGCCAGTGGGAACCTCCTGTTTTGTTTTGCTGTCCCGTCCATCCACTCAGACCTCCGCAGACTTAATACATCTATCACACTTTGCTCATAATTCCTACGATCACTAGGAACTGCTCACGGTGAGTCTCCTGGGCTGCAGCCTCCTCAATCCTCCACGCAGTCACTCCTGCACGTGGGCTCAGTGAAGGAAAACAGAGGTTAAAGGTTTCCATACTTGATATTCTTCATGTGTCTGTTTGTGTGTCTCCAGGAGAAAAAGGGGACCGAGGACTGGAGGGTCCCCCGGGAACACAGGGCCCACAGGGAGAGACGGGCTCATGCCCCGCCTCCTGCGAAAGTGTCCAGGGTCCACCGGGCGTACAAGGTCCCCCTGGACCAGCTGGAGGCAGAGGCATGCCTGGGGTCACTGGAGCTAAGGGAGTCAAAGGTTTAAGTGGCGATAAAGGTGACATGGGTAGACCTGGTGCCTCCGGGATTGACGGCCAGAAGGGAGATCAAGGTGAGCAGGGGGTGTGCGACTGCATTGATGGAGTAAATGGCACTGATGGGAGGCCAGGAAACGACGGGGCTAAAGGGGACAAAGGCAACGCTGGTGTCAAGGGTGTACAAGGCCCCATGGGGCTAAAAGGCAGCAAGGGCAGTATGGGTATCATAGGGGCGCCCGGGCCCTGCTCCCCGGCCATCACATCGGCATTTACCGCACTTGCCAACCAGTCGTTTCCTAGGCCTAACTTTCCTGTTCCTTTCCCAATTGTCCTTACCAACCAGAACGGGCATTACAACCCACTTATGGGCATGTACATGGCCCCCGTCAACGGCACCTACGTCTTCTCCTACCACCTGTCAGTCGGCCTAAAGGCCCTTAAAGTCGGCCTGTTCCACAACTTCTACCCTATGGTGAAAACAACAGAAATTACCGACCGGTCCACCACCAGCCAGACTGTTGCCCTCCACCTGTACATGGGGGATCAGGTGTGGCTGCAGGTGAAGAACGACAACACCAACGGCATGATCAGCAACGGGGAGAGCAGCAGCTCGTTCTCCGGGTATCTGCTGTACCCCGACTCCTGCGACATGCCTGTGGGCCGACATCACCTGACCTGGTCCGTGCGTACGCAAGGGTTCGGCTGGAATGGCCCTCAAGACGACTCCACCACCCCCCCGCCACAGTAGGCTGACAGTCAGTCAGTCGCACAGTTAGACACACAGACACACACACACACACACACACACACACACACACCCAATCAAACACTCACTGTATTTATAACTGCACGTTTTAAAGGAGGGGTATTCCAGAAAAGCAGATTTGTGAGTTTTCTGTCAGAGAAGTTACTGCGGCGCTTTAAAGTCACGTGGCTGGCTGCTCTCACTGTTGTCATCTGATAAAACAAGCAGGTGATGACGTTCAATATTCAATTTCTTTCCATCTAGCACACATCGTCAGGTCAGAATTTTAATGTGTCCAATAGTTTGGTTTATGACTTAACACATGCAAAACCACCGACATCCCCCATCAGCTTCACTTGTACATTGAGTTTGGTGCTAATTAGCACACGTTAGCATGCTAACATGCTGAACTAAGACTGTGAATATCATTAACATTACACCTGCCAGACAAAAGCATGTCAGCCTGCTGATGGTAGTGTTGAGCTGAGCCAAAGTAAAGTGTGACAGCTGCTAGTGCGGCTGCAGGCTCTTCCTCTTGAATGACAGTTAGCCGTTATAAAGTAATCAAATATCTGTCAGAGCAGGAAAAGAGCTTCTAATTAACAACAATAAGCAAAAAAACAAAAAAAAACACTGCGATAATATTGGCAGGTAGTGTGAGATGGGTCGTAACTTTAGTGGGAAAGTGAATCTTTCCATTTAATTTTCACTGAAAAAAGCCAAAGAGATGATGATGGTGTGCTTTTTGTGAGGGTCGGTACCACACGAGCACGACGACGGGGCCCATTTCATCTTTTACCAAAAACTGCAGCTCCTGCAATTCGGATACTGAACTTGGCCATATTGAGATTTCCATAATATGTTAATGAATTGTTCGGTTTGCTTTATTGTTTCTCATCGTAAGACACAGAAACTCACTTTTAACTAATGGTCACAACTGAGTTTCAGTATCTTGACTTTCATTTTATAAAAACAAGGAAGAAAAAGAAGAAACATCAGCTTTACTAAACTATGATGCAAAGAAGACAATGTGATACAGAAATTAAGCAGGAAAATACCCCCCCTTTAAATGCGGAGATAAATTCACTCATGATTCAACACTGAAATCACCGCCATCACTGAAATATGAAAACGCATGTAGGCTTACACGTGCCAGCTTCACGAACACATTTGATCATGCACTCGATATTCTGAATAAATGATCAGCCAGCTGACCGCAGACTTTTCCAGTCGTCTGTAGAGGTTCAGAACGTCTTTAAAGCACTTTGCATCTTTAGAGTAAATATATTCTTAATTCTCGGTATCAGCTTGCTGCAGTGTAGTTTTACAGCCTTTATCATTTCGCCTTTTCCAATGTTTATGATGCATTATGATGTTTGATGCTTGAGAAAAAAAAAACATTTAAGAAATATATTAAATC
The DNA here is from genome assembly GCF_042242105.1 of Pempheris klunzingeri. Lineage (NCBI taxonomy): Eukaryota > Metazoa > Chordata > Actinopteri > Acropomatiformes > Pempheridae > Pempheris > Pempheris klunzingeri. The sequence continues at coordinate 1,456,121 of NC_092026.1, forward strand.
GCACCCAGAGCGGCTGCTCCGATCACGAGTCTTCCAGCAGTTCATTTTTGTCATTTTATTGAAGACAGAGGCGACGGCGTCTCAGGTAGAGCAGAAGATTCAGACAAGCTACAGCTTCCTCACTGGACTTGTTTGTACAGTGACAGAAAGACTCTGTTGTTTCCCGTGTGGGTGGAGAGTTGATGAATATTCTACTTATTTCTTGTTTTTTACATGCCGGGCTGGTGTAGTTTTGGCTAATAAATCCTTCATTTGGTGGCCAGACTAAAGCCAATCAGAGGCACTGTGAGCTGATTTTAAATGTTCATTTGTCCAAGACCTTCCGCCAGATCTGGCCAGCGTTAAATATTTTTCTGTGCAGGAACACAGCCGACAACACGTATCTGGGTTCTAGATACATTAGCCAAAACTAGAACTACAATGACATGCCTTCAAATTCTTAATATATTTTGATTGTGACTGTGCCAGATACCCTGTACACTCCATCAAGTCCTTTGGGCTGTAGTTTGTACTTAAAATAAAGAAATTTTACTTCTGTACCTGCTTCCAATCAGGACCCTGATTTAGCAGCAGAGATTGTACTAGGAATTTTATTTTTTGACAGAAAATGTAAATATGTGAATCAGCTGTGTGTGTTAAGAGGAAAATCAGGATGATTTTGTTGAGACGGAGGTTTGATTAATGGAGTTAGCAGGTGAGCAGGTAAGGGAGGACGCTGTGAAGGAGACAAGATGGCGGAATAACGGAGGAAGGTAGGATGGATCCTGGGCTGTTTAGAGAATCATGGGTAAGGCAGTGATGTGTCGTCAACAAGATTTAGCTAACCGTCCATGAAATCAGTTAAAACTTCCTTCACAACCTCACAAGACTGCAAAAAAAAAAAAACATCCAGTTAAAATCTGAGCATCAAAATCTGTTTTTGTGAATCAGTCAGCGTATTAATAAGAAATAAATTTTACTTCAGTTTTGGCAAAAATGCTTGTTAAGATGTGTTTTTGAGTCTTATGTGACACCACCTACAACAGAAGATCAATTACAACACCTGAAACTGCAGAAAACAATTTACAAAACTCCAAATGGAGAATTAAACAGGCATTAAAAAGGAAGCCGTCACCCCGGAGCGCTGCAGGACACCATCAGGTGATTTCTGGACATGTGATTGGACGATACGGACGCCGACCAGAGTCTGAAGAAACGTGGTAAAGCACGAATAAAACATCACTGAAGCGTTTTCATAGGTCAGGTTATCGTGCGTCTCATGTTTGTGCCTCGGTTCTGATCTGTGCATTTTTGTCTGAGATTAAAAATGAACTTTCTCCAGAGGTTTATGTTCAACCGTTTCTTCAGAAGCTTTCAGTTCTTGCATGTTTTGTACGATAGAAGATCAAGATCGGCACATTCTGGGCCATAAAGGGACATTAAGAAAGATATGGGTCGTCTCATGTTCTGCATTTCTTTGTGCAGAGCTGAAACAACAGTGAAAAGTATCCTTCTAAATCAGGGGTCACCAACCTTTCTGAATCTGAGAGCTACTTCCTGGTACTGAGTCAGACGAAGGGCTACCAGTTTGTCACACTCCTCTGAAATAACAAATTAGCTCAGTTTGCCTTTAGTTATATATTATTATTAATGATTAATGATACTCATCTATGTGAAGACACTGATCACGTTAGTGATTTCTCACAATAATTATCAACAATGACTTAACAAGGTGGGAAACAGATAAAATCAATATTACACATCTAATTTCTATTAATCTCAGCAATTGTTTACATTTTCAGATGATCACTTCTACAACATTTCATAGAACAAATGTTCCATTTTCACTGCCCACTGACAAAGAGCCTTTAAACACATCATCAACTATGTTTGTAAAAGTTATCAATTAAGTAATGTTTAAGAAAAATCAACTTTGATCATTTTAAATAAATCTTACCACATTTTAAACTAATGAACAAATCTGCGGCATTTTTAACAAAATTATATCTGTTTACATTTCATGAACACACTTTTGAATTGAACACAATTAAAAATCAATATTTTTATTTACCGTTGCCATGACACCGCCATGTTGCCCCTGACAACATCTGGTATCTGTTTGAAAATGTGGAGCTCTAAACGAGGCTTCGGCTGCTTGTTGGGATTTTTCCTCCGGCCTGGTGAAAACAGACTGCTGCTTACCCAAAGCTGCCTTCAGCTCACGGGCTGTTTCTGCCCGTAGCTTCCCGGTGGGCAGTTAGCATGCTAGTTAGCATGCTAGTTAGCATGCTAGTTAGCATGGCAGTTAGCATGCTAGCTCTGTGACCCGTAGTGAAGTGTCTCTCCACATTGAGCCGCTTTGTCGTCGCCCCGCAAATAAGACACACGCAGTTTTCTTTCACAGTAGTAACAAAGAACTCTTCATCCCATTCACTGTGAAAATGATGAGCCTTCTTTCTTTTTTCTGCCATGTTTTTTGGGTTAGAAACCGCATTCAGCTCCTTCATCTCCGCTGCGCCCGCTAGCTTACTCTGCACGAGCGCCACAGTCTTGTCATGCGCACAACACTGACCTTTGACCTTTGAACTCGAAGAGGTCAGAGTTCACCTAAAACTATCTAAACTAATTCTTTTATTTTTAAGATATTGTCATTTTCAAATCTATATAAATACAAGTGTGATTAAAAAAGAATAGCAACAGAAAAAAAAATAATTTTAGACGCAGCTCACTGGTGAGTTGTGCTATTTTAACAGGCCTGCGGGGGGCGACTCATGTGGTCCTTAGGGCGACCTGGTGCCTGCGGGCACCGTGTTGGTGACCCCTGTTTTAAACTACAGCTGATAAAAGATTAATGAGCGCTTTTTTTTTTTTTTTTTTTTTTTTAAACATGAAGCTATAAAAGGTGTTTCTAAAAGTTGGACCCAATGAGCAGAGAGCCACAGACAGGAAGTGGGACATGTTGTAGGTTCGGGTTCTTGATGGGATTTGTCAACGTAAAGAATAATAGAACACCACCAGACTTGCGCCTCGTGTCTGTATTCTTAATATAGCTAAGAAGTCTCAGTATGTCAGCTGTAATAACGTCCCATGATCCCTCTGTTCGTCAGCGGACCCCCCCACACACACACACACACACACACGGAGCCGCCACCTCGAGCACCAAGAAAGAGCAGCTGAAGCAAGAATGGGTCAATCAGCTTTTATTGTCAGAGTTGGAAGTGCACAGAGCGTCACATCTCCTTCTAAAGCCACATCAGGTTCAGCCTGCTGCAGAAACCTGTTTTACAGCGACACACATCACTCCGCTCAAAACTCAGCCGGCAGTTAAAGCAAACACAACTAATTACCATATCTGTTATGGCGGCTTGCACTGCTGTCAGATCTTCGCAGTATTCAAGTACAACTAAACTTCAGCTTCACTAAACCAACGTCTTTGCATCCTCTGGCGTCGCACCGTCCGCCTGAAGAACATGAACAGACGAGCGGACGCGGATCTGAAGACGCAGCTCAGAGTTGGCCATTCACTCACTGAAAAACACTTACTGAAAAAGCACAAAAGCTCTTCTGACACGTTACTTGGATTCATCACCGATTCTACTGAAGGACCATATCAGTGGTTGTGCATGTTAGCTAGCATGTTAGCTACACCTTTAGCTACAGCGGGGCACACAGGCAGCACCAGCCACATGGAAATACACCGTCAAATACGGAGGTGTCAGGTAGATGTGCAGCTACAAAACCGGTCTACTTAGAGGCTCGTAAAGGGTCACAAGCCTTTTGACGGACAAAACAGGTGGTTTGCTCCCTGGCTGCAGTATTAAATGTTAGCTGTTAGCTTCCACACATGTTAGCCCACTAATAAACAGCTGCATCCAGCCTGCACGGTTGAAAACTGTAGGAAGACGTTTCCCAGAACGTCAGAGAACATTTAGCAGCTAATGTCAGGAGTTGGAGCCCAAAACAGAGCAAAAAGGACAGTAAATACTGGACTTCGAGTCATCAAGTGGAGACAGACAACTCCAGTGGGATGATTATGTTGCTGTGAGTGTCATGTGTCAGCTGATGGCACATGGAGGGCTGTCATTTGGTTTTGGAGCCTTTCTGTCCTACCAACACATGCAAAATCACAGGTATGGTCCTTTAATTAAGTCTTAACGTTTCTACCACAAACTCTGAGGCGGCTCAAAACTCCCAGCTGTCTTTGCGTCAGCCGTCGTCACCTCGGCCGACCCCCTCCTCTACTTCTCTGTGGGCGCCATCTCATCACCACCCGACACGTTTCCATCTTCGTCCTCGTCCTTCATCCCCTTCAGGTAGGAGCGCTTGAACTCCTGGAACACCAGCTCCTCCTCCACCTCACTGGAGACGAGACAGACGAGCGGCGTTAGAGGGGAGCAGCCGTGGGGTGTGTTTAAGGTAGGGGGGGGGGGGGGACACAGCAGGTCAGGTAAAGCAGGGAACCGACGACGTCTGGCAGCACACATTCAACAACTACTGCAGAGAGAGAGGAACCTCAGCCGAGCGACCTTCAAACTGTGAGGAGAGGAAAAAGGGCGCCGTGACATCACCCAGCGGTCTGTGGGCGGCCGCTCTGGCATTTTGGCCGTCGCCACCTTGGTTGTTAGAGCCAGAAGTGATGCATGAAGACTCACCTCTAATCGGTTAGGTTTAGGCATGGCCTGCCTCTGATTGGTTTGAAAAGCACCCCCCTCCCCCTCTTCCTGGTGTATCTTCCTCTAAATGGACCATCACTGACTACATGAACGTCCTGCTGTGCTGAAGAAGACTGTAAACTAGAGACTGAGAGCAGAAACTGTTCACTGAGCTGATAAATCAGGAGAGAAGTCTCCTCATTTCCTCGTTGACTTCCATCCAATCAGACTTCTGTTTGGAGCCGGTGGAGTCGCCCCCTGCTGGACACTAGAGAGGAAGCAGCTTTGAGGCTCTTCAGACCCAGAGGACACTACTGTCGAAGATGCCGATGCAAGTTGTAAAAATCAAATACATCTGAAATCATTTAAAGAGACTAGGAACCTGTTCCTAATTCTTTTCGCTCTTTCAGGACTGTGTGGACTTGACTGACCTCCTTCGCTCTCCTGTTGCTCCTGCTAAGATGAACTAAACGGAGGAAGACAACAGGATTTCTTATAATCACAGAGGAGTCCTTTGTGTCATTTGATGGAAGTCTTGAGAGAAAGCTTTCAGGTGGTCTGACGGTTCATACACTGCCTCTGTGACCTCACAGACGCCCTCTGAATTAAACATGTGGGTGTCAACTCCTCAAGTCTTTTCCCATTGACTGTCTTTTTGTACTTTTTTTACCCAGTGAGTCTTTCAAAATGCAGAAAAAGAAGGAGGGGGCATGAAGAGAGAGAAGCAGACAGTGGAAAACTGATGGACACACAGAAATGTGAGCAGGAGCTAATAGAGGAATGTCTGCCAGGAAAAGTGCTGATGAAGTGATAAAAGATCCTGAAACACGATCTTGTCCCTGAACACAGCGATGTTCGTCCCCGGGCTCAACGAGTAGACCTGCTGTCTGTCGTCTCCTCATCACTCACTCACTCACAGTGACAGCGTGCTTTGACCAGGCAGCTGTGCTTCAGGCCATTTTTGGAGTATCGTTTTTTGTAAACTTCTGACTTTTGCTGCACTACACGACAGGTCTTGCACTTTTGGCTTCTCCGACTTTCTACGAGGACTCCTGTTACTGGTAACTTTGCAGTCAGCCGATGAATCTTCTTCTCTTTTCTAAAATGCAGCGGGCCGTAACGCCGTGAAAAACAACAGTCGCTCGTGTGTTTGAACTCGTGGTAACGATTACTGCGGCAGATAAAGACGATTCCTCACCGGAGCACCCATGGCCAATTTAACATTTTATATAAACTCATCTGTGCTGCTAGAAGTCACAGTTTCCACGCTGCGGCCGGTCAAATGACTTGTTATTGATCTGCCTGCCAAGCTGTGGTATTGGGGCTACAGACCAGTCAGTGAGCTCAGTAGGAGTCATCATAGCTTCTCCAAATGCAGCAACACACCAACAATGTGTTGACATTAACAGGAACACGTTTGAACAGTCAAAATCTTTCTGTCTGTACTTTGTCCACCAATGCAAACGTATTCATTCACACCTCCACAGGACTGATTCAAAGAGCTCCATCTATTATCTTACCTCTCCTTCACTGTTGGCAGCAATAGAGAAAGAGGAAAAACCAGAGGGTTTAGATTCAGTTTGACTGTCGTCGCTCACTAATAATAATCATAATAACTGCTTCTGTTCTACACTTCCTACAGTGAATACTGTCATCACATGTAATCAGCAGAAACCGGCTGAAAGGAGCGCGTCCTCACCTGAATCAGGTTTAGGATGCATCAGTTTGAAGGGAAGCTCCACGCCGACCTCGCTGCAACACAAAACCAACACAAACGTTTCATGCACAGCAGTCACACGAAGCAGACGTCTTCAACAAGTTTAAGTTGATAACTATGTGCTAAAATCAAAGGAATACTAAAAGCTTTACAACATCGTACAGTCTCAGAACGTTCAGTCAGTCTAGTCTTGTGCAGCAGTTGATAGTTGATGTGGAAATAAACATGTAGTTTTCACTAACTTAGGGTTTCAAACATAAAAGCACACTTGTTGCTGCCATTTCTGAATTTCATTTAGACGCTTCAGTATTACTGACCAGTCTTTTTCTAACTTTCTACTACTGCTGAAGAAAAAGAAGAAGACATGAACCCACCTGGCTCCCATTCCCATCATCCTGTGAGCGTGCCGGAGACCAACAGTGGAAATAGAACAAATTTATGTTCAGTTTTTTTGGACACGAGATTAACGCAAGACAACCAAACACTTTAAAGACGGCAACGAGAAAAGATTCAACATATCAAACTACAGGAAATATGGCAATATTTCAAAACACACAAGTTGCTAAAACAACATCAGCTTTTAAGTTGAAATGTTGAACTTGTTGGCAAACAGCTGCTTGTTTCAGTATCCAGCAGCTACAGAGCCTCGTGATCCTTCACGTGGAGTCAGTTTGACTAATATTTCTACTCTTTTTGCTCCGGTTTTGGCTCCCCAGCTGCTCTCTGAGTGTCTGCCGAGCAGGTCGGGTACAGTTCGCTTTTCACAGGTTTTTAAATCAGAAAACGAAGCTACGAGAGCTGAGAGTGAAGCAGAAACTCTCTGATCCCATGATGGCACATAGAGAGTGTTATCACTCAGTAGGCCACACAAGGGCTGTGTGCTCTGACGGTCTACTGTGAGACGACAGGACAAACATCTGGCTCCATCGTTCATTTTGGTGCATCACAAACCACACCGTGCTCACACCGTGTTCACACCGTGCTCACACCTCGTCCACACCGTGCTCACACCTCGTCCACACCGTGCTCACACCTCGTCCACACCGTGCTCACACCTCGTCCACACCGTGTTCACACCTCGTCCACACCGTGCTCACACCGTGTTCACACCTCGTCCACACCGTGTTCACACCTCGTCCACACCGTGCTCACACCTCGTCCACACCGTGCTCACACCTCGTCCACACCGTGCTCACACCTCGTCCACACCGTGCTCACACCTCGTCCACACCGTGCTCACACCTCGTCCACATCATGTTCACACCTCGTCAGGCAATATTTTGCATCATTTGGACAACGCTTGGCATTCTTCACACAGGACGGCAGGAAGTTTGGACAAAGGCAACACAAGCGAACGTGGAGGAGAGTGAAGGTGACACAGAGCAGCAGGACAAAAAGAGGGACGAGGGTACGAGAAGTCTGATGCAGAGCACAAACACCACGATCCTCTTTTATGTACCGTTATCTGGATATGATATATCCTTTAAAGGGGATGTCAGACACACACACACACACACTGACCCTCCGACGGTGAGCTTCACCATGACTCGGTATGAAACCAAGATCCCCAGGACTTCCTTCAGCACGCCCTCCTTGACGCTGAAAGAGAAGACACTGTGTCAGACCTAAGAAAGACTAGAGGCTTTCTGCAGACGCTCTCTGTGTCTGACTGTTTGCTCACATGCTGGATGACGCCAGGTTGGTGTCTTCGTGCTTCAGTTTGCCGTCCAGAACGATGCCCCGCCTCTCCCTGTTGTTGGCCAGCACAGGCAGCAGCTTGTAGGTTTTCTCCAGGGTCGCTCCAGTGGCCACTGAATCTCTGAGGTAAGAAGACACACACACACACACTCAGAGTAATGCAACAGAGACACACATCAACAACTCCGGCCATGGATAATATGGATAATGATGTAGGACACACTGGATGATTTCATTAAAGAGCCTTCAATTCTTAAAACGCCCCCCTGGCTCACCGTGAGGTTCTGAGAGTCGACTCAGTTCTCAGAGTTTATGATGTGGGGGCTCTAAAGAACATTACATCTATTACAGTGAAGGAGATTTAAAGGGCACGCACACTCAAACAGGCCTCTCTAGTTTCCTGTCCAAAGAAATCCACTTATTTAGACAAAATGTTTAAAACATCACACCCACAATAAACCTAAAAACCTGAAGACGGAACATAAAGAGGAAAGTTTCCACCAAACGTGAAGCAAATCTTCGTCTCTCATTACTCACTCGAGTTTGATTGTCAGATCGTTTCTGTTTATTCACGTTGCTCATGACGACGGAGAGCTGCAGCTAATGCATGTGTATAGAAAAGGCCAACTAACCACATGTCAAAGAATGTGAACTGTCCAAGGAGTAAATTAAGGAACATCCTCCTCCTCATCATCACCATCAGTGATGTCTTCACTGCTAAAACAGTCCGTGGGAGCTCGTTCCAGGTGCTGACGTGTGGAAACAACCTTTCAGTGAAGGTGTGTTAGTATCAGGATCAGAGAAGACCAGCGATCCCCTGAAGGTTCCTCTTCAGCTCCAGGACAGCGGATCGAAGCGCCGTGGAGCAGGTTCTGTATTTACCATCACAGAACCATACGGTCTCCTTTCCTCTGGACGGACTCTGCCGACACTTCCCACCCTGCACCGTCTCCAACCTGGGCGTCCCTGAGCTGAAGCCCTCAGAGCCCAGAACAGTCCAGTAATCATCGAACCTCTCTGGATTATCAGGGAGCTGCTGGTTCTCTCCTCCTCTCAGGCTGCTCAGATCTTCAGGCAGGATGAGTCCTGGATGTTTGGGTCCAGGATCACAGGACACCATGTCCTTCATCTTGTTCCAGATGTTGAAGGTCAGGTTGCCCAGGTGTTTGGCCTCGTCTATCAGAGCTCCTGAGGGCAGCTGTGGATCCTCCAGCAGGAGGCGCTGCTGGACTCTCTCCACTGCAGCCTTGTAGTTGTTCAGGAATGAGACGTCTTCAGCTCTCAGCTCCTCCTCTGTGGCTCTGACTGTGTGTGAAAGAGCTGCTATCTCTCTGCTCAGAGCCTCCATCTTCTCCTTCATCATCTGACTCTTCTGCTCCTCTTCCTCCCTCAGTGCAGCCATCCTCACCTCCTCTTCCTCTTCTAGAAACTGATGAAGCTTCTTAAACTGCTCCTTAATCTGCCTCTCTGTCTGTCGGGCCTGGACCTTAATGTGTTCTGCTGTTTGATCAAACTTCACTTTAACTTGTTCAGAAACCTTTAACTTCTCCTTTAAGGGCTCCAGAGTCTCCTCAAGTTTCTTCTTGTGCCGTCGTGCGGCTTCATCGACGGGCCTGAACCTGTGCTCGGTGTGTTTCTCTGACTCTCTGCAGACGAGACACACCGGCTGCTGATGGTCCAGACAGAAGAGTTTGAGTTTCTCAGACTGCAGAGAGCCTCTGAAGCGCTCTGATCTCTCTCCTGTAAGAAACTCTCACACAGGTTCTTCAAAGCAAAATTATAAGGAGGGATTTTCTCTGAAGATCTTCTCTTCATTCATGGAGGACTTTCTCTGTAGCTGTGGCAGCACAACAGGATGACGGGGTCTTTAAAGATGCACAGATCCCTCTCCAGTCTGGACGCCATTTAGCCGACAGCTCAAACTCAGTGTGAGTCAGTCGTTGTGCTGCTCCCTCCCCCACAAACCAAACTACTTTCACTTTGTTAAACTCTGTGTTCTGTGTATCCCTGTATCCAGTGCCGGAGCTCTCCTCTGCCTCTGGAGGTCGGTCTGGTCTGGAAGGTTTTGGTCTGATGGGTGAATGTGATCGTCTGAGAGAGAAACGAGGAAACCACAGCTCCCTGTTTGTCTCATGTGAGGCAGGCGAGCAGGACGGCTGAGTTTCCTCCCACACAGACGACGTAAGAGCCATTTCTGTGCATTTGTATTGCATTAGATATCTTTGTTTAGTTTTTGCTGTGAGCTTCCCACCACTGGGGGCATCCCTGCTGTGACATGCCAGGGGGCATATAATCAGCCAGGTGATGCACCCAGGTGTGGACTGATGGAAGAGAAGCAAACAGTTTTAGAGCGTGTCGGGAGGTGACGTGTCCTGGCGTTTTGGGTTGTTTGTTTGATTCTGAACTGCATATTCTGGGATCTGCACTGGTAAGCAGACACTACTGAGAAGTGCGTAAAGGTCAGACTGGTATTGGAAGGAAATGGAAACTAAAGAATGTAAACAATAAACAGCACCATATCAAGGATCGAAGCAGTGGAGTGGACATGTTATTTACACGAGTCAAAACATCCTCACCATCAGCGACCAGGTGCCCCTGATAGATCGGGTCCCTACAGACGACCATCTCTATATTCACTTATTTAATCCTGGTTTTTTATACCTTTAGTGTTTGTTTTATTCCAGAATTCGTCTTTTATCGCTTCCTCTTTGGATATTTCCGTACATGTATTATACTCACTATGAAAAGGTTTGATCACTGACACTGTTTGTGTGTAAGATGCCAACATTACTGCAGTCTTGCTCTATTTCAGCTTGTTTTCTGAATCCTTAACATGCTGCCTCGGCAAGTCACGTTTTCCAAGAACACGCATGAGTACGACGACTCAAGACATTAAAGACCAGCCGCCAGAAGATCACAGTTCACACCGTAGTCCCAAAGCCAAGTTCAGAACATAAAGGGGACACTAAAAAGACGTTTAATAGATCACATACCCAGGTTCCTCGAGGGCCACACACTTGACGTAGCTGTCATTGGAGTACAGCACCACCGTGGCGATCTGGTCCACTGAGGAAGGCAGGAGGAGACTTTCATTTACATCATTTTATCAGACAGACAAAAGGGTCAAACGTGGTGTAAAAGCACCTCGAACACGCCTCCATATACAGTGTGTGTGTGTTGGAGGTAGGGCTGGGCTCAGTAATCATCACGATTAATGTCACACCTTTATTCCTTTTTAAGTTTAAAGGCTGAGTTTTGCTCCTGAGTGAACGTTAACGGTGGTTTAAACTACTCCCAGCTCCAGAGTAAGGAAGCCTTCCACAGTCCTAAATGTTGTCCTTTTACTTTGCATAAAAACACATGAATCAAAAGACAAATAGAAGAAATAAATGAGTGTATTTTTATTTGAAGGCGTGCTATGATTTAAAGTAGCAGCTTTAATTATGTATTAGAAGCTGCTTAAAACTAATAATTCCCTCTCTAGCATTTATTTTCTTATGGAAACAACAAATTATATTATATTCTATATCTATATATTTCTACAGAGGACCATCACATTGAGATAATTATGGTTTTATCGCCCAGCCGTAGTTTGGAGGAAGGAAAAGTCCTTCGTCGTGTTTACCAGAGAGGATGATGTTCTTCACGGTTTTGCTGCAGTTGTTTTTGACGGTGACGTGCACGTGGATGACCTCGCCGTGGTAGAACATCTGGAAACAGGACAAAGTGAACAGCTATCAACACGTCATGGTCTCACAGTCACTGTAACGTGAGGGCTGTTCTTAAAGACAGCGTTCAGACTTCAGTTCAGTGTTTATCCAACTTCTCATGACTCTCTGTGTAACACACTGTTGCTATGGAAGCAGCTCTTATGGTGGAAGCAATAAAATCTGTTCTAAGTCGGTGCTTTTTGCCAAATTGTTGCCTTTTCGTTGGAAGCTGTGGAAAAAGTGGGATCACGTAGAGCGAGCTGGTCGTTGATGCCAAACGAGCCCCTTCAGGATTCCTGGATCAGGACTCGTTCTGCAGCACGCTGTAGGTTTCAGGTCAGTGTGAAGCGGCCGTGAAGCCTCTGATCGAGGTCTCAGACCGTGAATGTTGACCCACCTCTTTGTCCAGACTGGCCTTGACATACAGCGGTTTATCCGATATGGAGAACTCCTTGGAGCTCTCCACAGTGGGCGGCACTTCCTCGCAATCCGGAGCGTACTGGACCTTCCTGAGCATCAGCGACACTGTGCTCCTGTCGGACAGAGCAGAGGAATAATCACACCCGCTCTTTTGCTGCTATGAATAATCTCCTCCACGTTCTTGCCGTCAGGACGGATGAAACTCACCGTTTCTTTATTTTAGCGTCCTGGCTCTCGGCGCTGAACGCTTTGATCTCAAACTCCACGGCACATTGCTGCACAGGAAGAGAGCAGAGGCGTCAATATCCTGGTGCGTTCAAGTCACCACTTTGGTTTTGATTCCTCGGTCGGGATCTTACCTTTCCGACGTCATTGGGCGCTGGCTGGAGAGCCACTGAGCAAGGCAGGTTGTCAGGAAACTGAGGGGACGAAGACAGTCAGTCAGTCAGGTTATTCTTTAGGTAAACTTAAAAACTAGAAATAAGACCAAATACAGTAAAACAACAGTGCGAGCAATAAATGGAGTGAGTGAGAAGCACAATCACTTCCTGTGGATCTCCTCCACCAACATGCAGTTAATCCAGTAATTGACAACTAATCGATTCCGCTCTACCCAAAATCGACCATTTTATTAGTCTGGCAGTGTTTTCAGTGCATCTGATCTTTTCCAGAGTGAAAACACAGCACACATGAAAATAAACCCTCAGTGGAATTAGTGTGTAAACAGTCTGTCTGTCCACTTCACAGTGTGCACTCCTCTCTAATGTCTCCCCCTAAGTATACTATATTATGTTATATAGAAAGGAACATCCTATCCTCTAGAGGCCTCCCTCCTGCTGACGGTGCAGCACCTATAAAGGCACCTTCACGCTGCGGCTTCAGCCTGCCAATCACGTCTCACCTCGAAGAAGAACGGGTAGGCGTTGTCCCCCAGCTTGCGCAGCAGCCTGGCCTGCGTCTTGGTGTGGATTCCCTTGTCGCGGTCCTGCAGAGGAGGGTACACCTGGCGGGTCGACAGGAACAGCTCCCGGCGGAAGGCGATTCCCATCACGTCCATGTCGTCTCTGCCGTAGCGGAAGGTGCAGGCCAGGGTGACGAACACTGGAGGGCAGAGAGAGACGCAGGGATGATCAGGGACAAATGTGTGGAGGTCAATCACAGACCTGACCGGGACTCACTGTAACACTGAGCCGTTTATTCACCCAGACGTCTCATTTCAAAGTGTATTTTTGCTCACGGTTCTTGTGTATTTCACTGTATAAGTCTTTTCTGTTGGGTTTATATCCAGAGAAACACAATTATAGTAAAAATAAAGGAGCATTTATAGCTCTCAGCTTTCTTTATACCAAAACATGTTGAGGAAAAAAAGACTCAGACTGATCACGGTGCGTCAGACGGATGTTATGATGATATTTTAAAAGGTCTTTGACAGCATATGGACGCCCTTAATTATGTGAAGGACTCAGATCCAACAGAAGAGACTCACTGATTATTTATCTTAACAGGACTACTTTTTTACACAAAGGACTTAATGCGCTTCACTTTGCAAAGCCTACCATTTGTTCAAAGAGGAGCAATCTACTGATGTTTTATTCACCACATACTGTTGGAAATTCAATAAAAACATTGTGGGGAAAAAAAATTGATGACAACTGCTGAAGTGTAAAGTGTCCATGTGTGAGAGGGAAACTGGAAACAGCAGCACAGTTATTCCACAGTGAGAGAAAACCAGCAGGACATCATGTCAGTGCAAACTCCTTTTAAATCTGGTGTGTGTGTATATGTGTGTGTGTGTGTGTGTGTGTGTGTGTGTGTGTGTGTGCTGACCTTTCCTCCCCTGCAGAGCCTCAGGATCAATGATGATGACGCCATCTGGTGGTGACAAAAGGTCAAAAGCTCCTTAGAACCCTTTTTAAAAAGACTAAAATTATAAATGTACATTATAAATGGAGAGCAGTGTCGGGGTCCCTGGATGAAAAGCTCCGTCTCTACTTTGAACACAAGTTGAATTCCTTTTATTATTCAGTTGATGTTAAGCTGAGCCGTCGGCCTAGAGGAGTCCGACAACATGGAGAAGGTATTAGACCGTTTTCTTGGTGGCCCACTGGGAGGTTTTGGTCATTTCATCCCTCTCCTGTAGAATATTTACTTGTGGTAATAACTCTGAGCAGGTGTTGAAGCATCAGGAAGCAGGCAAACAGCTTCATGTTACATCAGACATGTGACTGCTGCTGTACTGCCCTCGTGGTGGATGTTTGATGATGCTCGTTAGTGGCCAAACTCACCCACTGGGTCCACAGAGTCCACACGGTCCACAAAGTCCCTCTTCCCCATGTAGACTCCGACCTGAAGCAGGAGAACCGACTCTTTAATAAATATCCACAGGGATAATTAAATCAGGTAGAACGAGCAGCTCTGACGTTTTTTATTCATGTTTTTGTCAGATTCTGATCTGAATCAATCGATTACTGGAAACTGAGCTCAACAGTGCAACTGTCATCACATCCACATTCAATCCATTGAATCAGAGCTGCTCTATATTTTCCCATTGGAAGGAGCTGAAGCACTAAACATTAAGTCTTAGACACACCATGCAGGTGTTAGACAGCCAGCCTGCTGATGGAATAATCATACATAAACACAAGATCACATTCCATCCCTGTGTTACTGAGTCAGCTTTAACACCTTCAACACAACGGTCGGCTAAAGGTAATGGATGGTTGGCTGGAACAGATCAATGAGGAAAGCTTGTGCTGCTCTGCACTATTGTGAGAGTGCTGAAGAATGTGCTTAGCTACAATAAATGGATAAATAGTTGGAATAAAAAGCTAAACGTAACAGTTGAAAGTTGCTAAAAGTAGAAGATAAATGGTCGGAGTGAAACAAGCTGTACAGAAGAGGAGTAAAGACAGAGAGCGAATGAATAAACAGGTGAAACAGTGACGGGACGACATCCAACATTCAGTCATGATTAGTTATATGATTAGTTATGGTGTGTGTGAAGGACTGTGGGGGAAAACAAAAGCGAACAAGTGAAGGTGGACATTTAGTTATCGAACAGCAACACGTTGGCAGCTCGTCAGCTGTAATCTGACACAAAGCCGTCCGTCACACACGTGGCTCGGGTCGGCTCACGTTGTCGTGACTTTGCGTCGACCTCAGGAGGATCAGCAGCTGAACTGCTTTACAGAATTAAAGGCAGCGAGACGGAAAATGTCACCAAAAAACTAACGTCCACTGATCCGCTGTGTGTGGAGCTATCATCCATCTTCCCGTTCGGCCAGTACGAGTGTCGGAGCACGATGAGAGCGGGCTCATCATCAGCTGTGTGAGGAAATGTCCTGCAATAAATCTGGTGTCATCACTCTGTGTATTTTGATGCTAAAGGAGATTAGCTTGTTAGCTGATAACAGACACCGTGTGAATCAGACATGCGAAACCTCGTGCTTCACTCACCGACTTGTCTTTGCAAATCTTCTTGAAAACGATGCTTTTTGAACTCATGTTGCTGCAGGTCGGGGCCGGCGAGGCAGCAGAGCCTGAGACACACACACACACACAAACACTTTCAGACATTTATTAAACATTACAACAGGAGAAAACAGTGAAACATGTCCATCACAGCATGCTGAACACAGGGTGATCTCATCTGAGGCCTCACAATACTCAGAGTGTTGGTTGTAAGAAAAAGCAGCAAATGTGCACATTTGAGAACTGGAACAATCACAAGTTCAGAATTTCTGCTTCAAAGAAGACTTAAGCATTAGTTGATAATCAAACTATTTGCCAATTAGTTTTCTGTCAATCAACTAATCGTCGCAGATTTATCAAACAGTCAAAGCTCTGATCATTTTTCTATCAGACTGAACAGTTAAGGTTTGTTACCAGTGACCGTTTGAATGAGCTCTGCTGTGTGGTATCATACAACGGTTTAACTTTACGTTGAAGGCACAGCAGCGTACAAAAACATTCAACACCCCAACGACTTAAAGGAGCACTCCGGCATTTTCACACTCTGAACTGGTCCAGTAGATCACCTCAGCCAGAACTGGTCCAGTAGATCACCTCAGCCAGCAGCCACCAAACGGGCTGCAATGGCTGCAACGTGATCCTTTGGGACAACTGCACCTGATCACAGTAGGTCCACTAAAAGAGCTTGTTTGATCCACTGACAGGCTCAGAGTGTTATTCTAAGTGTGTGACAGCATCATGGAAAGGATCCCTACAGAGAGAGACCTGGAAGATCCTTTTGGTTTAACCACAAACAGCACACACACCAGACTACATTCACTAAAACAGGGATTTTACATGATAGCTGTTAGTCTACCGCTGCCTTAATCAGTTAGTGTGTTTGTGTTATTGTGTGTTAATGTTGGATCCAAACTAACACTTTAAATTACCAAAGTCACACAATAACACAAACAAGCTGACTGATGGAGGCAGCAGCAGACCAGCAGCTCCTGTGTCCTGTGAGTTAAAATTACTGTTTTTGTCAATGGAGTCTGGTGACTTTTAAGAGAGTGTTTTTTTGTATGTTTTTCCTGCTTTGGATGAAAATATAAATATAATTCATCACAAACCAAAGCAAACACGTCCTGAAAAAGATGTGTTCTGGGTTTTCCAGCCACCTCAGAGTCATCTGTGTTCCAGTGGCACCGATGAAACGGTTAGAAATGAACAAACTGGTTAAACTGGTTCATTAGTTAAGCTCAACGTTAGCAGCTGCACACGGAGCCACTTTTCTCCCATTTAAGGCACAAAAATTAGACCTAACAGCAGTAAAAGAAACGTTTATTCCATAAACTGATCAAACTCCAAAATCAAAGTCGACTGTTAGTTTTTTTTAGAACTTGCTCCACTGTTAGCTAGCTAACATTAGCTTTAGCTAGCTAGCTAACATTAGTTTTAGCTACTTCCGGGTATGAACATACGTCAAGCCAACGCAAACTTTAAGTGGACGCAAATAAATAATTAATTTTATCATTATTATCTAAAGTTGTCCGTCGTCTGCAGTTTGATCAGAAATGATCTTTTAGGGCGAAACCAACATTTAATCTGCTCTTTTTTTTTTATCGGACATTAAACCCGCCTGTGAGTCTCCGGAGACTTCAGGTGTTGTTTCGGTCCACATTTAATCATCCGCGACTCAACACCTGAAACATCCCAAAAACATAACTCCTAACCATAACACCTGCGGCTGAATAACAGGTAAAAGTAGATTGTACGTTGTTACAGTTGGCGCTAACGCTAGCTGACTACCACTGAGTGCTAATGCTAACTGCTAGCTTAGCATTGCTCCAAATGTGCTCCATTAAACAAAAGCTGAGTTTGTACCGTTAATATCTTCATCCTCTCTGCTGCGCACCGCGGAGACACTCATCAGCGCCACCTGTGCTCACCTGCTCACCTGCACCTGTCCATAACCCTCACTGGAACTACTTTCTGCTGAATAAATAGTCCCTATGAAAGCTGTTAGAGGCGCCTTCTGTCGGCCATCCAGAGTAGCCAGGACGATGTGACTGGAAATAACTGCTCTTATTTAATTTTTCAAATGTGTTTTTTTATTTCTGTGAGCGCCACAAACAAACTTCTTTCCTTTCTGTTGCGGAGGTAGAAACACCTGTGTATGAGTGGGCATAGGTGGTGCTTTGGCTCCCTCTAGCGGCGCAAAGATAAAAATGCACCCATGAAATGTTTATTCTAAGGAACACATGCACTTATAAATAATTAAAACTAATAATAAATACGGATTCCTGTCTGTAATCGTGTCCCCAGACAGCAGCTATCTTATGTACAGCCCACCTGAACATCTCCACAGAGCCAGGTGTATCACAGAGGATAAGTGATTTCTCCTTGCTGAGTTAATTGTGTTGAGCTGACTGAGAGCTTTGAACAGATGAGACTTCTTAATCCTGTTAAAACCTTCTCAGATGTGTTTGACCTCTCCCCACAAACACAGCACACACAGACCCACCTCACAGAAACCCCACTTTGATTGATTGATAATCAGAGAAACAGGAAATCTGTAGGATCCAGGTCACACGTCCAGTATTTCAGACCAGGAGTCCCGTCGTGAAGGTCTGCATGAAACATTTACTGCACAAATGGAAACGTGGCAGAGATAAACAACTACACCCTCATGTCATTCTCTTCTCTGTGGCTTCACCTGGGTTTAAACGTGTTTGACAGCGTTATAAACGACACCTTTATCTTTTATTTGTCTGCCTTTAAAACGCTAAACGTTCCTTCTTGTGTGTCACATTAAATCCAGTCCACAGGATTCACAGATCAGAGGTTTGAGCAGCTTTACAAAACGAACAGCAGAGACCCTTTATGCTTCGTCCGGACTACAAACGTCCCAAAGATCTGATGTGAGATGAATCACACACATTTGCCTCCTTCCTGCAGATAAACGTGCTCATTTTACATTTCCAGGACTAAAAAACCCGCCTGAGGACTAAAAGCCTGAGCAGCCCGTCAGAGAGGATGGTGTCAGCATGAGAGACTCACCTGTGATGCAGAAGTGGAAGGTGTGCTGGTGGAGCAGAGGGGGGGACGGGCGGCGGCCACACGGGCTCTATATGTAAACACCTGCTGTCCGTCACAGCCTCCGTCAGCCCCGTCAGCCAATCAGGTGACCCGCTGTGAACTTTGACCCACCCCCCCCCGGCCCTCCACAGGTGCAGACTTCCTGTGAATGAGCCGCCTGAGAGGATTGAAGCCGGTTCCCCCTCAGTCAGCACAACAGGCCAGATTAGAGGGCCGGGGAGGGGCGGACACACACTATTCTAAATAAAACAGGTCACACAGGGACAGAACAGAGGTGAACCAGGTGCCCCCCCCCCCACACACACACACACACACCTGTAAACACAGGTACACCCTCACAGGTGCACTCTGCAGTAGGAAGCAGGGCTGTTTTAAAGCTTTCTGTTCTGTTTCACACAGATTTCTGACCATCGTCCTGTTTGCTCGGTTATGTTAACAGTTCTTATCTCATTCTTTAGACTTGATCTCACCTGTATTTAGTCGGGAAGGACAATAAAAAGTAAGCGTGATAAAAGTAAAAGAGAATAGAGGACATAAAACAACAATAAATCTCACTACGTTATATTCTTCTTCTTCTTATATATATAATAATATATATCTCCTGTTATTATCATTATTATTATTATTATTGTTGTTGTTGCTTTAAAATGACGCTCCTCAGCTGTTCTGTCTCATTCTCAGTGTACTTAAGGTGCCGTGCAAATCCAGTTTGACTGATTGCTGATTGGTTGATTGATATTTCCCTGTTGGTCCGTTGCTCCTGCTGGTTCAGCTGGATGATATCACAACAGAGTGGTTTGGACTCTAAAGTTGAAGCTCAGACCTGCAGGTACTTTTCACTGACTGTTTAAAACACTAAAGCATCAGTGTGAACGACAGACGGAGCCGTGTTTGGACTTTTGACACCCAGAGTTGGTCCGGACCTGCCTGAAGGTTGTGGAACAGGTTTGATCCGGTCTCCAGTGTGTGTGTGTGTGTGTGTGTGTGAGGCCTATAGATAGAAGGGCGATGCTGTGGAGCTTTAATCCACTGTTCTGCCTGTCAGCGGGTAAACAGACAGAGGTGGATTACTGCCCTGCAGCGTATTAATCAACATTATTACACAGGAGATTACACACACACACACACAGCTGACATAATGTGCACGTGCAGGAACAAACATGTGGTCACCTGAGTTGGGACATGATCAGTACATTGACACTAAATGAATCATTGATAACACATCAATGGTCGCAGCTGCCACCAGGTAAGAGGACATTTCAAGGTTTCATCCAGGTGTTTATCATCATGTGGCTCCAGGGCCAGGGGCCACAAACACACTGCAAAGATGCTAAATGACCACAAAGAGACACGAAGACGAAGAAAATGTCCGCAAAGGGACACAAAAGAAGCAAAACAACAACAAAGAGACACAAAATGAACATAAAGAGACACAAAATGAATATAAAGAGACACAAAATGAAGATAAAGAGACACAAAATGAACACAGAGACACAAAATGAACATAAAGAGACACAAAATGACCATAAAGAGACACAAAATGAACATAAAGAGACACAAAATGAACATAAAGAGACACAAAATGAAGATAAAGAGACACAAAATGAACACAGAGACACAAAATGACCATAAAGAGACACAAAATGAAGATAAAGAGACACAAAATGACCATAAAGAGACACAAAATGAACATAAAGAGACACAAAATGAATATAAAGAGACACAAAATGAAGATAAAGAGACACAAAATGAATATAAAGAGACACAAAATGAATATAAAGAGACACAAAATGAAGATAAAGAGACACAAAATGACCATAAAGAGACACAAAATGACCATAAAGAGACACAAAATGAACATAAAGAGACACAAAATGAAGATAAAGAGACACAAAATGAACACAGAGACACAAAATGACCATAAAGAGACACAAAATGAAGATAAAGAGACACAAAATGACCATAAAGAGACACAAAATGAACATAAAGAGACACAAAATGAATATAAAGAGACACAAAATGAAGATAAAGAGACACAAAATGAACACAGAGACACAAAATGACCATAAAGAGACACAAAATGAAGATAAAGAGACACAAAATGAACATAAAGAGACACAAAATGAAGATAAAGAGACACAAAATGAACACAGAGACACAAAATGACCATAAAGAGACACAAAATGAAGATAAAGAGACACAAAATGACCATAAAGAGACACAAAATGAACATAAAGAGACACAAAATGAATATAAAGAGACACAAAATGAAGATAAAGAGACACAAAATGAACACAGAGACACAAAATGACCATAAAGAGACACAAAATGAAGATAAAGAGACACAAAATGACCATAAAGAGACACAAAATGAACATAAAGAGACACAAAATGAATATAAAGAGACACAAAATGAAGATAAAGAGACACAAAATGAATATAAAGAGACACAAAATGAATATAAAGAGACACAAAATGAAGATAAAGAGACACAAAATGAACACAGAGACACAAAATGAACATAAAGAGACACAAAATGACCATAAAGAGACACAAAATGAACATAAAGAGACACAAAATGAAGATAAAGAGACACAAAATGAACACAGAGACACAAAATGACCATAAAGAGACACAAAATGAAGATAAAGAGACACAAAATGACCATAAAGAGACACAAAATGAACATATAGAGACACAAAATGAATATAAAGAGACACAAAATGAAGATAAAGAGACACAAAATGAACACAGAGACACAAAATGACCATAAAGAGACACAAAATGAAGATAAAGAGACACAAAATGACCATAAAGAGACACAAAATGAACATAGAGACACAAAATGAATATAAAGAGACACAAAATGAAGATAAAGAGACACAAAATGAATATAAAGAGACACAAAATGAATATAAAGAGACACAAAATGAAGATAAAGAGACACAAAATGAACACAGAGACACAAAATGAACATAAAGAGACACGAAGACGAAGAAAATGTCCGCAAAGGGACACAAAAGAAGCAAAACAACAACAAAGAGACACAAAATGAACATAAAGAGACACAAAATGAATATAAAGAGACACAAAATGAAGATAAAGAGACACAAAATGAACACAGAGACACAAAATGACCATAAAGAGACACAAAATGAAGATAAAGAGACACAAAATGACCATAAAGAGACACAAAATGAACATAAAGAGACACAAAATGAATATAAAGAGACACAAAATGAAGATAAAGAGACACAAAATGAATATAAAGAGACACAAAATGAATATAAAGAGACACAAAATGAAGATAAAGAGACACAAAATGAACATAAAGAGACACAAAATGACCATAAAGAGACACAAAATGAACATAAAGAGACACAAAATGAACACAGAGACACAAAATGACCATAAAGAGACACAAAATGAACACAGAGACACAAAATGACCATAAAGAGACACAAAATGAATATAAAGAGACACAAAATGAAGATAAAGAGACACAAAATGAACATAAAGAGACACAAAATGAATATAAAGAGACACAAAATGAACATAAAGAGACACAAAATGAATATAAAGAGACACAAAATGAATATAAAGAGACACAAAATGAACATAAAGAGACACAAAATGAATATAAAGAGACACAAAATGAACACAGAGACACAAAATGACCATAAAGAGACACAAAATGAAGATAAAGAGACACAAAATGACCATAAAGAGACACAAAATGAACATATAGAGACACAAAATGAATATAAAGAGACACAAAATGAAGATAAAGAGACACAAAATGACCATAAAGAGACACAAAATGAACATAAAGAGACACAAAATGAATATAAAGAGACACAAAATGACCATAAAGAGACACAAAATGAACACAGAGACACAAAATGACCATAAAGAGACACAAAATGAAGATAAAGAGACACAAAATGACCATAAAGAGACACAAAATGAACATAAAGAGACACAAAATGAATATAAAGAGACACAAAATGAATATAAAGAGACACAAAATGAATATAAAGAGACACAAAATGAATATAAAGAGACACAAAATGAAGATAAAGAGACACAAAATGAACACAGAGACACAAAATGAACATAAAGAGACACAAAATGAAGATAAAGAGACACAAAATGAATATAAAGAGACACAAAATGAATATAAAGAGACACAAAATGAAGATAAAGAGACACAAAATGACCATAAAGAGACACAAAATGACCATAAAGAGACACAAAATGAACATAAAGAGACACAAAATGAAGATAAAGAGACACAAAATGAACACAGAGACACAAAATGACCATAAAGAGACACAAAATGAAGATAAAGAGACACAAAATGACCATAAAGAGACACAAAATGAACATAAAGAGACACAAAATGAATATAAAGAGACACAAAATGAAGATAAAGAGACACAAAATGAACACAGAGACACAAAATGACCATAAAGAGACACAAAATGAAGATAAAGAGACACAAAATGAACATAAAGAGACACAAAATGAAGATAAAGAGACACAAAATGAACACAGAGACACAAAATGACCATAAAGAGACACAAAATGAAGATAAAGAGACACAAAATGACCATAAAGAGACACAAAATGAACATAAAGAGACACAAAATGAATATAAAGAGACACAAAATGAAGATAAAGAGACACAAAATGAACACAGAGACACAAAATGACCATAAAGAGACACAAAATGAAGATAAAGAGACACAAAATGACCATAAAGAGACACAAAATGAACATAAAGAGACACAAAATGAATATAAAGAGACACAAAATGAAGATAAAGAGACACAAAATGAATATAAAGAGACACAAAATGAATATAAAGAGACACAAAATGAAGATAAAGAGACACAAAATGAACACAGAGACACAAAATGAACATAAAGAGACACAAAATGACCATAAAGAGACACAAAATGAACATAAAGAGACACAAAATGAAGATAAAGAGACACAAAATGAACACAGAGACACAAAATGACCATAAAGAGACACAAAATGAAGATAAAGAGACACAAAATGACCATAAAGAGACACAAAATGAACATATAGAGACACAAAATGAATATAAAGAGACACAAAATGAAGATAAAGAGACACAAAATGAACACAGAGACACAAAATGACCATAAAGAGACACAAAATGAAGATAAAGAGACACAAAATGACCATAAAGAGACACAAAATGAACATAGAGACACAAAATGAATATAAAGAGACACAAAATGAAGATAAAGAGACACAAAATGAATATAAAGAGACACAAAATGAATATAAAGAGACACAAAATGAAGATAAAGAGACACAAAATGAACACAGAGACACAAAATGAACATAAAGAGACACGAAGACGAAGAAAATGTCCGCAAAGGGACACAAAAGAAGCAAAACAACAACAAAGAGACACAAAATGAACATAAAGAGACACAAAATGAATATAAAGAGACACAAAATGAAGATAAAGAGACACAAAATGAACACAGAGACACAAAATGACCATAAAGAGACACAAAATGAAGATAAAGAGACACAAAATGACCATAAAGAGACACAAAATGAACATAAAGAGACACAAAATGAATATAAAGAGACACAAAATGAAGATAAAGAGACACAAAATGAATATAAAGAGACACAAAATGAATATAAAGAGACACAAAATGAAGATAAAGAGACACAAAATGAACATAAAGAGACACAAAATGACCATAAAGAGACACAAAATGAACATAAAGAGACACAAAATGAACACAGAGACACAAAATGACCATAAAGAGACACAAAATGAACACAGAGACACAAAATGACCATAAAGAGACACAAAATGAATATAAAGAGACACAAAATGAAGATAAAGAGACACAAAATGAACATAAAGAGACACAAAATGAATATAAAGAGACACAAAATGAACATAAAGAGACACAAAATGAATATAAAGAGACACAAAATGAATATAAAGAGACACAAAATGAACATAAAGAGACACAAAATGAATATAAAGAGACACAAAATGAACACAGAGACACAAAATGACCATAAAGAGACACAAAATGAAGATAAAGAGACACAAAATGACCATAAAGAGACACAAAATGAACATATAGAGACACAAAATGAATATAAAGAGACACAAAATGAAGATAAAGAGACACAAAATGACCATAAAGAGACACAAAATGAACATAAAGAGACACAAAATGAATATAAAGAGACACAAAATGACCATAAAGAGACACAAAATGAACACAGAGACACAAAATGACCATAAAGAGACACAAAATGAAGATAAAGAGACACAAAATGACCATAAAGAGACACAAAATGAACATAAAGAGACACAAAATGAATATAAAGAGACACAAAATGAATATAAAGAGACACAAAATGAATATAAAGAGACACAAAATGAATATAAAGAGACACAAAATGAAGATAAAGAGACACAAAATGAACACAGAGACACAAAATGAACATAAAGAGACACAAAATGAAGATAAAGAGACACAAAATGACCATAAAGAGACACAAAATGAACATAAAGAGACACAAAATGAATATAAAGAGACACAAAATGAAGATAAAGAGACACAAAATGACCATAAAGAGACACAAAATGAACATAAAGAGACACAAAATGAATATAAAGAGACACAAAATGAAGATAAAGAGACACAAAATGAATATAAAGAGACACAAAATGAATATAAAGAGACACAAAATGAAGATAAAGAGACACAAAATGAACATAAAGAGACACAAAATGACCATAAAGAGACACAAAATGAACATAAAGAGACACAAAATGAACACAGAGACACAAAATGACCATAAAGAGACACAAAATGAAGATAAAGAGACACAAAATGACCATAAAGAGACACAAAATGAACATATAGAGACACAAAATGAATATAAAGAGACACAAAATGAAGATAAAGAGACACAAAATGAACACAGAGACACAAAATGACCATAAAGAGACACAAAATGAAGATAAAGAGACACAAAATGAACATAAAGAGACACAAAATGAAGATAAAGAGACACAAAATGAAGATAGAGAGACACAAAATGAACACATAGAGACACACAGAGACATTTGGAGCGTTGGCTCCTGCTCTTGAGGTAAAACATGTTTAGGGCCCAGGTGTGAGCACAGGTTCTACTAATCTGTGCTCTAGATCACGTTCTCACTGCCTCTGTGCCCTTAAGAGCTTCTGTTGTTAACGAGCACATCAGTGAACACACGGCGTGTTTAGTTGTGAGCGCTGCTGAGGAAATGCTGCTCAGGTTTCAGTCCTCCAGAACATCTAGATGTGAACATGATCAGACAAAAACAGACACACTCATTTATCCTGTATTACAAACTTTATTCAGATAATAACAAACAGAATTACACAATCATTAACAATCATCTGCAGGTCCGTCTGATTCATCCCATCATTTGGATTCAAGATTTTACCTCAAATACTCTTTAAAAAACAAGCAACTACAGAAGAAGACAGGACAGAGGAGAACAATCCTGACAGCAGAGGACGCAGTGTGTTTACAGTGCAGGTCGTGGTGTGTGTGTGTGTGTGTGTGTGTGTGTGTGTGTGTGTGTGTGTGTGTGTGTGTGTGTGTGTGTGTGTGTGTGTGTGTGTGTGTGTGCGTGTGTGTGTGTGTGTGTGTTTGTTCCTTCTTCCAATAAAACCACTTATTTTTAGGATAAGTCAGGATCACCGGGATAAAGTCAGTAAGAATGCACAGATAGTACAGAGTGTGTGTGTGTGTGTGTGTTTAGACGTAAGCTCTGGCTGTATCTGGATCTGACTTGGCCGTAGCCGTGTAGACCTTCTGCGGTGGGTTTCCATAGTAACCGCTGCAAAACAAGAGAGACAGACTGTGAGATAAAGACACAAAACACAATGATCAATCCTCTCTAGTAGCACCAGGAGTCTGTGTGTCTCTGAGGGGAAGCTCTCAGCTCGTACCCTCTCTTCACCCCAGATGACGCTCTACTGCAGGCGGTGCAGAGAAAGGCTCCGCCCAGCATGGCCAGACAGGATCCTCCCCATCCCAGGAAGAGGCCGGTCCCCAGCTCGAACCTGCACACACACAGGGTCAGGGTTAACACAGGTTAACACAGGTTAACACACAATAACACACAGGTTAACACAGGAACACACAGGTTAACACACAGGTTAACACACAGGTTAACACAGGTTAACACACAGGTCAACACAGGAACACACAGAATAACACACAGAATAACACACAGGTTAACACAGGTTAACACACAGGAACACACAGGAACACACAGGTTAACACACAGGAACACACAGGTTAACACAGAATAACACAGGAACACACAAAATAACAGAATAACGGAGGGCAAGAAACCACATTTCACTGGTTCTTGTCTTTAAAAAGCAGGAAATCAACATGACAACAACCAGATAACTAATAATAAGAAATGGAAATAAATGAAATAATCAGTGAATTAATTTAAAAACAAATGAAACTCTTTGATTTTGGTTCATTTCCAACATTAAGAAAAGCTTTTTAAAATGAACTTGTCTTGTTACTTCAGAGCACCAACGTCTGTAAACACACTTTATCCATCCTCCATGTGAACAGATGTGGATTGTTGAACTGCACCAGATTAATTAATCACACATGATGAAACTGTTTATTATATTTAAGCTTCAGAGGATTCAGTGATTAGAATTAGATGCAGCCAGGGGATCGGTCTAAACTCTGGGCCGACGTGGACTCACTTCAAACCACCAGAGAACGGGTTGTGGAAGTCCTCCACGACCATGAAAGCGTACCAGGAAACCGCGATCATGCAGCACAGACCTGCGAAGCCACACAAACCAAAAGGGAGTTTTAAATCCTCAGTTTCATTCTTCTGAAAATCTGTGGAAGCTCTCAGTCCTGAAGTCACCGGGTTTATAAAACTCACACTTTGGTTCTCCAGATTCAGTATTTACAAGCATACATGTGGTTACACTTTCAAAATAAAGCTTGGTGAGAGACAACGTTGGGTTAGATTTTCAAAATAAAGCTTGCAGAGAAACAAACATCTGGTTAGATTTCCAAAATAAAGCTTGTTGAGTGCTTGTTGCACTTATTAGTAAAATATGGGTTGCTATGAAAGAGTGTCCGAAAATAAATATTTTTGCAGGTAAAGCTCACCTGCAAACTGCTGCTGCTGGTGAAAAACGTATAAATAAAGCAACGTCTGGTTACACTTTCAAAATAAAGCATTTGGTGAAACCAAAAATAAAACTAATCCAGGTACAACAGCACACAACCGAAAACAGGTGTTGAAGGTGTAAAAGTGTCCGACTCACCGGAGAGGATGCTCAGGATTCCTCCGGTGACGGCGATCTTGCCCTTGGACTGGTCCGTGGCCGAGCCGATCTTGATGCACTTGAGCCCCAGCAGAGACACGATCATGGAGCCGAGGCCGAGCAGCAGACAGATGATCATCAGAGCGCGACACGCCTGCACGTGACCTGCACAGAGGGAGCGACATCTGCACATTTACATCATGAACACCGTCACCAAATCAACACCACGGAGAAGCCAAGTCAGTCCTGGAAATACTTCAGGCTGATGGTGGACACGTGTGGTTGTCTGTGTTGGACCTGTGGTGTGACTGATGTTAATGTTTCCTTCATATCTGCTGCTCTCCGCTGATGTCAGTAAAACCACAGGTCCAACAGAGGTAACTAGATGTTTCCGTCCAGAGCCAAGCCTGAAGAGTTAGATTTAAACCAGAAAATCTAAAATACAAAAGTTTAAGACACAATATTTAGGGAAAATAGTTGATATACAGATAAAGTTATGGGGATAAAATCAAAATTGTGCAACTTTCATGTTTTTCTGTCTCACTACAGAACAAGCCTAACACATTTCAGACTTTACCTGTCACCGACAATTTCCTAATTTGTACATATAATATTTTTTATCCAAGTAAACACGTCATAAAGCAGTTAGAAAAGGCCAGAGGTCACAGAGACCGAATAACAGATGACACAAATGTTTCGGCGAGTCCAGACAGATGACACAGAGAGAGAGAGAAGACAGCAGCTGCTCCCTCTAGCTTTTATCAAACAAACGGGAGGAAATAGTGCGTTTGTTGGGGACTACTTTCAGCGGCGGATGAATCTACATGTAGACAATGGAGCTACTATGGGGTTTCAACAGATTGTTAATAAATCCATGTTTAAGCCTTATTATCCCAAACAAAATGTTTGTTATTTGAAGTGCAAATGAACCAAAATGTCTGTTCACATGTTAAAAACTTTATCATGAGTCCAGGAGGTCAAAGTTGAAGTAGGTTCCAACAAAGTTTGAAAGTTTAATCACAAATCAATGATTTCGGTCATATTTCTAAACTGTAAACTTGTATAAAATTCTGCGGTCAGAAAGTGGAATAGATTTATTGTATCTCTGTGGAAACACTATAAAAAGAAGAATCCTGTTTTGTAGATTTATCGTTTTATATAAAGAAAAAAGAAGAAGTGGCTGTAACTTTATGTCTGGCTGTGTTTTACAGTACCGAGCTGTTCTCCGGTCATTTATTGACGATCATAAAAACCTGCCACACCTTTTAACGACACTCAGAGAGTTTCAGGAGCTGGAAACTGAATCACACGGTCGAAGTTTAGCTTAAATTACAACATCAGGTACATCGGCCAGTTAAGGTCACCGACCAATCACAGACATTCATTCCAAGCTGCATTTGGGGGAAACGTGTCTGTAAAGATTCAGACGACATCTTTGGAATAATGCAGCCATTGAAGCAGAGAGTTTTGGGTTTCGGTGAAGAACCGGAACAACACGATGCTCTACATGTGTCTTTAACAATCACTTCTGACTGTGAAGAACAATAACTAAACTAAGGTGGAGAGGAAGCAACAGCACAGGCTGCCTCCTGCACTTCCCTCCATTTTATTGACAACGACGACGCTCAAAATGGCGCCCAAAAGATAAAGTGACACAGCGGGGGGGGGGCGGAAACAGTCAACTCATAGACTAGCTTCACTGTTATTACCTCCAGTTGGACACGACGGCATTCTGGTTTTGTCTTTGGAAAAAAAACTAGAACTAACTGATCTTCATTTGGCCTTTAGGCGGGAAGCCTCTGGCAGTAAAAACACACCAACCTTTGGACGAACACGGTGCCACACGACGTGTTGGCTCATTTCCTGTCCGGTGAATCTGATAAGAAAAATACTAAAACCTAGTTTAATGAGCGGTAGAAGCTGATTAACTTATGAGTTTATGAAACGTTGAAACACTTGTTTCGCTTTCAGGACGTTAACGCCAACTCACCAAGTCATCTTCTAAAAGCTTCCCATGATGTAATCTTAATGAATCCTTTCTAAACGAGATCCTTATGGAGTCTTAAAGTGTTTTAAAGAGTTTGAAGGTGATTTTATTTAATTTGGTGACGGTATCTGTTTGGCATCATTTTGTTTTCTATCGCGTCTTTAAACGATGACAGTCACCACCTCGTGTATATTATGAATTACCTGAATTAAACACTGTCACAGATGTCCGTACACATCTTTTACCCCAAAAGAACAAGAGCACTTGAAAACAGAAGCAAAAGCTGCCCGTGCTGTGACAGGATACCAGTGTGAAATCAGAAGGTTTTAAGGCTCAGAGGGCCGCGTCCTCGTCTTACCGGGGAGGTCGAGCATCGATTCAAAGTCTTTGCACTCTGCGATGCCGCCGCTGTTCTCGACACAGGAGTGCCACAAGTTCTCAAAGTGCCTCTGAGAGATGATGACGTTGCCGGACACGGTGGAGATCTTCCAGTAGTCGTTAGCCAGCGTCGCTCCGTTGATGAGCCAGGCGAGCATGCTCATGAGGAACCCGGTCGCTTCCACAGCCGTCGACATGATGGCAACGATTCCCACAAAAACTCTTCAGACGAAACAACAGAGACCCTCAGAGGAAGTCCAACTGCCACAAATAGTCTGGAAACACCAAAGCCGTCGATGTGGGCCTTCGAAATGTGTAACGACAGCAGGAGGGACGGTCACAAGGCCTGGTCTTCCTCAGGAAAGCCTCAGCGGGGGAACAGGATCGTCGGAGGCTCTGGTCTCTGTCCTTCACTTGTTAATGTGGCGTCTGTGGCTCTAACAGGAGGACTTTACACTCTGAGGGGCCATAAACTGTTAGGAACCACTCCCTGTAGTTCCCCACCACCTCCCACTCAGCACTCATGATGATGATGATGATGATGATGATGATGATGGTGGTGGTGACAGTAAGTCTTCAGCCACACCTCAAATAACCTCCACGACCATCTGCAGGAGACAAACGGCATCGGTGAGCGTGACGAGGGGCGCTGGAGGTCGGTCAGCGTTGGGGATGTTGTGTCATTAAGAACATTTCACAAGCAGACAGCAAACATGAGCGACAGTCTGAACACCTGAGCTGGACGGAGGAGGAGGGATGGAGACAGGACGCCATCACTCTGTACTAACGTAGACTGCAGGTTTCATGGTTCAATCAATAGGCGTGTTTAGATCTAGACCCACGTTGCCAGGTAACAGGAGGGGAAGGGGGGGGGACTCCCATTGGCTGGGAACTGGCTGAATTTAACCATGCAGACTTTACACAAGCACATACACAGTGATAGGAAGTAATGTGTGTGCGATATAAAGGAGTGACACAAAAAGGGTTGACGTCTCTCTGTGGTGTGAATGATGAAGGTAATTTTGGGTTTTTATGTTGGAAACTTGTGTCCCTCAGCTGGAGGCTAAAGTCAGTCTGTAGTGTGAACACAGCGTGAGGTGCTGCTGCTGGTCGCCAAGCCGCTGTCGCTACTGGCCGCTATGATGATGTTGGAGGAGACGAGAGCGTCGTCCTTTCAGCAAAAGCAACCTAAGAAGGAAGTCAGGTCACGTTGCCATGGAGCCACAGAGTCTACGGCGGGTTAATGGGACAACAGGACACCGCTGGGCATCGTTCCCTTTAACCTCAGCCACGTGGTTATTATTGCAAACATGATGGCGAAGGTGCTTTAAGCTCAACAAAATACTCGTTTTAACCCAAACCACGATCTTCCCCTGAAGCCCCTCCAAAGCTGTCACACCATAAAACAGATTCATTCAGTCACAGAAAGACGTATTTATTCTATAATGCTACCAGGTGGTTATTGTTTCTGTGGGTTAACCAGGACGCCTCAGTCCCTCCAGACCAGGGGTCACCAACCTTTCTGAATCTGAGAGCTACTTCATGGTACTGAGTCAGACGAAGGGCTACCAGTTTGTCACACTCCTCTGAAATAACAAATGAGCTCAGTTTGCCTTTAGTTATATATTATTATTATTGATTAATGATACTCATCTATGTGAAGACACTGATCACATTAGTGATTTTTTCACAATAATTATCAACAATGACTTAACAAGGTGGGAAACAGATAAAATCAATATTACACATCTAATTTCTATTAATCTCAGCAATTGTTTAAATTTTCAGATGATCACTTCTACAACATTTCATAGAACAAATGTTCCATTTTCACTGCCCACTGACAAAGAGCCTTTAAACACATCATCAACTATGTTTGTAAAAGTTATCAATTAAATAATGTTTAAGAAAAATCAACTTTCATAGTTTTAAATAAATCTTACCACATTTTAAACTAATGAACAAATCTGCGGCATTTTTAACAAAATGATATGTTTACATTTCATGAACACACTTTTGAATTGAACACAATTAAAAATCAATATTTTTATTTAACGTTGCCATGACACCGCCATGTTGCCCCTGACAACATCTGGTATCTGTTTGAAAATGTGGAGCTCTAAACGAGGCTTCGGCTGCTTGTTGGGATTTTTCCTCCGGCCTGGTGAAAACAGACTGCTGCTTACCCAAAGCTGCCTTCAGCTCACGGGCTGTTTCTGCCCGTAGCTTCCCGGTGGGCAGTTAGCATGCTAGTTAGCATGGCAGTTAGCATGCTAGTTAGCATGGCAGTTAGCATGCTAGTTAGCATGGCAGTTAGCATGCTAGCTCTGTGGCCCGTAGTGAAGTGTCTCTCCACATTGAGCCGCTTTGTCGTCGCCCCGCAAATAAGACACACGCAGTTTTCTTTCACAGTAGTAACAAAGAACTCTTCCTCCCACTCACTGTGAAAATGATGAGCTTTCTTTCTTTTTTCTGACATGTTTTCTGGGTTAGAAACCGCATTCAGCTCCTTCATCTCCGCTGCGCCCGCTAGCTTACTCTGCACGAGCGCCACAGTTTTGTCATGCGCACAATACTGACCTTTGACCTTTGACCTTTGAACTCGAAGAGGTCAGAGTTCACCTAAAACTATCTAAACTAATTCTTTTATTTATCTCCTCAATCTGAATGTACATGTTGTTATATATTATTATTAGTAGTAGTAGTGGGTTTTATTTGTATTATTATTTTTACTTTTGTGTTTGAAGTTTATTCTTATGCTTTTGGAGCTGTGTGTAACAAAAATTTCCCCCTGGGGATTATTAAAGTAATTCTGATTCTGATTCTGGTTCTGGTTCTGGTGAGTTGTGCTATTTTTAGAACAGGACCCATATGTGACCCATATGTTTGATACCCCTGATCTAGATCAATGTTCATGATGTTTTGAAAATGTGGAGTTGTCCTTATTTAAAGGTTATTACGCTGTGATTTTACTGGAGATCAAACTGGGCCCCTGAACTAAAATGAGTTTGACAGCCCTGGTCTAGATATTCAGTCATGTGAGCTGACAGCCGTCACGGCACTTGATTTATTATCTGTGGTCAAATCAAAACTGTGGGAGGAAAAGAGGAAAAGAAGTAATAAGTATTCACGCTGTAGTTTATACTTCAGATATTAAAGCTCGTTCTGTCAGATGTTCATATTTGATTCTGTCCTCTGTGCATCTTATCATCAAATATAACTCAGCTGTTCTTTGCACTCAGAGATCAGAGCTAGAACAGAAACTAGAACAAGCAGCAGCAGCAGTTATTGCTGTGAAACTGAGATAAACGTTTATTACAGTGAAGTTTCCTGAATGGCTGCTCAGCATCAGTGTTTTAGCTTTTCTTTTCTTTTGTTTCCTGTGTTGGGGGGAACTGAGCTGAAGCCTCTGCAGTGACCCTCCTGACTTCTTCTGTTTTACATACTTTCCCCCGATGAATCAGCGAACTGTTTGTGAGCGCTGAGAGAAAAAGGAGAAGTCAGACGCTGCAGCAGGAAACATGAGGACAATCAACATTTACATGTCCAAATAGGGAGGTCCAGGTGAAGAGGCAGTGAGATGGTGTCGTCCATCACTGCTTCCTCAAAGTCCTGTTGATTTAAAAAACACTAACGCTTTACTGTGTTGTGAACTGTTTTAATTCACTTATCATAAATATAAGTTATTGTCCTCTGATCTTGTGTTGTTCCCTTTGGGTTGAATCTTTGCGTGAAGGTGTCGTACAGATGAAGACATCACGATAACATTTACCATCATCATTATCACTGCTGAGTTTCCTCTGAGGGGATGACAGCTCACGTCTGGACGTCGGATGTGAGACGATGTTTGCTGCTGCAGATGTGTGAGCTGCCTGATGGTTTCAGGGGAAAACAAAGAGCAGGATAAAGCCGACAGCTGGCAGCTTGTGTGAGTATCTGTGTTTTACAGCTTTATGGTCGGAGAGAGTTAATGTTTGATCGTCCTGAGAGTCCAAAGTCTGACGCTTGACGCTCTGTGTGACCTCTCCAGAGACAGAAACACAGAAACCACCAGACTGCAGAGAGACAGAAGATAGTGAAGAGAATAAAGTGTGCTGTTAAAGGGGAAACCCAACCTGTTTCTTTCAACACTCTCATGAAAACTAACAGGAAAATCTACCAGATTATCAGCTGGTGTAGCTTCGTCTGTCAGCAGCGTCACAGCCGTGAAAGATGTAGTGATGAAACCTTCCAGGTGTGTAGCTGAGATAAAACAACAGAGCAGGGTGTCATATGTGCTGTGGGAGGAAGTGAAAGCACAGAGCCTCGTAATTCATTATCCTCTCATCCCAACATTACGTCCCCTCTCAGTCACCCGACCCTTAAGGAGAGGCGTCGTAGACCAGGGACGGATGGGTTAGGGTTAGGGCTGATACATACAGACCATGATTTTAGAAGTGTCTTTCCAGCATAGATGTGCTCGGTGTGCCTAGAGAGGCTGAAACAGCTGCAGCAGAAACATCTGTATGAGGAAAAGAACAGTAAACCGTGTAAACCTGCTCTGGTGGAAGCACCAAATACAGAAGCACAACGTGGGACCTTTAAATGGTCCCAAGTTCACCATGTTTGTGCTTCTATAAATTCATTTCAGTAGCTCTGATAAAAGCGTCAGAGGATCCACTTGAGGCGGCGAGATTATTAATCCACACACATTTAATTAATGTGAACTTTGACCTGCGCTGACGCTCTGCTGACCAACAGCATCTGTTTTATTTATCATCATTAGAGTGAAGACGTTTCCACCAGCACCAGACGTCTTCTGAATAAACTGTGTGAACTTTTTATCGACTGAGCAAAGCCAGCGAGCTTCACGTCCCCTCTTCAATAACCTTCAGTAAACTGAAGAGTGGAGAGAAAATGGAGAAGTTGTGACCGAGCTAACGGTTAGCTCCCCGGCTAGCAGCCCCCCCAGCGAGGCCTCTGGCCCCAGGCTCATGTCTCTGTGGGGTCCCTGACTGTAAACTCCCCTACAGAAGAGATCAGGATCTCGACTGTGATCTAAATCAAGACCACCGATCACTTTACTCTGGGGTTCTTTCACAATAGGTGATTGTGATCGAGTTAAAAAGGAACAAAGAGAAGAGCTGCACATACCAGCAGCTCAGCAACACCGTGCTCTCTCATCAGGATGTTGTGACTTTAACCTGTAAATTACAGGTGACAGCTGACGCCCTGAGGGAACCGACAGGTCGGACCGGCTCTGCGGCCCAGAATCCGGCCTCAGCATCCGGGCGCACCAGCTTTTCTCAGCAGATCCAGGACAGACAGCAGCGACGCACACATGGCTTCTGCTCTTCAGCTTGTCATGTGTTTGGAGCAAAAGCTCAAAGAGCCAAATAAAGTCTGACAGAAACCTGGATCATGTGGATCTGAGACTAAAGGATTAACGGGGAAACGTCATCTTAACAGCGGATTTCAGGGTTTTATTCACTTCCAGGAGGAGCTGAGGGACAAATCCAGAAATGCTCACTGCATGAAAAACAAAAGCACTTTGCAGGTTTCCTTTGGCGCTCTGGAGTATCTGCTGTTTTCTGGATCAGTTTGGGTCTTTTGAGTCTGGATCAGACCGCTGGTCTGGACATGGCGGACCTGACGTGACGTCGTCCTCCTCTGGCTCTGGACATGAACCCTCTGGTCATGAGACGTGCTGAGAGTCTGCTCGTGATGACGATGCTGCTGCTGGACTTCACAAACTGTGAGTTCAGCTTCGCGCTCAGCCGACACACAAGAAGCTCTTTCACTTTCTACTTTGTTTGCAAAAGTCCCAGAAGTGGCTCAGATCAGGTGAGGGGGAAAGTTTCTGCTCAAACAAACAGTAAAAACTGGAAAACACGTCAGAAAAGGAGGCCCGGCAGCCCTTAGTGTTTTGCTAATGCATGCAGAAGAATCTACCTGTGGTTACCCAGAACACCCTGGGCTGCAAACACCTGCTGAGACGTCAGCGTGTGTTTGCAGAAGCGGGAGAATCTACTTCTGCCACCGCTGATTCTAGAAGTATTTATTTCTCTCATAATCAGCGTTGGAAACGACCGTCCTGGTTGAATCTGTGGTGCAAAATGATAATTTGATAAAAGGGTAAAAGGAGCCAGTGGAAGTTATTGAAACAATCAATAACACACTGATTGAATTCATCTAATCCACATCAGCAGGAGCCCCCCCCCCCCCCCCCCCTCTTTATCAGCTGCTGTCTGAGATTAGATTTAAATAAATTATATAATGATAATAATAAACTATATTTATACAGAACTTTGTGCTTTACAAGACAAAACCAGACAAGAAACCAGTTAAAATGAGAATCAAACCGAATGACATGAAGCAAAAACAATCCAAAGAATGTAGCCTAAGACAGCATGAATGATAGAAATGAATAACTGCCATCGTGCCCACAGGCGCTTGGATGCTGCCTCCTCCCAGCTGTGTCTCCATGGAGTCGGTCAACATGAAGCACGTGCTGAGGTGGCGTCCTCTGCAGGCGCCCTGTGACGCCGCAGTCCTCTACTCTGTGCAGTTTCAGGGGTCAGTTACACACTTTATCTATTTATTTATTTATTTTTACTGAGGGTTAATAAATGCACCATTTCCTCCTGTTAGAACAACAGTGAGCAGGTTTTTTTTAGGAATATAAAACAATATATAAGATTAACATCCAATGAGCCACAGACAGGAAGTCAGACAGCACTGAAAGGCTGTTGGTGCTGATAAAAAAGGAGAATGTAGAACAACACCAACATGATCCTTTAATTCACATGTGACATTGAATGCACCGCCAAGACAGTATTTTATCACAAGTTTACAAAAGATGAAAAGTAAGAAATGATGTCTGGACACGACAAACACTGGACACATATGTGAGTATTTGCATTTTACAGGTTAAACTAAAAATCATTTTCTCTATTCATTCATTCATTATTTGCTTTATGAAAATATAAGAAAAACATGAGTGGACAAAGTTCACACAGTCAAATGTCTTTGCTGATTTGTTTGACAGCCTGAAATGTTAAGATATTCATTTAAATATCACGAGGGACTGAGAAAACAAGACAGCGCTCACACTGGAGAGGCTGGAAGAAGTGATTTTAAATAAAACACTTAGCTTTCCTGATGTATCTGCAGTAAGTAGAATAAATAAACTTTGCTGACTGCGACGGTGCAGCTGATACCTGCAGGTCAGTGTGAGAGGGAAAAGACACACCTGTCCGGATGGACGAAAGCAGGTGTGTCTGTTGTCGGTGACACTCAGAGTCTGAGTTATCTCAGCTGTCAGTCACAGACCAGAAGACTGAATCAGCTGAGTGCTTAAAGACACTCATCTTAAGTTTATTTAATTCTTCGTCATGCTGGTTCAACCCGTTTCCTCCCTCTGTCTCATCATCTAATCATCCAGCATAATTTTATCATGGGGAATATTCTTCTGCATTCACTGATGAACTCACACTGACATATTTGGAAACTCTGGGACACTAGAAGGTTAAATAACCGTGTCCAGGTTTGAATAATTCACCTGTTCACCGTGTCCGGGCCCCTAAAAGTGCTTTCGCTCGTCCAATCGACTTCATATGTGACACCGAACTCCCTTCGGCCGTCAGCAACACAACCCCAACGTGTGAAGGTGCTGGGATGAAAGCTGTCAGACAGACAGACAGACAGACACACAGACGGACGGACAGACAGACGGACAGACAGACAGACAGACGGACAGACGGACAGAGATCCCTTCCTTCATATGTAGACACCTGTGTTTCCACCACACAGCTGGTCGGCCTGATGGGGCGAACAACACGCCCCCACTGACACATAATTTCACTCAATTTAGTCAATAACAGTCAAAAGATAAAGACACTAAATCAAAAAAAAAGCAGCCCACACCCAGAGCCCCCCCCCAGGTCAGGTGGAGAAGACCTGGGTGGAGCTACGGAGAGGAGAGGCGAAGGGACAAACACCATAAATCCTCCGATGGTGGATCTACAACAGTAAACTGGGAGAAATGTGGCCTGACAAGTCGGCCCCACCCACAGCAGACCGAGCACTGACTCATGTTTACATCTGAATTCATTCCACGGAGCTGCAGCCAACAGAAGAAAAACACCACTGTGAACCACCGGCATGTACAGTAGCAGTGTGTGTGTGTGTGTGTGTGTGTGTGTGTGTGTGTGTGTGTGTGTGTGTGTGTGTGTGTGTGTGTGTGTGTGTGTCCTCAAACAAAACAACTGACAACTCAGATGCCTTTGATGTTTTATGGGCTCCGACCTGATAACCACATCAGCAGCAGCACCTGCATGTAAATATGAAAGTAGTTTTGTATTTCAGAGCTCAAACAACCTTCTGCTGTCGTGTGACGAGACGCCCGAACAAACACGAGACGCTCCTAACAAAGATTATTGTGCGTCTCTCGGCCCTGCAGGGAGTTTGAGCTGATGGTCCTGAACGGCAGCTGGGTGGACGCTCCTGACTGCCAGCACACTCCTCACACTCACTGCGACCTGACCTTTGACCTGGGCTCCGACTCCGACTACAACATCCACGTCAGAGGGCGGTGCGGCCCTGAGCTGTCGGCCTGGACCAAACTCAGCCGGCCCTTCAACCGCAGAGACAGTAAGGAGCAAAGTTTAATGTCGGGAAGGTTTCCTCTGTCTTTTTATTGATAACAGAAGCAGCACATAAACCAAAGAACGTGCCGTTGGCTCTACTGTTGTTGGTGGGTTAGATAACGGCCTTTTAGTCCAATGGGACACGGTTGGGGTCCTGGCATTGTTGGGCCTTATGGAGAAATAACCGGGCGGGGATGAGGTCGGGCGCAGGGTGAAACGGACTTTGACACAACTACGGTAAAGTCCTTAAAAAGTTAACGCCACATAATGATTCACTCGCCGTCTTTCCAGAGCTGCCCAGACATATTTCCTCCACACGTTGTGCAGAACGTGAGGAACAACACAGTGAGAGTGGAGGCGATCTGTCTTTGAACTAAAAAACGTCCTCATAGTTTTGAAATCTCGTGCTGGCAGCGGTCCTCGTCGTGCCCGAGATGACGTTGGCGGCGGTGAGCGACGGCCTCCAGGTGTCCTTCAACAACCTTCCTCTGACGGCTGCCATCAGCGTGGCCGTGTGGAAGAGAGGCGACGAGCAGCAGGTCAGAGGTCACAAGCTTCTTGTCCCACCCTTCTGTCACATCCTGTCTTTCTTCCTCTTCCTCCCCTTCGTTCTCTCCTCCATCCTTAATGCCCCCGTCCTAATACATACTCCCTATTTCTTCTTCTATACCCTTCTTTCATCTCGTCTTTTCCCCCCTTCGTCCATTTACTTGCATCCTCCTATAATCTCTTCCTCCTTTGATGAAATGAGTTCACCTGCAGCACAATTTAGTTAAAAATAAAGAAATTGAATTCTTAAAGAACAGACTTGTTAAACTTGTGTCTGCGTCGCCTTCAGGCTGCTGTGTACTCGATGCCAGCCGACCAGGGGGCGCTGCATGTCGCCGCCCTGCAGGAGGGAGCGGTGTACTGCGTCAGAGCTCAGACCGTCCTGGACTCACAGCTCCACAGCAGAAGCACCGACACCCAGTGTGTGTCCATCACAGGTACGAGTTCTCTACATGTCCCAGAAACACCTCACACTCAGTGCTCTTACTTTCCAAAATGTCAGCACTGTACAGGAATGTCACCACTTTCTAAAACGGCTTTCAATTTATGACTTTGAAGACTTTTTCCTAAATGTTCTCACTCTTGACATTCTGGCACAAATCCTTAATATATTCATGCATTATAAAGAGTATGACTTTCTCATTTTGCTAAAATGTCCCCACTTTCCTCCACGTTAACCCGAAAATGAACTACAAACTGGTGATGGTAGCTCACCTGTCCTCAGGTGGAACGACAGGTCCTGGTGTGATGTCAGCAACACGCTGGCCACAAATACAGAGTTTATCAAATTAAATTAAAATGTCCTGTTTCCTTTTTGTCAGAAAATGGTTAAGAAGTCATGACATTTATTTATTATTTGCTCTCAAAGTGGAAGTGTTTTGAAAATTAAAGAACACTTAAGACTTGGCTCCAAAAAGAAATGCTGGTTTCTTGTCTGCTTTTATTGTGAAATCAGTGTCTGTGTTTTTCTTAAATAAGTGTTTGTCTTTGAGTTTCAAGAAAAGTGCTCTATGACTAAAATGTGTTGTTATTGCTGTGATAACTATTGAAGCAGAACCTTTCTTCATCGTTCATCTGCAGGTCCAGACGTCGCTTGGAAGAAGCCGACGACCGTGACCGTGACCGTCATCGTCATGGCGGGTCTCCTGTTCGCCGCGTTCTGGTCGACCGTTCGCTGCCCCGCAGACGCCTGCCAAGCGTATTTCCGTAAAGAGCCGCTGCCCCACTCACTGGTCAGCGCCACCACACAGAAATATACACTTCCATAATACAAGATCCTACAAACTAACAGCACTCGAAATGTGCACAAAAGTCATTCTTTACATTTTAGAAATACAAAATACATAACGATTACGACATAATTAGCCCACGTGTGCGTGACAGCAGTCGTGTCAAAGGCAAAGTGAATGGTGTGGTGCTACTAAACAGACAAATAATATTCTTGGGACGTACAGAGCTTAACAAATGTCTGAGACCAGCCGTCATAAAAAGGAGAAGACACAAATATTTTAGAAATCTGTCAAAAACTTGTTTCAAATTAAACATTGTATTTTTATTTATTAGGCAAATAACAAAGTGGAACAACTAAATAGTCCTAATTCACAGATTTTAACCAGAAATCCCTGATTCCTCCTTTCCACCGTCTGTTGTTGTTATTGAGCTCCAAATAGTTCCCAGCTGTTCCCTCAGACTTGCTTTGGATTAAATGTGTGTGTGATCTATTTTTTAATTCAATAAATCCCAGATCTGTTCGATAGGATTCAAGTCTGGACTCTGACTTGTCCAGTCCATCAGTTCCTCTACTCCAGATTCCTTTTACATCATTTCAAATCCATCATTGTGATTAAAGAGCTGCACATACTGGAGGGTTAACCATCACAGGAACTAAAGAAATAATACTGTTAATTTAGGGCAGCGGAGGCAAACACCTGACACTGGGTGGAGGTCTAATACATTTGTTAAGCTCTGTATATCCAGAAAAACATTATGGTGGTTGTACTTGCAGATTTGAATATTTTCCTTGTAGTTATTTTTTGGTTCTTATGATAAAATTCTTAAATAAAAGGTATATTTCATATTTTTGAAGCAGGCATGAGATCCTGCATCATAAATGTATTCTTGAGACAGATTAAGTGTGCGATGAATGTTTGAATGAAATCTGTCCACCGCTGCAGAAACCCGACTGGGACGTTCAGATCCCGATGGGCCCTGAGGAGGAGGTGCTTTGTGAGCGGATCCACGTGGTGCCGAGTGTCGAGAGTCACGGCTCACCTGGAGCACCAGAGTTCTCCTGAGCTTCCATCCGTTGTGGATTTTGTGGAGTGTGTAAATGTTTCAAGAAAGAGCCGCTGAGCTTTCAGATCTCGGGGCAAAAACTGGAACCAAGAGAAGAACCAGGAGGAACCAGAACAGAGATGGAGCTGATCACAGAGGAATGTTTGACGGCCTCCAGCCTCCGGTGATCCCCGGTTTAATGACGATGACCGACTCCACTTGAAGACTTTTGTTCACGTTTAAGTGCCAAAGAGGCCGTAGGGACCTGGTTCTCGTCCACTTGGAGCAAAAGAGGAAGTTGGTGGACGTTTTAAGTTTCCAGCTGTAACACAGGTCAGTGCTGCTGACGCTGATCGTTGGTTCGCCTACGTTTGTTCGCAAACCGCAACCACGTGGCTATTTAACCAAAGCCAAACAAACCAAATCTTAACCACTGTGTTGTTTTTCCAGCAGACATTTGTGACAGAAAACCAGACGAGTTACAAACAACTTATTTTGCCATTTAATTTGAGGAGTTTTACAGAAAATAGTTCATTTCACCAGTCT
This sequence comes from Pempheris klunzingeri, assembly GCF_042242105.1. Lineage (NCBI taxonomy): Eukaryota > Metazoa > Chordata > Actinopteri > Acropomatiformes > Pempheridae > Pempheris > Pempheris klunzingeri. The sequence continues at coordinate 1,498,593 of NC_092026.1, forward strand.
AAAAATAAAAGTGATCAAAAATGTCATTTGACAAGTGATTCAGATCTTTATTCTGTTGTTTATTCTGTCATTGCATGATGAACAACATTTAAATTGTAAGTTAAAATAGCAAAACGTAATTGTAAAATGGCTTTTAAATTGGATTTTTTTGTAATTGCAAGCATCAAGGTCATAAAAGACCGTATAATTAGACATGATAAACACTCTTTAGAGGATAATGACTATGGTGGATCAGCAGCTCTTCATCTCCTCACGCTGGCTTCAAAATCATTGTTTTGTTCTTTTGTCCTTTTTGTTCTAAGTTCTTTAAAAGACAATCCAATGATCCGCCATGTTGGATGTTTTGAATGTGATGTTGTTGGTTGGTCACATGGAGGATCAACGGTGTGAAGGGACGCAAAGTGAGCGAGCACAGGTGGAAACAATCAGGGCGGCGGTCACACAGGTGGTCACTTCCTGTTGAAGGTGATTGAACCTGTGTGTGTGTGTGTGTGTGTGTGTTGCTGAAATGGTGATGTGAATAAATTCAACATGTTTAAACCAACAATTTTGAGAGCTTTCACCAAAACTACTGAACTCAGATCATCACGACTCTTTAGCATTATACTGTGTGATAACATATATTATGTAAAACTATAATAATCATAATTTTACGGACACAGTTTATGAGTTTCCATTTTATTTTATCATCACTATGAATAAGATGTTGCGGTTATGAGAAAAGAAACCGTCTTATGTTGTAATTATGAGAAAGGTGTCTCTTGTGATTTCATTACAGGAAGAAAAGCAGCAGCATCTTTGATTGTGGTCACAAACTGAAAAACAAATGAATACATAACAGGCAAGACAGAGGATCTTTAGATTCATGATCAGTTCATCAGTCAAATCAAATCAGTCACAAAGATTCAAGATCCATAGAAACAGAATCGTGGAAACATTCCTCCTTTATGATGATGGTTGTATATTTACATGATCATTTGTTCACATGTGTGCATTTAGTACCTCAGTAGTGGAAAAAACATAAACACACAAGCTTTTAGCTCTGATTTGAACCCTAAAACAGACGAAGACTGTTTCAGCTGTTTGCTCTGTTCTCTCCATCAGGTCGAAGTCTGGACACTGACTTCAGCGGCCGGCGAGAATCCAACTGCAGTCACTGCTCGGACTCTGAACTTGTACTCTGTGTCAGGAATCAGGTCGCTTACTGTGACCTCTTGTTCAGTGTTTGATGTTGTCTGCTCTTTCCATTCATCCTCTCCACTGACAGCGTACTTAACAGAGTAGGAGGTGATGTTCTCTGCTCCAAATTTGGGTGGAGAAATCTTCAGTGTGACGCTGTCGTTGGTTACGTCACTCGCTGTGACTGATTCAGGCTTTGAAGGCGGCTCAAAGTTGTCATTGACAGAAAAGCCGTCTTTATAGATGCAGATGCTTGAACCTTTCTGGGTCTCATTTGTTAGTCCCACCGTCAGGAACTTTGTGGTCTTGTTCTCCTTGTTGGCCTCTGCAAAATCACCGAAGAGCTTTGCCTTGTGCACCATCGCATCTCCGACTTCTTTTGAGGCGAACCATTGGTCCTTCTCTGCATCCTGAGCATGTGGATCTGGTTTGGGTGTTTGTTTCAGATAGTCTGATAGAGCTGAGAGGAACGGTTCAGGACTTCCCAGTGAGGTGAAAACAAAGCAAACTGCATCCTCGGCACTGAGAACTTCCTTGTACAGGGCCGTGTGAGACGGGACGACCTTGGTGTTTTTCATCAGGTTGGTCAAAGCTTTTACGATGCAGATTTCTCTCTCTTTCCAGTCCATCCACTCGTTCAGGCTTTTGCTGTTAAAAGGAGAGATTATACTCATTTTGAGTATAATCTCCTGTCTCTGTCTTCCGTGGATCAATGGAAGTGTCATTCCCATGTTTTGTTGGAAAGTCAGCTTAAATTTGGATAACAATTCTTTAAAGGTTTTAATCTTTCTGCTGATCTGTGGGAACTGCTCGGCGGTGCTTCTCAGTGCATCATTGCACCTGATTTCCAGCTCACCGAAGTCCTCCAGGACAGTCTGCGATTTGTCTACTACCACAGCACTTATCTCACGCACAAGCTTATAGGCAAAAGAATGAAATCGTGTCAAAGGCATCAACCAGACCTTCAACGGTATAGCATTTTCGCCGTTGGCTCCCAATAACTTTGGCAGGTTTTGGTAGACTTCTATGGCGTCTTGAAAAGACGTTGGGGTTTGTTTAAGGGAAAAGTCCCCGAGGAATGTGCAGGAGAATTTCTCAACTGTTTTGGTGTCTGTGGCGTTCATTTTCAAGGAATCCTTAAGGTTCATCACCATGTTGGAGGCCTTCTTGAGAATCCCACTAAAGTTGTTCTCATACTCTTCGTAACTTTCGTCTTCAGACACCTCCCGGTCAAAGACAAAGAAGGCTTGTGCCCCATAAAGGATGCCTGTGACCACATGTGTAGCTATTCCTTCCTCAAAAACATAAGGATACTTCACATTGCCTCTTCCAAGATGATCCATCGACAGCTCCTGGAACTTTGTTGTAGCTTCGTACTTCATCGTCACTCTGGCCTGGTTTCTGGACGTCTTCTTGCTGTTGAGGTATTTGGCCGATCCTGAAAGATTTATCAGTCCAAAGACGATACTTGCCTTCAGGGACACCCCGATACTAAGTGCTGAAGATTTTTCTGAAATTGATTCTGATGCAAATATCTGAACGTCATTGTACTTCTGGGTTTTTTCTACTACATGATGTGTCAGATCGTCGCGGTCCCACAGTGACATGCCTGCAAAAAGAGAGAAAATTAAGTTTGGTTTCTTTAACCTTTCACCTGTTTGTGTTACTGTATTAATGACCTTTATTTACAGGTTAATACCATTAAGTATCTCACTGTTTTCAGGATAAATTGGGCTGCTCAGAATGTCATTATTGTTAATATAAAACTTGTTTTTTCGCCTGTAATTCCATCGATTTTCAACACACAGTAAATACATGTACTGATGATGGAGATTGTTGGTGTGATGAGACACCATGTGATGTCCGTGTAAAACAGTCCAAAGAAACTAATTATTTCTGGTGTTGGATCAATTACATTTGTTTTACTCTCATCAGCTGTTGATGCCATTAACTTGACATTGAATGAACTAATTATAATTCCCTCGAATCACACGCAGAGACAAGTGACTTCCTGCTACTGGTTTATTTGGCTTCTCTCCAAATTCACTGTGAAAACTAAACACACACAGCATTAACAAAATATAGACTGTTAGCTTAACATGAAAACAGCAAGTGTAATTCCATAAAGTAAAATACAAACAATTAAAACAAATATCTCGTTGGCTGCAAGAGAATAGTCTTCATATCATCAACGTCTATTTACATTAAACCAAAGTCCGTTACGATTAGCGTGTGAGCGTGCAACACATCCATGCTCGCGGGTTTCTTCTCCTGTGTTTTCCAAATCATCTCACTCATGCTGCAGCAGCCCAACAGGAAGAGCACGCAAACTTTTATCTCCAAAATAAGAGTAACACTACATCTTGTCCTAAAGTGAAATGAGGTGGTGCAACTTAGATCAATTCTCACTTATGAAATTGGCCTTTGAGAAGGTGAACAAATGACATGACTCATGCAGATAATAAAACAGCAGTTACACTAAATGATAAATGTAACTGCAGCCTTTTGCTAAAGTATCAAAGAACACTTTACATTATTTTTGACAGAATTTGCTGTACGAGAAACAGAAACCTCTAAAAGTCTGTATGAAAACCACAAGATGTTGTTCAAGTCCTGCTGGATAAATATCACTTTATTATCTGTCTCCGATTGATATGTTTGATTCATAAACATCTACATAGGTACATTTTGCACCTACCTGGGATGAGCGCGTGATGGCGGCAGTCGTACAGCTTCCCGAGAGTGAACGGCCGACCGAGCGCCGCCACTGTCGTCGTGTTTCTGTTTTTTGGGTCCATCGCTCCGTCTCTTAATCAGAGAAAACACACGACAGCCCTTTAGTCACCATGAGAGTGAGAGGACAGTTTCATTTCTTATCTTAAACCATCCGTCCGTTCGTTGTCTACACCGCTTATCCTTCAGGGTGGGTCTGGACATTGGGATTTGAAGCTGGAACCTTCAGTGCTAAACGCCGCTTAGCTTCAACCTTTCTCACTTTTTTTATGATGTTTTCCAACTTGGATTCACTAAAGTGTTTTCAGTGCTGCCTGCTGATTCCTGGGAAGGTCTTACTCCAAAAAACAGAGACAAAAGAGGAACCCACAGAAAAACAGAACAAACTTTAGCGCCGTCAGTGTTTGTATTAGGGGAGAAAATATCAGTACTCACCGAGCGTCGTGTAGAGCTGGTAGAGGGATGGTTTTATAATCTGATGTGATGCCACAGAAAATGCTGAAAACGACAGAATATTGTCACGACAACACTTTATTTAATAAGGCAGGGAAAAAACAGGGACAATGGCAAAACACTAAGGCTAAACTAGCAAAAGACGAAAAAACAGGAGCGAACAGACAAAACAAAATCAAAACACTAAGAACAGAAATATTCAGGCCAAAAGGCAAAACTAGAAACACAACACAAAGGATCAACTGAAAGAAAACGAAGCTAGACTAATCTCAAGAACGGTACTCCAACAATCAAATTCAAGAACAAGACAGCACAGAAAGACACGACACTGGACGTGACGAAGTGGCACAGGACAAAGGGAGACGCAGACAATAAATACACCAGGTGATGGGAACAGGTGGAAACAATCAGGGAGGGGCCAGACAATCACAGACGGCAGGAAGTAAAACGAGGGGAAAACAGGGTTGCTACAAAATAAAACAGGAAATGACAAGACAACATGAGTCGAGACAAAAAGCTGAACTTAACAAAATACAGGATCATGACAAATATGTTAGTTTACAGGTGAACTATCAGGTGTTGTAACGGACAGCAACCTGCGACTGATGAAGGTTGTCGTGCCAAAATAATGATGTCAGTAACATTTACTGGTTATGATGGTCTGATTATCTAAAGTGTGGCTGTATGAGCTCCTTGTGCTGTTTGTGTTGTTCTGTTTTAAACTAATTAGATGTAATGTTTAGAGTTTTCACAGTGAAATCAGCTTCACTTTGTACTACTTTACATAAATGCAGCACACCTACCTCCACTGTACATACTGTTGTTATGAGTACTTATATTGTTCTGTTCTTGTTCTTGTTGTTGTAGTTTATTCTAATTTTCTTACTGTACACAGAGAGACGAGTCAGATTCCTTGTTTGCTTGTACAAACTTGGCCAATAAAGTTGATTCTGATTCTGATTCTGATTCTGATTTGTCTGATTCTTTGGCGTCATCACAGAGTCCAAAATAGAGGAAGCTGTTGTTTTAGCTGAACACAGACTTTATTCTAAAAAAACTTTGATATGATATGTTATGTTTTATTGCTGCTCTTGTCTTCATGCTGAAGTCCCTCCTACTGATCCATGTCCTTAATAAGCTTTCCTCCACTCAATTATTAATTATTGATTGTCTAGTGTGTGTGTGTGTGTGGGTGTGTGTGCCGGCAGAGCAACAAATGAATTGCCCCTTGGGGATAAATAAATCTGAATCTGAAGCGCAGACGGCTTCACAGAACAGATGGTCTGCAGTCGGTCACAAGGATGTTCAAAATTATACTATAAATCACATCTGGGCCTCAGCTTTGAGGGCACAGTTTAAGCTCTGAGAAAGGATTTTTGCAGATTCCATAAATTACATTTTGTCGACAATTGATGCAAAAGGTAAATAAGTAAAACTGAGTAACTGAGAGGTTACTGTAAAGGTGTAAAGATGATAACTAAATATATTCAGCACAGAATGAACTTTTGTTTGCTCAAATTTAATTATTATTATTATTATTAATGATGCCAATACAAAAAATAATTGATATACTTGGAAAAGAGTCAGTGGTACAAACACACACAGAGAACTCACTTTGTCCATGAAAAAACATCTGAAAATATGCACAGAGATAATCTAATGCAAATGTAACACACATCATAGTGACTTGCTTTCTTCTGACTTACATGTCTGAACATTAAATAAGGTTTATCAAATCAAATCAACTTTATTGGCCAAGTTTGAACAGGCAAACAAGGAATTTGACTCGGTGAAACTTGACTCTCTGTACAGTGAGGAGAAAAATAGAAATGAACTACAGCAATAGGAAAAGAACAGGACAGTATAAGCAATATAAACAATATCGAACTCTTTAACAACGGTATGTACAATAGATTATTATTATATGATGATAATTATTATAAATCTAGGACAGAAAGAAAACACTGAAGTCATTTAAAAGCTGTTACAGGTTTCTGCCTCCACCTGAACACAGTGGAGGTTTTAGGGATTTAACTTGTGAAAATATTCACACAATAAAACATCCAAACTGGAAAAAACAGCAGCTTTCGTGTACTTACGCTAGAAGACGTGTTGTCCCCAGAAGCAGCTCTGTTGCTTCTGTCTTCATATCCTCAGAGGGAGAAACGCCCCCCTGATCTTTATTCATGAACTGGAGGCGGCACACACGAGAACCAGAGTTGATGTGAGATCAGTGACCTGCTGAGGGCGCAGGGGGTCCAAAAAAAGCTGCCATAAGTTTACATACAGCTGGCGGGAAACAGTGAGTCCACTAGTTTGTTCTGTGAAGGTCATGATTTTCTCCTGGTTTATTATTAATAATGTATAATAATGATCTTTCAAACACAGAGAAAATGGTTTTACAGTAGTTTTACATAACAGTGATGCTCAGCGTACTGATTCTTTGTTTTTAAGGTGTAATGTTGTACTAGATTAGATTAGATTAGATTAGATTAGATTAAATATTCCTGTATTAATCCCACAGCGGGGAAATTTACAGTGACGCAGCAGAAAAACTGGGCAGCAAAAAAAGAACATCAGTAAAACAATAAATGATAAACTAGTAGACTACTGGGAGCAGTGAGGAGCAGTGAGGAGCAGTGAGGTCCACTGGGAGCAGTGAGGTCCACTGGGAGCAGTGAGGAGCAGTGAGGTCCACTGGGAGCAGTGAGGAGCAGTGAGGAGCAGTGAGGAGCAGTGAGGAGCAGTGAGGTCCACTGGGAGCAGTGAGGTCCACTGGGAGCAGTGAGGAGCAGTGAGGAGCAGTGAGGTCCACTGGGAGCAGTGAGGAGCATTGAGGAGCAGTGAGGTCCACTGGGAGCAGTGAGGTCCACTGGGAGCAGTGAGGAGCAGTGAGGAGCAGTGAGGTCCACTGGGAGCATTGAGGAGCAGTGAGGAGCAGTGAGGTCCACTGGGAGCATTGAGGAGCATTGAGGAGCAGTGAGGTCCACTGGGAGCTGGGGGGGTGGGGGGGGGGTGTTCTGTCTAACGGATGATAGCTTTGCCATCGTCCTCCTCTCTCCCACCACCACCCAGGACAGAACTGTCCTTCTTCATGAGCCTGTTCAGGGACCCTGACCCCCCCAAGCAGTCCTTTATGGGTCCCATATTATGCTAAATGCCCTTTTTACCATAAATATGTGTAACACAAATCTACACGTGTGTCTACTGGCCACCACACTATGAACAAAGCTCCAGCTTTCAGTAAACGTGTGTTAGATTTGACTTGATCTGTTGATCATGTGACCTCTTCACCCCCTCGCCAGGCCGACTGTCTCCACCCACTGGAGGTGAACCTGAATCCACCTCGCTGTCCACCGTTGTTCTTTCCTCCCTGTAACCTGAAGATGTAGGTGAAGGATAAACGGTAAACAGACTGTTCTTGTGTGGCGACTTTCTCGTTTTTTCGACCGCCCAAAGCTCTTTTCCACTGTGCCACTTAACCCTCCACGCAGAAGGAATCACTTCGACGTGCAGACCGGAGGAGCTGAGATCAAACCTATAGGTGGACGACCCTCTCTGTGTGTCTCTCACATGGTTTTTGAGCACCACACCATGTAAACCTGTTGCAGTGGGACCTCTGAACTCAAGTGGGGCCTTTAAATGAGCAGAATGTGGGACCTTTACCTGCGACAGGGGCCGACCTGTTCAGACCTGCACTCGATAAAACCGAAATGACCTTCGGTTATACATTTATTCTCCACACAGTTACAGCAGTGAGTCAAACATCATTACAGCACATCGTTTCATTTAGTTCACAGCTTAGAAAACACCTGGAAGTGTGCACGACCTCTTAAAAGCTTCACAGGGCTCAGTGTTCAAAAGACACATTATTTCTCTCATGTGTTGAAAAGTCATTAAAAAGTGCCTTTAGCATAAAGTGGGACCTTTACACTTTCTATCTCTGGTTCGTGGTGCCCTCAAGGTCAGATACAGCCAGCTGAATTAGCAGAAATATATGTTTATTTCATTAGTGTCAGCAGAGTTTCACCACTGTAATCAGTCCATCTGTTGCTTGACCCGACAAACTTTGGGATTTCGTCAAATTTCCAAATAAGTTTTTGAAATAAGGTTTCATCACCGTCAGAGGAGAAGTGAAAACGTTTCTGTGGAAGTGTCACAGAGGACAAGCTGCCCTGTGGGTTTGATTTGGAAACGGAGGTCAGGAGGAACGTGAAGTGAAGGTTTTTAATTATTTCTGTATCAATACCAAAGCAGAATATTCATTGATATTTCAATACCTGTTTTTTAAACTATGCAACATATCTTTGGATTCCATCAGATTGGTTTTAATCATTAAACTTCTACTGTGTATAATCTGTCTAGGTGAGACGTTATAATATTATAATATGCAGGTGACCTTTGTGCCAGCAGGAGGCATCGCAGCGTTAATCAGCTCCAGTCTGCTGACTCTTGTGTGCATGTGAAAAAATGTTTAATGTTTTTGGGTGTGATGTTGATGGACACTAGATGGAGATATTCCAGCACCGCAGGAGGCAGGCCGCTGGTTACAGCCCCGGTAGGCGAACCCTTGGACTACGCCCCTCGTGCTGGAGGGGTGAAAGCTGGCGAAGGCGTTGGCTGTAGGGCAGGAGTAAGTCCTCATGTGTTTGCTCATCGGTTCCCAAAACCCGCCTCAGTTCATTCATGGCGGTTGCCATGGAGACGTCCCTGGTCTGGTCCCAGACAAGCCAACAAGCACCAGGTGGCTGGGGGTGGGATGGGGACGAGCATCCCAGCTGCAGTGAACTCAGAGGGGAGATTGTTCCGGCAGTGAGGCCACTGCTTATGGGAGGCCAATTCAGATTAGATTATTTGGGTTAGAGCGAGACAGCCGTATTCAATAGACTTGGCTTACTCTATTGTCCATTCTGGTTTTATTTCAATTTTTATCAAAATGTGTGCAATATGTAAGCAAATTCTTTGCCTACAAACCTGGGACACGAAATGTTGGCATACAGTTCTTACAGTGATTTTCATGTAAGAAATCAATAAAGACATTGTTATAAAAAAAATAAAGTGGATTTTGCATAATATGGGAGAGTTATGTCACTAGAAGAGCGATAAAGAGGATTTATTGACAAATGCATGACAGAACATCAAAATGTGAAGAATACACAAACCCGTATGGGGGGTAAATGATAAGATGGAGTGGAGACACTGGTGGTGAAGATGACGCTGAGAAGTGGACGATGAGGAGCAGCTATGAGACGACTGGCTCATGAGGGTTAGAGCGAGTATCTGAATGGTTTAAGTGCAAGAGTGTAAACGACCACGATCAGCTGATGAGTTAGAGGAGTGAGAGTAACTCTGACTGGTCAGGCTGCCTGGTTGGACTCACGCTAAGCTTCATTATAATGCCAGTAATATCATTATAATCTGAATAATATTAACTCTAAGAATATCATTGATAATAAATATAATTGTATTCTATCATTATTATTATTATATAGTTTATAATTTAATTATGATAATATTACTGGACAGTAGTTATTGTCTAGCCTTGTATGCCTGCAGTGTAAACGTGGGGTTAATAGGGTAAATGTTGGAGCCAGGGTGCAGGCCGATAACAAAAGGAGGTAATTAGAAATCGATTTTTATCTAAACTTGATCATTTAATCATCTCTCCATCTTTCAGCAGAGGACCCAGAAAAGCACCATGCAACATTATTTATGTTCATTTAAGTCTTTATAAATACCAAAAAAGATTTATGAAATATTTATTCAGTAGCAGAGGGGAAAACGCAGCATTTCTGACTTTACCTCTTCATAAAAGCTACAGGCCTCTGGACAGGCAAGCGGATATGAATGTGACTCGGGTCAATGAGGACGATGAAATCAAAGGACTTTATTGCAGGAAGGTGAACAGCAACATATTTGTGTGTGTGTGTGTGTGTGTGTGTGTCTACAAGAGTGGAAACAACAACAATAAACAGCAAAATAAATGCATTTAATCTATTTTACAATCACAACGCAGACCTTATCATTACTAGTTGATCAATAGCAATATGGTAAATAAACCATAGCTCACCTCCATAATCAATATATGGCCTATTACAGTGCTAAACAATCATGTTTTCAAACGCAGTTTAATAAAATCAGTAACAGTAACTATGCACTGAATACCTCCAAAGGTTTCAAACTGTTACAACACACAGATGATTATCATCAAACACACATATGATCATGTGGCGGTCTACGAAAATTAACTAGTTCATCAGGACAAGTTTAAAAACTATATGATTCTGCAGTTTTAGTTTCAAGCAAACATTCAAACCAACGAGAAAGGCTGACGAAATCACAATCAGTAATGATTCAGTTTTCCCAAAAATAATGAAGACAAAAGCTTCTAGCTCTGATTTGAACCCTAAAACAGACGAAGAAGTGAGACTGAAGGCTGTTTCAGCTGTTTGCTCTGTTCTCAGGTGTGAAAGGTGAGTTCATTGGCCGGTGAGACTCCGACTCTGCATCTGAACTTGTACTCTTTGTCAGGAATCAGGTTGCTCATTGTGACCTCTGGTCCAGTGTTTGATGCTGTGCTCGGTTCCCATTCATCCTCTCCACTGACAGCGTACTTAACAGAGTAGGAGGTGATGTTCTCTGCTCCAAATTTGGGTGGAGAAATCTTCAGTGTGACGCTGTCGGCTTTGAAGGCGGCTCAAAGTTGTCATTGACAGAAAAGCCGTTTTTATAGATGCAGATGCTTGAACCTTTCTGGGTCTCATTTGTTAGTCCCACCGTCAGGAACTTTGTGGTCTTGTTCTCCTTGTTGGCCTCTGCAAAATCACTGAAGAGCTTTGCCTTGTGCACCATCGCATCTCCGACTTCTTTTGAGGCGAACCATTGGTCCTTCTCTGCATCCTGAGCATGTGGATCTTGAGGGTTGTCTAGTTTGGGTGTTTGTTTCAGATAGTCTGATAGAGCTGAGAGGAACGGTTCAGGACTTCCCAGTGAGGTGAAAACAAAGCAAACTGCATCCCCTCCACTGAGAACTTCCTTGCACAGGGCCGTGTGAGACGGGACGGCCTTGGTGTTTTTCAACATGTTGGTGTAAAACATCACTGTGTAGATTTCTCTCTCTTTCCAGTCCATCCACTCGTTCAGGCTCGTGTTGTTGAACGGAGAAGAATGTCTCTTCTTCAGGATCTCTCCGAGAACAGCCTCCTCTTGTCCTCCTCCTCGGATTGATGGAAGTACCTTTGCCAAGTCTCGTTGGAATTCCACCTTGAACTCAGAGCACATTTCTTTAAAGGTTTTAATCTTTCTGCTGATCTGTGAGAACTCCTGTGCAGCGGCGGTTCTCAGTGCATCATTGCACCTCATTTCCAGCTCACTGAAGTCCTCCAGGACATTCTGTGCGTCTTGAATGAATGCAGCACTTATCTCACGTACCAGTTTAGCGGCAGTAGAATCCAACTGTATCAGTGGCAACAGCCAGACCTTCATTGGTACGGCGTTCTCTCCTTTGGCTCCCAGCAGTGTTGGCAGACTTTTGTAGACTCCCACAGCTTCCTGAAAGGTTGTCGGAGTTTCGTGAAGCAAAAAGTCTCCGTGGAATTTGCAGGAGAATTTCTCAACTTTTTTGATGTCTTTGTCTTCTAATTTCAGGGAACCACTACCTTCAATCACAATGCTGGGGATCTTCTTGATCATCACCTTCAAGGTGCCCTCAATATCTTGATGCTTTTCATCATCAGACACCTCCCGGTCGAAGACAAAGAAGGCTTGTGCCCCATAAAGGATGCCTGTGACCACATGTGTGGCTATTCCTTTCTCAAAGACATAAGGATACTTCATATTGCCTCTTCCAAGGTGATCCATCGACAGCTCCTGGAACTTTGTTGTAGCTTCGTACTTCAGCGTCATTCTGGCCTGGTTTTTGGACGTCTTATCATCGCTCAGGTATTTGGCCGATCCTCCAACTTCAACCAGCCCACTACAGAAACTTGCCGTGAGTGAGGCCTCAATGTTTAGTACTGAAGTTTTGTCCTGAATTGATTCAGATGCAACTATGTCAAATGTATTGTAGTTCTGTGGTCTTTCTCTGGTGTGATGCGCCAGGACGTCACGGTCCCACAAGGTCATGCCTGAAAAAGAAGACAAGGTAAGTTAAGACTTCTCTAAAATTATGAATTTGCAACTAAACAGGTGTTACTTCAATGGTGTTAAGGTGGTAATTCAGTCAGCTATTAGCTAGCTGTTAAAATGTTATCAGTTGCTTCCATATAATTGTCTCCATGTTGTCTTTGGCACTGGATGATCACATGAAATAACAGATCCAAATTGGAAACACACATCAACTCTGATGTGTAATTCATAGTCCTTAGTCTAATCAGCTCCAGCTTCTATGAGGTGTTTTAAATGTCGCAGGGACATTCAGTGGTCCAAGAAATGAAGAAGTACAACTTCTGAACTGGATACCAGACAAACTGAGTTTAATGGAACACGGTTGTTGGAATTTTATGGAGCTCAGCGATGAAAATAAGCAGAAAAGAAGAAAATGAGCTCTTCTCTGTCCTGCTAGCATGTGGAGGTTTTAACACTGACTGCTAGCTTCACACAACATGTCCTTATCCTTTGGCTTACCAGTGGCTCCTGTCAGCAAACCAGCTCAGACAACTAAACACGCAAATAAGACACCTTTGTAGTTTTCTAAATACTGCCCCCGTTGTAATGGAGCGTAAGTGGGATCAGTAACTCTTTTAATAACTGAGGAACCTCACCTGCACGTTAGCTCACCTGTCAACCTCCTTAGCTTTGTATTTAATTTGCTAATTTTGTCAGAAATGTCATTCACACCCAACACACTGTAAAAAATGATATTCAGCTAGCTCTAGGGTGGTGTGCAGTGGGTGTATTAACAACTGTTAAGAAGAGCAAGTTGCTGCTTATGACTTTAAATACTAGAAGTTTTATTTGTTGTGATGCATTTAGCGTTTATTCCTGTGGATCCTCACCAGGGATCAGTGCGTCCCGTCGGCAGTCGTACAGCATCCCGAGTCTGAATGGCCGGCCGAGCGCCGCCAGTGTCTTCGTCTTGCTGGTTGCAGAATCCATCGCTCAGTGTGAACTGGACAAAACACACAACACCATGTTAGTCCAATAACAACGTACATTTACACAAGAACTGCATTTAATTACAGTTCTTTACATTATACGACAATTCAGAGACTTATGTACAAAACAAGTGATCAATTTATGAAATACGCTGCATAACCCACCCAGTAGTTGTTGAAGCTGTTAAAATTTCAGGTTAATGCATCAATAATAATTAACAGTCATATAAAATATGACAGTGAGGCATCACTCTGCTAAATCAGACCTTTTGATGCTTTTTCTGCATTTTGTTCTATTCACATCTTTACCTTTAATTTGTTGGTTTAATGTGTTGGTTGGTTTAAAAACTCAGCATTAGGTTAATTACTTCAAATTAACAAACTGCACGTGTAATTACAATGAGTATTCTGTATTATATACAGGTGTTGTGCTATAAACACAAAGGGACTTAATGCACAATCCCACTCACAGTAATAACCCATGAACAGAAAAAGTCATCATAACAAGTTGTGAAATACTGAGAGGTTTAAAATAGGAACAGAGTTTTTCCTGTATGTAACAAGCACAATGAATATTTGTGATTGTGATAAAACTCAGAAGGTATAATAACACTGTAGTCATCAAAAATCACCACAAACAATAACACACAATCATTTTGGCTGCATCTGAGCAGTAGAAGAGGATGTGTACCAAACGTTCCTTTAAAATATATGTCACTTCTAATGAAACTCAGTTAATTAATCAAATTGAACATGCTGTTTGAACAGTATATAAGTGTGCACAAAAACCTACTTAAGCATCGTTATTATGTCAGACAGACGAACAGCCAGCAGTGTACTTACAGCAGAGAGGCTGGTGATCCTGTGCGGCTCAGAAGCAGCTCTGTTGCTTCTGTCTTCATATCCTCAGAGGGAGAAACGCCCCCCTGATCTTTATTCATGAACTGGAGGCGGCACAGACGAGAACCAGAGAGTTTTCCCAAGAATGATGCGAGATCGGTGACCTGCTGAGGTCACTCAGGGGAAGGCGACCCCTTTCTGACGGACTGGCACACAAGCAGCCCTTCTCGTTGTTTGTTGTGGAGGCATCGCTGACTAGAATCTAAGAGATTTCCCAAAAACGATGTGAGATCAGTGACCTGCAGAAGGTGCTGCGGTGAAAACAGCCCCCTTTGTATGCTATTATATACTGTGTTTGTTTAAGTGTTCTGTGAGGGCATGACGATAATTTGCTTTCACCTTAGTTCACATGGTGCAGTGAAGAAAAATCATTACAACTTCATTTAAAAATACGACGAGGAGACAAATAAAACCATATATTCATAAAATCAACATCACAAACCAAATAAAAGTACAACCTCTCATTTCTAGGCCTCTGTATGCTCAGATCTGGGCAAAGTGGGGACCATAGGCTGTAAAAAAAAAGATGGACGACGTGACAACTTCCCAAAAGTGAAGCCAAAACATCAGGATCACCCCCTGGGGGGTACCTGCAGCATAGGTCCACTCCATGTTGGTGGATGGGACAGGGGCCAAACTCAGTCACAGTGCACGTTGTCCATCTTTCTATACAGACTTTTCCAGGTCAGCCACATCGGGTCTTTTCCAGTCTTGGCGTTGGTGTTGACAGTTGGTAGATAAAATCACGCAGTGTGTGATTTATACACAGAGCTTAACAAATGTCTCAGACCAGCCGTCATAAAAATGACAAAACACAAATATTTTAGAAATCAGTCAAAAACTTGTTTCAATTTAAACATTGTATTATTATTTATTAGGCAAATAACAAACTGGAACAACTAAATTCATGGACTTTTCCACCGTCTCTTTTGTTATTGAGCTCCAAATAGTTCCCAGCTGTTCCCACAGACTTGCTTTGGATTAAATGTGTGTGTGATCTATTTTTTAATCCAATAAATCCCAGATCTGTTCGATAGGATTCAAGTCTGGATTTTGACTTGTCCAGTCCATCAGTTCCTCTACTCCAGATTCCTTTTACATCATTTCAAACACATCATTGTGATTAAAGAGCTGCACATACTGGAGGGTTAACCATCACAGGAACTAAAGAAATATTCTGGTGATCAGCAATACTGTTAATTTAGGGCAGGGGAGGGAAACACCTTCCACTGGGTGGAGGTCTAACACATTTGTTAAGCTCTGTACAGTCTAATCTGAAGTCTTCACACCAGCTGCTGCCAGTTGTTCTCACAAAGACTTTTTCGAGGTTCATTTAACTCCAGTTCCCTGTGAGCTCTACACGCCTCTCCATCCAGGATCTCACCAATCTCTGAACTTTTACTTGCCGGATAAGCACATTAACCTGTTTGTTTGGTGCACACGAGAGGTGCGCTGTTTGGTGCATTCACTCAGTCGTGAGGTTTATGCTGCTTCCTGACTTTCAAGGACCAAAGAATCGCTGTAAATTGGTGGAATCAGTCTTTCGACCTCAGCTGGTCTTCAGGTTTGACCTCAGAGAGAACCTCGAACCCTGCTTACTTCTTCAAGCTGACCTTCTAGGATCAGTACAATGTAAGGGGAAGTAGTAGAATATATTTTTCATCACAGTCAGCAAAAGTTTTGTCTTGTTATCAGGTCTTAAAGTGGCAGTTGCTTCACTTGTTTGGACTAACAGAGAGGATCTAGGGAAGTGGTAATGCATCGATTTCCCATCACTCTGAATCAGATAGAGAAGAACCACAGTAACGGGGGCATAACAGTTTAACAATAGTCCGCATCCCTTTATGAAATACCAAACGTGCTTCGAGGAGGGTTAAACCACATCGTGGATATATGATCTTATCGTATCATTCTCCTACACATTTCTGATTTTTATTAATTAACCCTTAAAACTCCTTCTAAGGGTTAACTATTCGACGCAACACAAACTTCACACAAAACACATACACAAGATGAAAAAACTAAATTTACACTCTCTTCCGTGAGGTAATTGATACTCACTCATATGAAATATCAGGTCTTTGTTTCATTAGTAATTCTTATAATTCACTCTTTTTCTCCCATGGATGTAAGACACAGTCAATACATACAACATCTAAGTTATTACAATACAAATGGCTGAGTCCTACTCTTGAGTGCCAAAGACTCATTCTCAGTAGGTTTAAGTAAGTTTGCTCTGAAAAGTTGAATCCTGCATAATATTCGTCTCTATTGTTGATCCGAATGTTCAGAATATTCCAGGCACTCATATTTTCTCAGCTACATAGATACATACAGTATTTCCACACTGTGCTTAGGCCAATATAATACAGCTTATATGACCTCACATACTGCTGAATCAAAAACAGATTCAAGTTGCAAAGACTGTATTTATTGATACTGGCGAAGCAAACATATTTACTAAATCATGTATTTATAAGTAATTCAAGTGTTATTTTCTGAATTTATATCATCTTCCAAATTATGTATTATGATTAAATTGGTTTCCATGCTCTCCATAATAATTATATGTTAATAATGTTACATAAAAACAAAACGTTTTTCGTCAGAACTGCAGAGGATTTGGGCAACTTTTTTCGGTTTTGAGTAACCTCTGCAAGCTGCATTCAGCACCAACAACCTCCATGTTGCTTAATAGGTGAAACAGAGTTCAAAACTTAGAGCTTAGAATTTATAAAAGAGGTCTGGGGATCATCGAAAGCAGGCCTGGTTTGTGGCCGAGCTGCTGCCACACAAGATGGTATCATCAGCATAGAAACAGACACTGCAATGTAAATATTCTTTCTCAATATAGTAAATAGCAGTGGCTCTAATACTGATCCTTGTGGGACCTTTATTGACTACCTGGGAATTTGAAACCATCAGCAACAACAGTCTGAACTCTACCAGGAAAAATAGGGTTTGAATCAAGCAAAAAAAGCAAATATATATATATAAAAAAAATATATATCAGAATTTGGAAACACATGTAATAGTTGTTAAGAGGATGCATTCATTATCGATTTTTGTGTGAAAAATTGAAAAATATAGAATATCACCACATTTATCCTTTAAGTGATCAATGCTGCTGATGACTCTGCAATATGTGTTCAGTCAGTTCTGTTTGTTTAAATAGAGATTTCTTATTTTTACAAAATAAAGTATCTCACATTTTGTTACTGGGTGAAACAACCTGATCAGATGATACAGTGTGTGTTTGAGTTATGATGTTGTTACTGGATATTGTTCATAATTTGATGAAAATGTACGTTCCTGTTAAAATCACACTAGTTTGGGTCACAAACTCAGGCCAGACAGGATGATTGGATCAAATTATTTTATTATAGGAAGGATAACAGCGGCCAAACCGGGGGGGTTGATAAGTGTAAGAGGTCATGAGATAATCAATAGGAATGAAGAGAATCAAAAACATTCTACACAAAATTGTTCACTTTATCTGAATTTTTATTTTCTTTTGAAATAAAAATGTATTAAATCCAAACAGTTTCAGAAGGAACAGTTCCATTTGGTTGAAGTTTTTATAGACATATTAAACAGTGAAATTTGTAAATGTGTTGTAATTGATTGAACCAACCATCTAAATGAGCACACAGTCAGATAAGAAAATGGTTTGATTGAATTTATTTAAAAAAAAAAGAAAAAAGGATTAAAAATTTAAAAAAATCAGGGTTGTGAATCTATAATCTATAACAGTGGAAACAATAGCAAATAATTATGTAACTGATTAATTATGTAACATAACAAAACAGAGTTATATACTCTCTATTTCAATTAAAACAATAACCGCATTGTTACTAGTTCACAGGAAATGTGAGCTCAAACAAATCAAATGCAATGTGATGAAATCAGTGTGACATTTTCTATATGAGTACTTCTGAAGAAAATACATAAGCACTGATAATTGATTGATTTAACAAACATTAGAAATGTCTGAATCAAAAAGTTAAAACACACATTGCTGATTGAAGATAAAAACACAATTAATGAACAAAACCAAAAACTAAATGATCATGAAATACAAATTTTAAGCAAACATAAACCAGATGATGTTGATGTGACTGTGAATATGAGCTTCAAAGCAGATCCAGTCGCCGCCATCCTGTCACGCCTCTACTGGACCCATCCCATGAAGCCAAGGCCTAGAATAAAATACAAACCACTGAATAAGTAAAACAAATTAATATTTTGACACAGAGATCCCGACTCATGAACATTACTTGTATTGTCACAGCTGGGCAATGACAAAGTGGAAGTAAACTTTCAAGCTATAATCTCTCAGAATAACAATCAGTGGCTAAAACAAGCACTTTAAGTGGACCTACTTCAACGGATGCTCCAGAGCATTACAGCACAGGTGATCCACTGGACCAATTCCAAAACTTTTTATACCTACCAGCCATTTAAAACCCAAAATATGTACAAAAATAAATAAATAAATATTAAATTTTAACAATGCTAATCCTTTGGCCTTTTCATTTCATTAATGAACACTGATGCTGTGTGATATTTGACCTGAAAAATAAAACCTATTGATATTAAATTCTGACATGTTGAAAAAACATATATGACAAATAAACGTTTTGTTATGCTGTACTCATAGATTTATGTCTTATGGTACATTTTAGTGAAATGTACATGTATTGGGATCTTTTTGACTAAACGAATGCTTCATCTGTCGCTTTTCATTCGTCGACTGTCATCCCTCCATCCCTCTCTCCGGACCCTAAATCTATCCCTCCCACATCAGCTCGGCTCTCCTCCATCCATATCATGCAATACAACTATTCTAAATCGATCATTTTTTAGTGAAAACTCCTTACAGAAATGCGTGGACGAGGACACTGACTTCAGCGGCCAGCGAGACTCCAACTGCAGTCACTGCTCGGACTCTGAACTTGTACTCTGTGTCAGGAATCAGGTCGCTTACTGTGACCTCTTGTTCAGTGTTTGATGTTGTCTGCTCTTTCCATTCATCCTCTCCACTGACAGCGTACTTAACAGAGTAGGAGGTGATGTTCTCTGCTCCAAATTTGGGTGGAGAAAACTTCAGTGTGACGCTGCGGTAGCCTACGTAAAATGTGACTGATTCAGGCTTTGAAGGCGGCTCAAAGTTGTCATTGACAGAAAAGCCGTTTTTATAGATGCAGATGCTTGAACCTTTCTGGGTCTCATTTGTTAGTCCCACCGTCAGGAACTTTGTGGTCTTGTTCTCCTTGTTGGCCTCTACAAAATCATTGAGGAGCTTTGCCTTGTGCACCATCGCATCTCCGACTTCTTTTGAGGCGAACCATTGGTCCTTCTCTGCATCCTGAGCATGTGGATATGGTTTGGGTGTTTGTTTCAGATAGTCTGATAGAGCTGAGAGGAACGGTTCAGGACTTCCCAGTGAGGTGAAAACAAAGCAAACTGCATCCTCTCCACTGAGAACTTCCTTGCACAGGGCCGTGTGAGACGGGACGGCCTTGGTGTTTTTCAACATGTTGGTGTAAAACATCACTGTGTAGATTTCTCTCTCTTTCCAGTCCATCCACTCGTTCAGGCTCGTGTTGTTGAACGGAGAAGAATGTCTCTTCTTCAGGATCTCTCCGAGAACAGCCTCCTCTTGTCCTCCTCCTC
Organism: Pempheris klunzingeri; assembly: GCF_042242105.1. NCBI lineage: Eukaryota > Metazoa > Chordata > Actinopteri > Acropomatiformes > Pempheridae > Pempheris > Pempheris klunzingeri. The sequence continues at coordinate 1,518,629 of NC_092026.1, forward strand.
GGATTGATGGAAGTACCTTTGCCAAGTCTCGTTGGAATTCCACCTTGAACTCAGAGCACATTTCTTTAAAGGTTTTAATCTTTCTGCTGATCTGTGAGAACTCCTGTGCAGCGGCGGTTCTCAGTGCATCATTGCACCTCATTTCCAGCTCACTGAAGTCCTCCAGGACATTCTGTGCGTCTTGAATGAATGCAGCACTTATCTCACGTACCAGTTTAGCGGCAGTCGAATCCAACTGCGTCAGTGGCAACAGCCAGACCTTCATTGGTACGGCGTTCTCTCCTTTGGCTCCCAGCAGTGTTGGCAGACTTTTGTAGACTTTTACGGCACCTTCATAGGATGAAGGAGTTTCCTGAAGCAAAAAGTCTCCGTGGAATTTGCAGGAGAATTTCTCAACTTTTTTGATGTCTTTGTCTTCTAATTTCAGGGAACCACTACCTTCAATCCCAACGCTGGGGATCTTCTTGATCATCACCTTCAAGGTGCCCTCAATATCTTGATGCTTTTCATCATCAGACACCTCCCGGTCAAAGACAAAGAAGGCTTGTGCCCCATAAAGGATGCCTGTGACCACATGTGTAGCTATTCCTTCCTCAAAAACATAAGGATACTTCATATTGCCTTTTCCAAGATGATCCATCGACAGCTCCTGGAACTTTGTTGTAGCTTCGTACTTCAGCGTCACTCTGGCCTGGTTTTTGGACGTCTTGCTATCATGCAGGTATTTGGCCGATCCTTCAATGTCTACCAGTCCACTACAGAAACTTGCCTTTAGGGAGGCCTCAACATTTAGTGCTGAAGATTTGTCGTCAAGTGATTCAGATGCAACTATCTGCATGTCATTGAAGTTTTGTGGCCTTTCTCCAATATGATTGGCGAGAACATCACTGTCCCACAATGTCATGCCTGAATTAGATAGATAGATAGATAGATAGATAGATAGATTAGTATCAGTGCAAAAGCAGCTAAGAAACTTAAAACACAAAACAAGCAACATACAAATATAAATAAATTACATAACTGTATGAACTAAGTCTTAATTAGAAACTATGTGACAGTCTAATGTTTAGCTAAGTATTTATCTCTCTGCTGTTATTTTCCTGTTTTACTTTGTCTGTCAATTTATTCTTTCTTCTGTTATTTACCTGCCTACAAGCACACTGCCTAGTTTTGAATGACATCAGCCATTTTTACTGTTTTTTCGCACGCTACAATAAAAACATTTCCGAAGATGAAGAGAATAGCTTGATGTGGAAAGACTGGAAACAGTCAAATTACATTAAAAGTAAAACATTTTGGGAAGACTTTTGAAATATGTTTTTCCTTGTAAGGTTTGTGTTGGGGACACTGTAACTGAGACCATGAGACACTGAGTAAATAGGTAGCACATTTAAAAACAGCAAACGTTGACCAAAGATCAAATATCAAAAACAGAGAAATGATCAAAACAAAAGGCTTAAACAAGAGGATATAAGTAAATTAATAAAAGTACAGAAGAGTGTGGTCGGTCATGTCTTCACGATGATTTTAGGGCTGGATGTTCTACCCCATATCCCTCAGGGGGCTGAAGCCAATCAGGTTGGGCGTTATATTAGATTAACTTTATTAATAAGAATTTTTGTTTTTGTATAATGTTTAAAGCTTCTACGTTCTAAAGATTGAGTTTTTACAAGTACAGTTTCTTTTGTTTTGAAGAGTAACGTAGATGATAGTTGGCTGCATTAGCTGGGATGAGTTTATAGGACTGTTATGGCTCCAGGCGTCCAGCTGACTTTCACCACCTCATAGTAAATTCACATATACATAATGATAACAGGTGGTGCAGGTCTTTTTTTTTTATTATTCTCGCTCTACTATTTTGCACAATAAGTCTTAAAAAACATAATATTTCAATCATTCATTCATTATTCATCTTTAAGGGTCACAGGGGGCAAATTACAGGTGATTTTGTGAGAGAGGCGGGGCTTCACTTTACACCCTGGACTGGTCATCAGCCAATCACAGGGCGGACACAAAGAGACAGACGACCACTCACACTCACACCTGCAGGCAGGTGTTTGGACTGTGGGAGGAAACATGCGGAAGCAGTTCCGTGTGTTCCCTCTGTGTTCTCCGGCTAATTGCTAACCACGGCATCACTGCCCATGTTTGAAAATATGGAGATTTAATTTTTTGGCCATATCACCAAACCCCAAATTGAATCGGAGCCTTCTTATGAAAAGAACAAAGCAGGAGTGACTTCTGTTTAGACTTTTAAAAAGTTGCTGCGCATGATTTTAAGTACTTGAACTACTGGCTGATGTCCAGTTGTGACTGATGTTGCATATGAATTCTTACCAGGGATGAGCGAGTCCTTGCGGCAGTCGTACAGCATCCCCAGGCTGAAAGGCCGGCCGAGGGCTGCTGTGGTTATAGTCTTGCTGGTTGCAGGGTCCATCTTTCAGAGGCAACTATAGAAAACAGACAGTTGCACGTTAATCTCCACCCAACCACTGAAGATTCATTTGTATGCAGATGATACTGTTATTTATACAGTTTACCTTTGACCTCCAAACTACTTTTCACCAACTACAATCATCATTTTACCAATCTGTACACCATTCTGTCCAAATGGTAGATAATACTCTGCTAGCAATAGCTGCAACTGAAATAGGAAAAGTCCTACAAATATTTTGGAAGATGGATGGATGGAAAATGTACCTTCCATAATCGCAACAAAAATCTTGTAAAGAAACTTAAACCCAAAGTAGGTTTTTATTTACGTCTTAAGAAATGTTTAGCTTTTGCTGCAAGAAAAAACCCTGTTTCTTCTATATTCTGATCGGATTGGGATTATCATGACATCCTATACATGCATGCACCAGGCTTGATTCTGTTTATCATTGAACTCTGTTTTATTTTGAATGATGGTTCACAAACTCACCACTGTAATTTATATGTGTTGACTGGTTGGACTTCACTGAAGTTCTGGAAGAAAATCTTAAAGCCCTTCATTGTAATCTCTATAAAATGCTTTCTCCTGTTTCAAACAGTTACCAGAACAGATGATACATAATCTTCAGAGTCTGTGTTGAACCTTTCCTGACTGTGCACCCTGGGATTGGAGTGATTAACTCAACACACACAGCAACTCGTGATTAACACTGCCCTCACATCAGCCTTTCAAATTCTGCATCCAAAATGTGTTTTATAGAAAATGTAACTTTTAAAAAGCTGCCCTACTTTTTGCCTCCCAGGTCATTGTGCATTCATAGTAATGGTTAAGTGACTCTGTGTAAAAGACAGTGTATCTTATGAGACTTTCTGGTTAAATAATAATAGTAATAATTGAACTCCAATGAGGCCAGGAAAACCACAAATTGTATTGATTTATATGCAAGTCTGATTTGAGACATTGCTTCCAGTCTTTATGCTAAGCTAAGCTAATTGACCCTAGCTCCATGTTTAACAGACGGTGCAGTTATCCAACTTTCAACAAGAAAGCAAATCAATATATTTTCCAACAAGTTGAACAATATTTTAGGTGTTTGAGGTATTTAGATCCACAATGAGTGGTTCTGTAATTTTCTATCACATCACATTTAAAGTGAGCAAAAAATCAATAAACAAATCAACCATGGTTCACACAGGACAGACGCATCGGTGGGACTCTACAGAACACAGCAGAGTGCAAAGACACAAGCAGCAGCAGTGTACTTACAGCAGAGAGGCTGGTGATCCTGTGCGGCTCAGAAGCAGCTCTGTTGCTTCTGTCTTCATATCCTCAGAGGGAGAAACGCCCCCCTGATCTTTATTCATGAACTGGAGGCACACACACACAGTAACACACACACACACACAGTAACACACACACACACACACAGTAACACACC